>NC_133362.1:17043877-17206809 GCF_049309525.1 Garra rufa
TGGGCTTCTCCACATGTGCAGCACCTCAGAACGATCACCCCACCCAGAACACAGTCCTCGCCAGCCAGGAACGGCGAACCTTAAACACAAACAAGCCAGATGCATTTCAACCAATGACCCTCTTTTCACTACAATCAGTCTATTTAGATGTTGAAGTAGAAATGAAAGCACGTTGGAGGCATCTAAGAAAACCAAGCGATTCGGTCAATGATTTATTAGTTATGCTCTGTTCTGAGAAGTTAATGAAATGAGCGGAAAAGCCGTACATTTCCGTACTTTCCCCTGCCAACCTAAACGACTGAAAACAATTATTCTTTCCAAAGCTTTTGTTTTATTAACCAACTGAGAAAAATTGGGAGCACAGCCACTTTTCGCTCTTTAATAGGTTAATGAATGAATGAGTTATTTCTGTAACCCCTCACGGAGCCCTGATAAAGGGACTCTGTTGAGAAAGCATGCAAATGCATACTTTTCCAAAGGGGAAAAAAACAAAAAAGGTTCTGAGCTGCAAAACGGCCTCAAGCCCATTCAAATGATTACATCTCAAACCAAAGAAGTGCTGGACGCAGCCTAGGTTTGAAGCACTCAAGCATAACATCAGTCCACAGGAGGGAAGAGTTTAAATTTCACCTCAGATAGGTGCTCGGTTTCATTAAAGCCATGTTGATTTTTGCACATCGTGTTGTGTTCAGCTTGTTTACACAGAACACAACTCTTTTTTATGACACCTCTCATTTAAAACCCTTCAGTGAAAACCTGGATGGCTTTCACACAGAACACAGGCTTAACATCACACTTCAAAAGACATCTTTAAACAGATCTTTATCCAATATTCCATTAAAAAGCCTTTTATTCTTTTCTTCTGTTTCGTCTAAGCATCCCCACAGTGTAATCAAATTTATTACACATATACTTGGTTCTGATTGGTTAGTCACAGCATCCTGCAGTTGAATAGTATAACTGTATAAACACAGTGGCACTCCACAGTCTTTATTCTCACAGACTAAAGTCATTTCCAGTTAGAGCAATATTTCAGGTCCACTTGTTTCATTATTTCTTTAAAAAAATGATAACCAGACGCAATGTGAAAGGTCAATACGACGGGACAGCATGAAATAAAAGGTATCTTTTCAATAGGATTGCATGACATTATCAAACCGACTATTGGCATCGGCCGGATATGAAAAATTATGCCGATATCTCCAGCTGGTAAGAGGAATAACTTACATATGCTTCGGGTGTGTTAGCGATCAGATCATGTCAGCAGTGTGGCTCATTCTTGAAGCAAAGTTTTGCCTGAATGATGATTAGATTCACTGTTTTGGATTGCTGCATTTAATCTGAGAATGCACATAAAGAATGACGTGTTTAGTGTGCCTCCTCAGGTCCTAATGCCTGTTCAGTAAATAGTAGGGATGTAACGGTATTGTAAATACCGTCATACCGCAATAACAAATTTTTTCGATACTACCGTGGTCGCATGACTCGATAAAAATAGGTCTTCTGAGAAAAGTTTGCTCAGGCGAATGGAGCGAACGGGAGGTAGCGGGAACTACATTTCCCATCAGCCCAGGCGTGGCCATCATCCTTTGCGGTCTGTTGTCGCTACAGACTTTAGCAGCAAGGAAAAGAAATGGAAATGGTCGAACCTGCTCCGTCTGAAGTGCGTATGCGTCACGTATTCTTTTCAGCACCCATGTTAACGGATTAGAGCGTTCACACTGCACGCGGTTGCTGTCCGGTAGTACGTCCTAGAAGCGGTGCCTTTGCAGCAGTGCAGCGATCGTTTCGGCACCGAGTCTATTTTTTGCTGCGCTGTATGCGCTGAATTAATGTTACAGTGCGTTGTTCGCTGTAAAAGGCATGAGAGCCTACTGCATGAGAGCCTACTGCACTGCAAAAAAATGCTTTTCTTACTTAGAATTTTGTCTTGTTTCCAGCCAAAATATCTAAAAATTCTTAAATCAAGAAGGATTTTCTAGACAAGTAAAAATTAATGTCTTGTTTTTGGTAAAAACAAGTCAAAATTAAGTGAGTTTTTGTTTAAAACAAGCTAAATAATCTGCCAATGGGGTAAGAAAAAAAAATCTTATTTCAAGCAGACAACTAGATTCAGACAACTCATTCAGCTAAACTGATTTGACTGTTTTTTACATGCTTTAATATTTTTTTTTTGTTACTAAAATTGAAATATTTAAGTTTCTGTTTCAAAGTTTACAGATAGATGGCTAATTTGTATGCCATTGATATGTTCAGTGTTCATGTAAACTGTTTAATAAACACTTCTGGCACTTTTTTCGAGTCTCTTCATTAGTTTTGTTTTTCCTGTAAATGATTCAATAAATACCGTACCGTGCCATTCATACCGAGGTATTACCGTACCGTGAAGTTTTGATACCGTTACATCCCTAGTAAATAGTTTTAATATTGTAGGGGGCGCTGCTGGGCTACTTCTAATAAAATGAAAGTAAAATACAGAAATAACATTTAGACTGGGATTCTGATTAAATAAAGCAGTAATTAATGTCATGAGTATGTTTTGATTGAAAGGTCAGAAGCTGTAGCTTACATGAATAAAAAAAATAATAATAAATAAAAAAATCACAAACATGACATTTTGTAAATTAGATAATTTGATATATACTAATTTATTCATTAATGTGTAATATGTTAAAACATTTAACAAATTATGAGCTCTAAAAGATTAGTAGAATTTTTACTCTTTAACTCTTTTGGTTTAGACCATCTAGATGTTAAATCTTAAAATAAAATGTTAAGGTTACCACTGCATTTTACTGGGGGAAAAAAGAGCAGCAATTGATATATAGTTTATTTATAGTTATTTTTAGAGCTTCAATGTACTGTCATTATAAAAGAACTTCATTATTGTTTATTTAATTCTAACAAATACAGTGAGGGGAAAAATTATTTGATCCCCTGCTGATTTTGTATGTTTGCCCACTGACAAAGAAATGAACAGTCTATAATTTTAATGGTAGGTTTATTTGAAAAGTGAGAGAGAACAATATAAAAAATCCAGAAAAATGCATTTCAAAAAAGTTATAAATTGATTTGCATTTCAATAAATGAAATAAGTATTTGAGCCCTTCGCAAAACATGATTTAGTACTTTTTAAGTACTTTTAACATGATTTAGGATTTTGTCCCACACCTCTTTGCAGATCCTCTCCAAGTCATTATGGTTTCGAGACTGATGTTTGGCAACTCGAACCTTCAGCTCCTTCCACAGATTTTCTATGGGATTAAGGTCTGGAGAGTGGCTAGGACACTCCAGGACCTTAATGGGCTTCTTTTTGACCCACTCCTTTGTTGCCTTGGCCGTGTGTTTTGGGTCATTGTCATGCTGGAATACCCATTTTCATGCTGCAGGATTTCATTCCTTCATGGCATAGTGTGTTACCAATTGTTTTCTTGGTGACTATGGTCCCAGCTGCCTTGAGATCACTGCTAAGATCCTCCCATGTAGTTCTGGGCTGATTCCTCACCGTTCTACTGATCACTGAAACGCCACGAGGTGAGATCTTGCATGGAGCCCTAGACCGAGGGAGTTATTTTGTGTTTCTTCCATTTGCGAATAATCACACCAACTGTTGTAACCTTCTCACCAAGCTGCTGGGCGATGATCTTGTAGCCCATTCCAGCCTTGTGTAGGTCTACAAAGACACCTGGGAGCCAAAAATCTTGCTGATCGATAGGGGATCAAATACTTATTTCACTCATTAAAACGCAAATCAATTTATAACCTTTTTGAAATGCGTTTTTCTGGATTTATTTTGTTGTTATTCTGTCTCTCACTGTTAAAACAAACCTACCATTAAAATTCTACACTGATCAATTCTTTGTCAGTGGGCAAACATACAAAATCAGCAGGTGGTTCAAATCATTTTTCATCACTGTAAGTACTAACTAACCAAAATGAAAATTGAGACTCTTATGTTCACGTTTACATCCAACTACAAAATAGGGCTGCAACGATTCGTCGACGTTGTCGACAAAAATCGATAATAGAAATAGTCGACAATGAATTTCATTGTCGATGTTGTCGCCAGACATGTTTTCTCCGACCGAGTGAGGCATCTCTCTGCCGAGAGTCGCACATAGGCATTAGCTTCTGTGCTGAGCGATAACATACAGAAATGGCGGCGTCCAATGCACTGAATGCAGCAGCTGCGCGTACCAAAACACGCCCGTTTCACACATACTCCGTCGGCAGTGCGTATTTTTTTTCCACACCCATGTTAACGGATTACAACGTTCATAATGTACGGACTGTAAACGCGTTCTGTGTGAGCGCAAAACGAGTCTGTGCTTCTTCTGCACCGCATACGTAACGCACACGGACTGTAGACGCAATGCAGACTGAGTATGTATGAAACAGATATAAAGTTTGGGAGCATTTTAGCCTGCTACGGCGAATCAAAAGATTACCTGCATGGCTTGTAAAGCAGTCCTTGTGCATCACGGCAGCACCTCTGTGATGCACGAACATTTAAAGAGAAAGCACGTCGGACAGTTAAA
Organism: Garra rufa; assembly: GCF_049309525.1. Lineage (NCBI taxonomy): Eukaryota > Metazoa > Chordata > Actinopteri > Cypriniformes > Cyprinidae > Garra > Garra rufa. Next base: position 17,048,416 of record NC_133362.1, read on the forward strand.
TGAAACCAGTTTGGCTGGCCTCGGTAAGATTTAAATAACATGGAAGCCAATACGTTTTGTTTTGGATATACATGTTTGTTTACGGTATTATTGCTGCTGATGTGCCTGCCCCTGGTTTACAGGAAGAAAATGTTTACTTGATTTTAATTTATTTTTTCTTATAAAACATATGTGCCTGTCCTTTAAAAAGATTATAGAGTTTCTTAATTTATGCATTTATGTCTGTACTGACCGATTACTGTGCCTAAATGGCTTTAGACAGGGCATTTTTATTTACTTTTAGTATGAATTGGCCTATCAGCAGCAAAGTTCAATAAAATATGCATTTTTCATTGAAGTACCCCCTTCTTTCTTGTATTTACTATAATTTTCCACATAATTAAAGCAATCTCATGCTAAATTTGAGAAAAATTGAATAATTATCCGATTAGTCGACTAATCGTTTCAATAGTCGGTGACTAGTCGACAATTAAAATAGTCGTTAGTTGCAGCCCTACTACAAAACACCTGCATTGCTTTATGAGACATCGCTACAGCTGTTTGGCTGAGGGCGGAAATATGATAATATGGGACAGTCCGTCAGTGGTCATGGACGGGGCCTGAGCAGTATGATGTCATACTGCTCATAAAATCAAAACAATTTGATAATTAAGGCTGTTTAGGTTTTTAGTTTATTTTTTGTAAAATTTGCATCTGAAGAAATGAACTTGTGAACAAGCAAGTATACCTTATTATAAAGATTTTATCACTGGGTATTATGAATAATGTTAAAATGGTTTAAATTTCCTTCATTTAAATATTAACATCCATTTTGTTACAAGACAAAATACGAGACAAAAATGCCTTGCAGAGTTCAGCACAGATTGTGACCCTTTCTTATTTTCTCAAGAATTAATTTCTTAATTATAATAAAATATTCCACAGTTTTATTTTGGATATTTATGTAGATTTACACATCTCCCACAGTTGTAGATTTCCGTGCAACCAAACCATAAAGGTCACAGGCCAAAACCAGCAAATATTCCCACATGTATTTTGTGTGCTACATTCAATATGAAATCCAAGCGGTCACCCGATTTCACAAGCCCAGAAAGGGAACAAGCTTCTGTACTTGAAAGCAAGCGACATCTTCAAATGCCCTGTCAACAGAGTATTTATGGCATCTGAAAATAACTGTGGTCAGAGAAATATGATTTAACCAAAAACTTGTGGAGCCAATTCAAAAGAATGTTATTGATCCCCAAATCCGAACAAATAGAAAAAACTTTGTGGCTGCCGAAATTTTGGAGCGCTCATTTCCAGTCAAGCAAGTTGTTAATGATTTTGTTGTTCAGTTTTAGCTCAAGAGCTGATCTTACTCACACATACTGTGGTGAAGTGACGCTAGCCTGCTGAGAGACAGAGAGAAACATGAAAACAGAGTGACAGGGAGGGAAAGAGAGTCTCTGAGAGCCACTCACTGATGAATTTGTTTTGCATAGCCTCCAGTAGGGCCTGGTGTGCATTTTCAGTCTGCATGGCAGTAGAGCACTCTCTGGCCAACATGGTGCGAATCAGATGCTCTCCAGAGCCTGCAATAGTACAGACAAGACCCATGTTTAATATTTAGCATTTACTGTTATTTGGAAGAAAAGAAAAAGAAAAAAAAACATGTTGCATAATCTGATTTATTTGTCCAAAAGCAGAGACGTTTCACTTCTCGTCATACTGAATTGCACCTGGCAGGTTATTTGCACATTAAAGTCCTGTTTCGGCATTTCGGCAGTCTTTACTGTCACTTTTGATTGAATTTAATGCATCCTTGCTGAATCAAAGTATTAATCTCACTCCAAACCCTTGAATGGTATAGTATAAATTAATATAGCATATATAGTAAATGGATTTGTCAGACTGATGAAAAACAGGTCAAGATTATGAATCATCCTGAACAGTTCATTAAAACAAACCATCTTTAAGAGTCACTTGTTCTCTCTAAAAGCAAACAATCTATCTTATAAATAATTATATCTCAATTTCGAGAGAAAAAAAGAAGTCAGAATTGAAACAAAAAAAAAACCCTGAATTGCGAGATTACATTTACATATATTCATTTAGCAGATGCTTTTATCCAAAGCGACTTAAAGGGATGGTTCGGAGTAGAATTGACTTCATTGCTATGCACTCCGAAGCCCATCTAAATACCCCATCCAAAGTTTTTTTTTACCTTAGTCAAACATTTATGGAGATATTAGAGTTGTTCGAATTGCTTGTTACAGGAGTGAATGGTACATGTGATGTATCTCGTAAATTGCACCACTAAACGTGCAAGTAATCTTACCAAACTTGTACAGTAGTGTAAATAGGTTATGTACTCACAAAACGCTGCATCAGAACATTTGTAAGTCCACCATGAGTGTTTTAAAAACACGTTTTAGCCGATCCCTACTAGTCTCAAAAACTACAAAAGGCGACACGTCGACGTCACGTCCCTGGTTTGAAAAAAGCACGTAAAAGTCCTCCTACAAGTTGACATGCACACAGATGTAGTAGGAGGACTTTTACGTGCTTTTTTCAAACCAGGGACGTGATGTCGACTTGTAGTTTCTGAGACTAGTAGTTCTCGGGTAAAACGTGTTTTTAAAACACTCATGGTGGACTTACAAATGTTCCGATGCAGCGTTTTGTGAGTACATAACCTATTTACACTACTGTACAAGTTTGGTAAGATTACTTGCACGTTTAGTGGTGCAATTTACGAGATACATCACATGTACCATTCACTCCTGTAACAAGCATTTCGAAAAACTCTAATATCTCCATAAATGTTCGACTAAGGTGAAAAAAACTTCGGATGGGGTATTTAGATGGGCTTCGGAGTGCATAGCAATGAAGTCAATTCTACTCCGAACCATCCCTTTAAAATTGGGGAATACAACAAGCGATTCATCTTAAGGAGGCAGATCGACATAGGAAGTGCTCATAATACCATATATATCACGCATTGTTAGATGAGTACAGACTAGAAAGGGAAGAATAAGAAAAAGAGGAGAACAAAGTTTAATTTTTTTTATTGAGTCAAATAGTGTCGAAAGAGATGGGTTCTCAGCAGTCGCAATTGTGAGTTTATATTGTGCAATTCTGAGAAAAAAAGCTGAACTGTTCATTTATACCTTGAAATTCTGACTTTATAGCTATTTATTTCTCACAGTTGTGAGTTTATATCACGCAATTTCGAGAAAAAAAAGCAGCATTGTGAGTTTATATTATGCAATTTTGACTTTATATCTCGCCATTCTGAGTTTGTATCATGCAATTCTGAGAAAAAAAAACTCAGAATCACGCAGTTCTGATATCACAGACTGAAATTCTGAGAAAGTCAAATTGCGACAAAAAAAAATCTGAATTGCAAGATATAAACTCGCATTTGCAAGAAAAGTCAGAATTGTGAGCTTCAATTCTGAGAAAAAAAGGTTTATATCACACAATTCTGACGTTATAACTCGCAATTGGGAGTTTATATCACGCAATTCTGACTGATTCTGAGTTTATATCTCACAATTCTCAGAAAAAAATCTGAATTGTGACAAAAAAAAAAAAGAATTCCGAGATATAAACTCGGATTTGTGAAAAAAAGTTTAACCGTGCAATTCTGCTTTTTTTCTCGAAGTTGTGTTTGTCACGAATTTGAGAAAAAAAAAAACAGAATTGTTTATATCACGCAATTCTGACTTCATAACTTGCAGTTGTGAGTTTATATCATGCAATTCAGAAAAACGTAGAATTACGAGTTTAGATCACGCAGTTCTGACTGATCACCTAAAATTCTGACAAAATTCTGAGAAAATCAAATTCCAAGAAAAAAATTTGAATTGCAAGATATAAACTGATTTGCGAGAAAAAAAGTCCAAATTGTGAGTTTTTATCTTCCATTTCTGACTTTATTTCTCACAATTGTGAGTTTATCACAATTCTGAGAAATTCTGACGTTATAACTCGTAATTTGGAGTTTATATCATGTAATTCTGACTTTACATCCTAAAATTGTGAGTTTATATCTAATTATAATTCTGAGAAAATGTCAGAATTGCGACAAAAAAAAAAAAAAAAAGATTTCCAAGATAATTCTGCATATGCGAGAAAAAAGTCATAATTGCGAGTTTTAACTGTGCAATTCTGACTTTATTTCTCAAAGTTGCAAGATTATTACGAATTCCTGAGAAAAAAAAGCTAAATTGTGAGTTTATGTCACGCAATTCTGACTTTATAACTTGCAATTGTTGGTTTATATCATGCAATTCAGAGAAGAAAAAAAAAACTCAGAATTGTGCATTTATATCTCGCAATTCTGAGAAAAAACTCACATCATATCTTTCGCAATTCTGACTTTATAACTGCAAGTTTATATCACGCAATTCTGACTTTACAGCCTACAATTGTGAGTTTATGTCTCACAATTCTGAGAAAAAGTCAGAATAGCAAGTTTGTATCTCGCAATTCTGAGAAAAAAAGTCAGAACTGTGAGATAAAACGGCATAACATTTTTTACATTTTTATTTAGTGGCAGAAACAGGCTTCCGTAAGTAGCACATTTTTTGAATAGTCCTGTTCTGCATGTACATACTATGTACTTATTACAACAATTACAATAACTGGGTCATAACTAGGTACTAACCTCTCAGTCTTAACTTACCCCTAAACCCAAACTTAACTCATGAAGTTTCCTTGTACTACCCAGTACTTTCTAGGGTAGGTGCTTTCTAGCAAGTACACAGACTGTAAAATACAAAAAATACATAAATAAAAGGCAAAGGTTTGACAGGTCAGGTGTCCCCACAGGAACTAAGTTAAAAGAAATGTATCTCACTGTCAAGACACTAAAGACTGTCACAGTCATTTGCCTTTCAAAGGCGAACGTGTACAGCAGCCAGTTTTCAAAAGGGAGGGAGTGTAAAGAAATGCCTTGAACACAAAACGTCTGGCAGCCGCTCAAGCCTAAGAAACCCTAAAGCCTTAAGAAAATAGCCGTGTTGTTTCTGTAAACACAAACGCGGGCCTCGTAAAATATCAGGTAACTACAGCAAAACTCTGTGCGGGGTTTGTTGCCATGACAATTAGATGCTAATTTCTTTTCTGTTCTTCTTTTTTGTTGTTTTAACAAAAGAACAAGCGACTGGCTCCACCGTTGGCTCACTATCTTCAAGTTACCGTAAACCCTCTCGCTCTCTCTCGAGAAATGGATGTTACTGGCAACAGTACCACAAGTTAACAGTTAATTTAACAAGCAAACAGTGCCATGATAGTGCAAACTCAATTTCCAGTGGAAAGTAAATAAAACAACAACAAACCAGAGATGGCATGAAACGGGCAAACGGAGCGAAAGGAATCAACAGCGACTCGACTTTCGCCCTGAGCGAAACCGCAGTGAGCGCTGCAGAGACTAACAGGGTTGACCTGAGAGAAAGCGAGCTCTTTGTGTCAGTTTGAAGCCAGAATGATTGTTTTTCTCCTCCTTTTGATAGGAACGCCTTTTAAGTTGGGAAATGAAAAGCAGGTGCACCGCTGGAGCGCACACTCGAACGGCCTGTCCTCACCGCCATGCGTTTTCAATTTTGAGGAGGATGAAAGAGAAATGCATGCTGAAATGGCCATGGGGGGAGAAGGTGATAAAATGTGTGATTCTGCTTTTGTTTTTGGAATGGCGGACGATCAAAAACAAAGAGGCACAAAACACAATGTGAGTTTCGTGCCTGTTGCACATGAGTTTGTGTGGATTATAAAGTAAAAATGTCAACAGGGAGCACACATGTAAAACAGCGCTGGTAATATTTCAGACCAATATGGTATAGTGCACGAAACCTGTCGAGAACATGTCTAGCTAATATTTTCCATTAAAATCGTAAAAACATGAGATATTGATTATTGCATTAAAAAAGCCTGTTTTAGGGCCATTTAGGATCTGGCGATTAAGATTTGTTGCATAATGGTTTCATCTTTATGACAAAAAATGTATCCCCTGAATTATGTCATAAAATAAAATGTAAATAAATAAATAGTTTTTACGTCAATTGTGAGATATAAATATGTAGTTCTAAGAAATACTCAATTCTGAGAAATGTTCTCACAGATTTTTTCTCAGAATTGCAAATTTATTTCTTGTAGTTCTGACTTTATCCCCCGGTTTCACAGACAAGACTAAAGCCTAGTCCTAGACTAAAATGTAAATCTGAGCAGTTTGAACTGAAAGAAACTTGCACTGACTGATCTAAAAATATATCGGTGCCTTTGTTTTGTCTCAAGATGCACACCAGTAATCTATTTTTCTAAGCATGTTTATAAAAATTACTCAAATATCCTAATTGAACTATCTGCTAATCCTGGCTTAGTCTAAGCCCTGTCTGTGAAACCGGGCCTATAACACGCAATTGCAAGTTTATTTTTCACAATTCTGAGAAAAAAAAGTCATAGCTGCAAAAACGTCACAATTCCGAGATACAAACTCTAGCAATTGTTACTTTATATCTCGCAATTGTGACTTTTTTCTCAGAATAGCAAGTTTATATCTTCCAGTTCTGACTTTATAACACGCAATTGCAAGTTAAGTCAGAATTGCAAGATATAAACTCGCAATTCAGAGAACATATCAGTCTTTTTCCCCACAATTGGACTTTAGAACTCGCAATTGCATGTTTATATTTCACAATTCTGAGAAAAAGTCATATAATATGTGATATCTCATAAAGAGATATAAACCAGCAATTGCAAGATACAAACATGTATTTTTGTGACAAATTTTTTTTTATTTCTTGCAATTATGAGTTTATATTTCACAATTCTGAGAAAAAAAGTCAAAACTGCAAAAAAAGTCAGAATTACGACATACAAACTCATATTTTTAGTAGAGAAAGTTAGAATTGCGAGTTTATATCTCACAATTGTGACTCTTTTCTCACAATAGCGAGTATATCTCGCAGTTATGACTTTATAACACGCAATTGCGAGTTAAGTCAGAATTGTAAGTTACAAACTTACAATTTAGAGAACATATCAGTCTTTTTTTTCCACAACTGGATTTTATAACTCGCAATTGTGAGTTTATGTCACAATTCTGAGAAAAAAAGTCACAATTGCGAGATTTAAACTCACAACTGCGAGATACAAACTCGTATTTTTGTGAGAAAAGTGACTGTGACTTAATTTCTCAAAATTGGGAGTTTATATTTAGCAATTCTGACTTTATAACTCAGATTTGCAAGTTTATATCTCACAATTCAGAGAAAGTCATAATTGCGAGTTGTCAACTCAGAACTGCGAGAAAGAAAGTCTGAATTGTACGATAAAAAGTCAGAATAACCGTTTATTATTTTTTATTCAGTGGCGCAAACAGGCTTCCATTAAAAAACCCAAGCCACTGTGCTTGGGGGAAAAAACATTTAGGCTGCAAAACACTGACCAAAATCTCTTAAGAAGCATGTGACCAACACCAAAGCCAACTTTTTTTTTAACCAGAGGAAGTCATACATGCTGCACCCCTGTGCAACATGCCAAGCTTGAATGAATCCCAGTCTCTCTTCAATGAGCCAGGTGTGTGTTGACTGCAGGGCTCAGGCCAGGCCAAAGGTGCTTTCACACAAGGGTGCCGCGGGACAAAGGATAAAGGAAAAGAAAAGAAATATGGCCTTCATCATAGTGTAACACTCTTTGGAAGTTGTGCAAGTGATTATGGCATGGGGAAGCATATTAACAGAGGCTACAGTTTGACAATTCAAAGCCAAGCAGAGCTTTTTTACAAGGTGTCTGGTTGTTAAAAGCAACGTCGTGGCTTGTGAAATATTATAATAAAGTTACAGGTGCAGTTATGCTGAAAACGTTATTGTACCATGTCGCGGTGGTTAACAAAGTAAGTGCAAATTTACTGCACCAAATAGGGGAGATGGACTAAATTAGTTAATTAAATTTTTGGCTGAAATTTTATTTATATTTATAAATTACCCCTCAACACGTTTAACATTCAATCCTGCCCAAATACCAAAGAAGCTAACGCATGCCTGACCGAATCTTGCCATTAATTGCTAAAAGGATATTCATATCCAGAAAGCATGTACTGTACGTACATCAAAAGAAGTGATAAACGTATAAACCCAAACACAGATTTCATCTTTTCTTTAATCTTGACCTGAAGAGAATAGCTCCTACAGCATCTATTCAAACACAATCATCTTGTCCTCTTCCATGTCTAGCCATGAATAAAAATCAGTCTTTTTTCATGACTGCTTTAAGAAATCCAGACATCCTCTATGGGCACAATGGACACGCGTGCTTGTATTTGTTGTATGTAGATGTGAATTATGTCTGTGGCCTATTGACTTGGGAACAGAATATAAGAGAGAAAATCTCGTTTTATTCACGTGACAGAAAGCATTAGGTTAAAACATGAACAGCATGGCCTTGGGCCCCGCTCACGGCAGGAATCACAAATAAAGCAGAAAATCTCCTTTTTTGCTCTTGAAATATGTCCCTACTAAGCAACTGGCTAATGGCATTAAGATGTTGAAGGAAAGGATTGACATCTACATCAGGGCCAAAGAAAGGACAGAAATTTCAAAAGTTTCAAGCTACAAATTAGGTATTTTCATCAGGTCTGTATTTGTGCACATATTTCTTAAACAATGACTCTTTAAAAAAAAACAGTTCACTTAAAAATGAAAATTCTGTCATTAATTACTCACCCTCATGTAGTTTCAAACACTTAAGACCTCAGTTCATCTTCGGAACACAAATTAATTTGTTGTGGTACTCTCGGAAACGTGTCAAAGACTGACACGGAAGAGAATAAACTGCTGAATAAAGTCATTATACTTGTTTTCTTTATGCACAAAAAGTATTCTCATAGCTTAATAAAATTGAGGTTCAATCTCTGATGTCACATGGGCTATTTTAACAATGCTCTTGCTACCCTTCTGGGCCTTAAATGTGGTAATACCATTGTTGTCTATGCAGGGTCAGAAAGCTCTTGAATTTCATCAAAAATATCTTAATTTGTGTTCCGAAGAGAACGAAGGTCTTACTGGTTTGGAACGACGAGAGTAATTAAAGACAGAATTTTAATTTTTGGGTGAACTATCCCTTTAATGGCTGACTAAACCTGTGTAAAACTTGCCAAAAAGCAGTAAATATACAGTAATGCCACACTAATATGACTCTGGTGTTTTTGATACCTGAGGTACTCACAGCTGTAGAGTAAAGGCTGGCGTCACGGGCATTTTCAGCCCAGCAGCCACAACCATAGTGAGCAGCCTGAAACACAGAAACATTTAAAGAAAAATATGTTAAATAAGAATATTTGCTGCTTTATGCTCATGCATCTAACCTGTTTATAAAGCACTGATTACTTAATATTTAGTGCAAAGTCTGGGGTAAGATTTGTAAAAAATTGATCAAAAGTGGCAGTAAAGACCTTTACCTGGTTACACACACACACACACACACACACACACACACACACACACAAAAAACTATTTCAAATAAAATCAGTTCTTTTGAAATTTCAGCATATCAGAATATAAACATTATTTTACATTGCAATAATATTTTACATGACTAATTATTAGTAATTACTAAGATTTCGAATAAATGAAATAATAACATTTGAAATGAAATTCAAATAAATGAGCAAAAAATGCCTTTCAAAAAATAAAAAATAAAAATTATACCAACCCCAAAATTTTAAAACAGTAGTGTAATAACACATTGTTAATTAAAATTGTATTGTGCTAAAAATGTTTGCCCAGTATGAATAGGCCTTAAATATAAAAAAAGAACTCAAAGTATGCTATAAATAAAGTTTACCAATGCACATTATTAATATTAATAAATATTCTAATATTATATAAATATTATTAATATTAAAGGGAAAGTTCCCTCTTCTTTCAGACGAATACAATCAAAGTTATATTAAAAAAATGTCCTGGCTCTTTCAAGCTTTATAATAATAATAATAATAATAATAATAATTTTTATTTTTTATAGCACCTTTCAAGAACTCAAGGTCACTTTTACAAAATAATGGCAATGAATGGGTAGTGATATTCAATAGTCCAATAGAAGTCCTATTAAGTAGATCCATCCATCATAAAAAGTACTCCACACAGTTCCAGGGGATTAACAAAAGCCTCTTGAAGTGAATTAATGCATTTGTGTAAGAAAAACACCCAAATTTAAAACTTTAGAAACTGTAATCTCTAGCTTCCACTAACTATCGTGCATGCAATCATGAGAGAGTAGTGTTCCAGCGAGAAATGGCCTTTACTAACCCCCCGGAGCAGTGTGGAGTACTTTTTATGATGGATGGATGTACTTTATTCAGGGTTCTTACACCTTTTCTAAAGTAAAATTCAAGCACTTTTCAAGCACTTTCAAGGTGCATTTTCAAGATATTCCAGCACTGTGGCAAATTATTAAAGAATCTGTGTTTCTATATTATTATTATCTATATCTGTGTTTGTATTGTGTTTATAGTGTTGTACAGCACTTTGGTACACGCTGTGTTTTTTAAGGTGCTTAACAAATAAATTTTGATTTGATTTGAAATTACATATTCACAGACATGAGTTCTAAATTTTAAATCAGATGTTATTGTGCTATTAAAAAACAACTGTCTAGATTGCATATAACATTGCCCCATATAAATAGTCAACATTCAGTATACAAATTATATAATTTAAAATATATAATTAATATAATTTACTGAGTATCTGTAGTGTTTTAAAAAATAAAATTTAAAGGCTTTTTAAGACCTGCACAAATAAAAGTAATACTGTATGAGTTGAGTAGGGCAATGTCTATGGTAACACATTAATGACTGGTATAAAATGACTGTAAATAAAATATGATAAACTAAAATTCTAAAACTTGAAAACTTGAAGGATTTTCATAAATACATTTCACATTCCAGCCTAAAAGTAGCCTACTAAAAGGTAGTCAAAAAGACACTATAAAATTAATAATACAATTTAACTGGCCCAAATGAAAAAAGACCATTTTTTAAACATTGAAAATATTTTTGATTGACATTTAGACTCCTACCTAATTTCCTATTCACAAATATCAAGGTATTTTTTTCACTATTTACAGTGTATCTGCAGAATTTTTAAATATCAATTTAAGGCAATTTATGACCCTTTTTAAGAGCTGCACAAGTAAAATGAACACCGTAGTGGGGTTGAACAATGTAAAATAACATTAAGCCATAAAATGACATGATTTATAATTCAGATTTTCACAACAACAAAACATCTTATTCAATGGCACTATACCTTTAAAATGGATATATCAAGTATAATTTATTTAAAACATAAATATTACTGTCTTAATTGTTTAGATTTTTAGAAAGCACATAACTTTTACATTTACAACTCTTTATGTGTTTGCTGCATAAAAACATGGGCCAATATTTGTAATAATCTTGCTAAACAGCTGAATATTCGCAAATTCATTCCCTGTCACGAGGGGGCGCTTTAGGAGTGCTGAAATATTACGGTTTCCTAATAACGGCTGTACACAAATCAGCATTAACGCAGTTTTATCAGACATGAAATGAAAATGCCAACGACACGTTTCTGAGGACAGTCGGTTCCCTTCAGATACATTTATATAAAGACATCCGTGCAGCGTTTTGACTTTGAAACGTGCAGTGTGTATGTTTATTCAATATGATATCATTGCCTTTTGAAGTTTTATCCAGCCCTATCGCGATTCTCGTATATCCCTCCCTAGCTCTTAAACTTATAATTAAGCCTTTTCTTATACTATTTAATACATTTAAAACTTTGTATGGCCTTAACTTTGATAAGGCTAAATTGATGAGTTTGTAATCAGCCCTCTACTTTAAGATAGTCCGGTGAAACATTTTGGTAGCCCGACTGGAAAACACAATAGCCCCGGGACATCGGGCTGGCAATTTTGCGATCCCCAAATTCTCGTTTTAAACATAATTCTTATTTGTCGTTTTCAAGCAGTGGCGATTTCTTTAAGACTGCAAGGGAAGCTCAGCTTCCCCTATAATGTCACAAAATTAATGGTCAAATTACGTACTATTGTATTAACATTTTATTGACTAAAAATGCGTTAGAAAACGTTCATCTCAAAGACGAATTCGTTCAGAATCAGTTAGATATAGCAGGTCGGCTGACTTGATTTTCTTCTCATACATTCCCGTAGCGTCACAGTGCATTTCCCCATTGAAGCCCAGCGTCCATTGACTTCAATGGGGCTGCTTTGAACGTTTTTTTTCAGGGCTTTGAAACTAGACGGTTATTGGATAAACGCTGCGATTATGTCCCGCCCACGGACGCTCAGCGTCTCTGGGGGTGAATGAGGAGTGGGCTGGCCTGGACGCTGAGCTTCTGCGTGATGATTGGAGGGTCTGTCGAAAGATTGCATGTCCTTTTGACTGACAGCGATTTTGTCCTATAAGGAATCGCTGAAGCTACTCGTTCGCGCTCTCTGCGCTCAGTCCCATCGTGGATTTCTCAAGTTCAGTCGAAATAAAAACTGCTGCAACCTATTTCTTTATATTTGCTTGGCGAAATTGCTTGATTTTCACCATACATTTCACACAATTATACACCACATTCTTTGTTTCACTTTTACAGAGTTTAATATTTTTTTTAGATCATTCATTCATATGAAACTGCACACGAAAAGTCACTGGAAAAGACGCCTAGTTGGTACGACAGGGTCACAGACCATTTTCTTGAAAAGGAACGTAGGGCAGAATTTACTTTTAAATAAATAGACAATTTTTGATGTAGACCGAAAATGAGCTTCCCCTATTTGACAGACCAGTAGCCGCCACTGTTTTCAAGCCATCGAGGACTGATGCAACAACCTCCTGATAACTGCATGTTTTATCTACCGCTCTGTTCCATCAGAGGGCGCGCATCAAGAAGATCACTACAGCCTCACGTGCACACTGACTCGAGCGGACCTGTTTTTTCTTTTCTTTTTTTTATATATTATAAGCATGACAAAAAATAACTATTTAGTATGAAAGCGAATTAATATGAAACCGATGCAACTGCATATTCAAGCACTTTCAAGCACTTCATCCAAAATCCAAGCATTTTTCAAACCTTGAAAACACTACATTAAAATTCAAGCATTTTCAAGGAATTCAAGCACCCGTACGAACCCTGTTTATTGGATTTCAAAATCTCAACAGCTATTCACTGCCATTATACACCTTGGAATAGCCAGGATATTACTTAATATAACTCTGAATGTATTTGTCTGAAAGAAGAAAGTCATATAGACCTAGGATGGCCTGAGGGTGAGTAAATCATGGGGTAAGCTATCCCGTTAATTATTACTATAAACATTTTTTTCTCAATAACTACATCACTGACATGCTAACTTATGTTATTTAATAATGTACAGCAGGATCAATTCGATTATGATCAGACTTAGGAGCAAATCAAAGTTCACCTGTCCCACTCGACCTGGGTGTTTCATGGCCAGACCTCCGCTGGAAACCGCAGCTGCCACATTCCCTTCCCGATCCACCACAACCGCACCAACCGTGTCCAGACAGGCCGAGTTATTCTCCTCACCTTCCACCATGATGTCTCCTACAGGCTCCAAGCAGCCAAAATCATTCTCCTGCACACAAAATTGCCATTCAATTAGAATTTCCTATCGCACACACAGAAATTAACACGGCACTTTTCTGGAGTCTAACATCCTGAGTTCATTTAAGAAAGTGAAATCAAAAATAAATGTAAGTGTCAATGTATCTTCATGCTAAACCGTAGGCCAAAAAAGAAGAACAAAAAGGCTGTGGTTACTGGCAACAGCAAAAAGGCACATTTCCAAAACCCAGAATAATACTAGACTGAAACACATTGAACATTGCTTCTTTTGCAATGTTTTTTTCCCTTGTCTATGAAGTTGGCTTTCAGACCCAGCTGGCTACCATAACCAAACTTGAACTTTCTGACAAACCTGGGAACTGTAATACATGTCGCTATCTAACTTGAGCAAATAAAGTCCAATTACATATCAGCATCTGAAAAATGATCCTCGCGCTCTCATTTATAATGAGTAAAGTGGTCATGTTTAAAGGACTGTTTTCATTTGCTGATTGCTGTGTACTTTGGAAAGAGCGCTGATGTGGACTGAAAGACTCGTAGAGCTGTTTGACAAATTGGCTGGTCTTGAGAAACTGCGGAAGGGGACAGGATGACTTATAATTTATTATTCCATCTTCCCATGAACAGAGTGTCATTACTAGGCCACAGATCTTCAGACCTCAGCTGATTATTAGCGCAATAACTTTCTAAAATATTACAGAACAGGCAAAAACAGAACGTTATTATTATTGATCTCACCATCAGCGATAAATCTGACAAAATCAACTCTAGTACAACATCTGCTCACAGACCTTTCCAAAGGGGAGCATCAATTTTCCTCTCCTTTATGGGTAACTGTTTATATAACCTTTATGTCCTTTATGTACCTTAATGATTCTGCTTTGTCTCTATTTTGGTGTGTTATGAATGTAAGTTGGTACAAATGTTCAATTGACTTCAGAAAAGTTTAAATGTTTCCATCTGTCATTTTTTTCTTTAAATAAAAAAAATTATCAGGGTTTCCATACTTTCCCAGTTGCTCATAATTACTGGATATTTTTCTCCATGTTGTGGTTACATTTTAGGCAGACTTTCATGTCTATGTTAGGTCCCAATTTTTTAAGATAATATACACTACCAGTAAAAAGATTTTGAACAGTAAAATTTCTCAAGTTTCTTTAAAAAAAGTTTCTTCTGCTCACCAAGCCTGCATTTATTTCATCCAAAGTACAGCAAAAACAGTAAAATTGTGAAATATTTGTACTATTTAAAATAATGTTTTCTACTTGAATGCATTTTAAAATGTGATTTATTCCTGTGATTTCAAAGCTGAATTTTTTTACTGAATTATTACTCCAGTCACATGACCCTCCAGAAATCATTCTAATATTCTGATTTGCTGTTGAAAACCGCTGAGTAGAATGTTTTCAGGTTTCTTTGATGAATAGAAAGTTCAGAATAGAAGAACATTCATCTGAAATAGAAATCTTTTGTAACATTATGCATGTCTTAATCATCACTTTCAATGAATTTAAAGCATCCTTGCTAAATAAAAGTATTAATTACTATTACCAAAATACACCAACTCCAAGCTTTTGAATGGTATAGTGTATAATATTAGCTTTTTAGTTCAGATAAATGCTGATCTTTAGATCTTTCTATTTATTAAAGAACCCTGAAAATGTAGTTAAATCATGTTGGCACTGTGACAATGCAGACTGGAGGAATGAAGCTAAAAATCTAGCTTTGGGAATAAATCACATTTTAAAATGTATTCAAATAGAAAACAGTTCTTTCAAATACTAAAAATATTTCTTTCTTTTTTTTCTTTTTCTTTTTTGCTGTACTTTAGATCAAATACATGCAGGCTTGGTGAGCAGAAGAGACCTCTTTAAAAAAAAAATCTTCCTGTTCAAAAACTTTTGACTTTTGATTTGATTTTTGACAATACTTGGTATTTACAGTAGATATTAAGACTTAAGACACTAAATTCCATCACATTTCCAAGCCTAAAAACATGGGCGGCACTAGGGCTGGGTTTCCGGGGCAATGCCCTGAATAGATTTAGTTAACCCCCAAATGTTTTTTAAGTACCTTGCCTTTCACCCCAAGTTTATGCCTGGCCATTTGTGGTTTTTGCAAAACTATTCCAAGACACAAACCTTGCCATGAACCTTGCAAACTTCTGCAAATCCAGTAATTACTTTTCTTCTCAAAAGCCCTCATCGTGTGAACTTCTATAAATCTAAACAACACTCTAAAACCCCAGGAAAGACCATGATATAAAGCATAAAGATTTCCCAATGAGGGAAACCTTCGATGCTACAGTCATATTATTATAAAGCACGAGTGCACCCACCCACATAACAGAAATTACATCTTAGCTGTGCAAAGCACGTTAAATGCGTTAAAAATGAGCGAGAACCCCTAGACCCCCGGCTATCCATGCGATACAAATGCATTTCATCCCCAGTAAAACAATAAATATGGCACTTATAAAATCAAACAAACCACAGGCCACTTGAGAGGAGACTGGGGGATGTGTTGTTATCTTAATGACCATTTAATGCATAGCTCTGGAGAAAAGTCTTTAGTGAACTGAACTGAAGGAAGAAAGACCATGTGGCATCCCAGAGGCACAGATCACTCATGCAGACAGAGCCAACAGCAATCACGATGCTATCTTTAAAACAAACCCTACAAGGTTCGAACACCGAACATGAGTACCACATATACCAAACCAAGTTAAACCACGACGTATTTGTCTATCCTGTCGAAAAACATTTTCGCCCACATTTTCAGACACTGTAATTTGCAACTAATGACCCACGAGTGACCCACGTTTCACTTTCTCATAGGGACCACACAAGCTTTACATCACGGACAGATCTGCGCTGGAACCCATTTTCCTTCGACACCTGCATTCCATGTGTACCTGTCAAATCACTTCCTTGAAAATCTACCAAAAAAGTAGGAGAGATGCTAACATGTTCAAGCACATTACAGGAAATAATTCGGTGAAATAACTTCAAGATGTGGGCGCAGGAGGGTGGAGGTGGTGCTGAAGCACCACAGTCTCATATCGCATCAACGATTGTCTTAAAACTCCTGCAACATTCATGAGGACCCAATCACCAAAACCTGTGCATTTTAGTTTCTTTAAAAGAAAATGGTCAATAAATGGTCAATGCAGGGTTATTATACTTAAAGAGATAATTCACCAAAAAGTGAAAATTCTATCATAATTTACTCAACCTCAAGTTGTTCCAAACTTGCATGCGTTTCTCTCTTCTGCTAAACACAAAAGAAGATATTTTAAACAATGTTGGTAACGTGTCAGTTGCTTTGCTGGAGGGTTGGAAAGCTCTCAGATTTCATCAAAAATATCTTAATTTGTGTTCCAAAGATGAACGTAGGTCTTAAGGTTTAGGAACAACATGAGGTTGAGTAATTAATGACAGAACTTTAATTTTTGGGAACTATCTCTTTAACTGAAGTGAAAAAAAATTCATTTTAATTTAGATCACCTTCATGTATTAAAATAACTCAAACATAAAAATGAATTAAACTTTAAACTAAAATTTAAGTTTGAAATATTATAATACGATTAATGATACTAAAATAACACATAAACTAGATTATGTACTTGAAACTGCCCTGAAGTAAATGCCTAAAAAGATCTTTTCAATTTGATCTTTTCATGTCCACCTGCTGAACTCATTCTTTTCAGGTCAGTGACAAGAAGCTACAAAAGAGCGTGTCACCCAAGTCAAATTCCTTGTGTGCAGTGCCATGTCAGCAGTGCAGTAAGTATACGTATGTGTGTTTCCTGTGATTGTGAGTAATTGAGGTCTCCACGCCCCCCTTCAAGGTCGTCATTACCCGACGGGTTTCCTCCTCTGGGTATATGTGGTGGTTTTGAATTAGAGGACTGAACAGATGCAGATCCTGTTATCAGTCGAGTAATAATGTCAGAGCAAATGCCTCTGCTGCACTGCGTTTAGACCTAATTAAATGTGTTGAACTGAATAGGAGGGTGGAAACCTATAGCTCATGGAGCATTTATGGGAGAAACTCACATATTTAGTTGTCTTTTTTTAATCAGGGTGAATGCCGATGCCAAAAATCAACAGCATATCCTGAATGTAAAAAAAAAAAAAAACTCTTGACATTAAGTCTGAACTTGACCTGACAAAGGTCAGAACATTTTGACGGAAGCTTGGTTTCCATTTCTGAAGTCACGCCGGACAGCACCGCCTATACTTAAATCTCATTGGTCCTATAGCTCAACATACAGCCATTATTGTCAAAATAGCTGGCAACAAAAGTGAGTACACCCTGAGTGAACTTGTCCAAAAGTGTCAATATTTTGACCACTTCCTCATTTATCCTGGGCATGGAATTGACCAGAACTTCACAGGTTGTTGCTGGGATCCTCTTTCACTCCTCATGGAGCTGCTGGACATTAGACACATGGTGTTTCTCCACCTTACAACTGAGGTGCTTAATAGGGTTCAGGTCTGGAGACATACTTGGTCACCCCATCATCTTCACCTTCAGCTTTCTCAGCAAGGCATTTGTCATCTTGGTGGTGTGTTTGGGGTCGTTATCATGTTGGAAAACTGCTATTCGGCCTAGTTTCTGGAGAGAAGGCATCATGTTCTCCTTCCAAATGTACAGTACATAATGGAATCCATGTTTACCTCAATGAACTGCAGCTCATGCACCCCCAGACCATGTTGCTACCACCACCATGCTAGACTGTAGACAATTTTCTTGGTAGTCCTCACCAGGGCATCGCTTCACATGCTGGACACCATCTTTGCCAAACAAGTTAATCTTAGTTTCATCAGACCACAGGACATGGTTCCAGTAATTCATGCTCTTGGACAGGTTGTCTTCAGCAAACTGTTTGCAGGCTTTCTTGTGAGCCAGCTTCAGAAGAGGCTTCCTTTTGAGACGATGCCCATGCAAACCGACTTGTTGCAGTGTGCGGCGTATGGTCTGAGCACTGACAAGCTGACCTTCTACTTCTGCAACATTTAAAGCAATGCTAGCAGCACTCATGCATCTGTTTTTTGAAGCCAGGTTCTGCACCTGATAAACAGAACTTCGTTGATCGACCCTTGCAAGGCGTGTTCCGAATGGAACCCATCTTGGAAAACCACTGTAACTGTATATTAAACATTAAATATAACTTAAGATTCACTCACATGTCCACACAATTGTCTTTTCCTTTTCATCTCAACCTGTTCCGCCAGCTCCATCTTCCTTTTGTTCCTCTTGTAGCCTGACAAACTGAACTCTGTAAAGTGTTGAAAAAGGTGTGACAGTCAATAACAGATATTACTCAACTGCCTATCCATAAAACTGTGTGTGTGTGCCAGGAGCCACTAAATCCTTGCTGTTTTGCTTCTGGGGCCTTATTGCATTGATTATTAGTATTATTCTTCATGATAGCAGAGTGCAGCAAGGGTGTGTGTTTGGCGGGGGAGCCTTTATTCACATAATAAATCAGTCTGTTGGTGGAAATGTGGTTGAAATTCTCAAAGTCTCCCTAAATAATGGGACATGTGTTGGAGTGAGGTCATGGTTTTGGCATCAGATCATTTCCAACACTGACAACACACACTCTATCTCTGTCTGACACACACTGGGAGTCGGCATGGGGCCCTCTATTAAAGCATAGAAGCCATTGTTTACCAAGCGCTGCATTCCACTCCTGTGAAAATCTCTTAATCAAAGAAAATGAATCAATGAAATGGTCACAATTAAGTCATTTCGCTGAATTTAATGGAATGCAATTAGGGCTGGTAAAAATATCACTGAGTCAGTGGTTTAAAAATACTCCAGCAGATGAGATCACAAGCGTTCTTGCCAATCATTATTCAATGAAATTATAACGTGCCCCTGTCAAGACTTACAACTAAGAAAAAAGGCAGTGGTTTTTGTAAAAGCCTTAACATAGAACGCTTTCAAGCTATTCCGCATCTAGAATATTTCAATAAAAACTGTAAATAACCCATGGGAATTAAAGAACAATAAGAACTATTTTTTTTATTCCCTGAAAGGAAATACAAGTGCTTGCAATAAAATGCTGCATCTAAGTATTTTGTTACGTTCACTAAGAATTAGTGTTTGGTTTTCAGACAGCTGCACCATCACCACATGGCTAAATGAGACAAATTAAAAAATAAGACAAATCACATTTTACAATTACATAATTGCATTTCAATGCTGACTTTTTAAAGGATTAGTTTACTTCCAGAACATTTTACAGATAATTTACTCACCCCCTTGTCATCCAAGAAGTTAATGTCTTTCGAAAAACTCCCATCTCATTTTCTCCTGCAACTTCAAAATCACCCTACATCGCTGTTTTACCTTTTTTTGTAAAGGGTGTTTCTTTGCATGTTCACTTTGTAAAAACTGGGTCAGTACTTCTGCAGCATTGTAGGACGATTTTGAAGTTTGAGGAGAAAATGAGATGGGAGTTTGACATACCTTAACTGCCTTTAACCAGAGTGCACAGAGTATGCATTCGAGCATTTGAGGTTAAAAGTATAAAAAATAGTCATTTTTTCTAGATCCTTGGCTGGGATCGTTTAGAGCCCTTTAAAGCTGCATTTAAACTGCATTTTGAAAGTTTAAACTCGCAGGCACTACAGAAGTCCACTACATGGAGAAGATTTCTGAATTGTTTTTCTCAACAACAAAAAAACAATTTCTTTACGACTGAAGAATAACTATATTCCTATACTTTCAAGAATAAAATTAAAACAAAAACAAAACAAATAGCACACATAATTGTATCATTTAGGCTGAATAAAATGCAGAATCGTAATACAATTACTTAAAATGTTATAAATGCTGGAAATTATAAAACAGAAAATACATAAACTTCACAAGTCACACACTTACAAAGGTCTCGCTAGCAAAAAAACTCTTTCTTGCACAATACTATTAATATAATTGAGAATTATATTAGGTGTGCATTAAAAACTGATTACTACCAAAGACTAAATAAAAAAAAAAGTTATTGCGACTTTTTATCTCAAGTTATAAAGTTATAACTCGCAATCTGAGAAATAATGTCAGAATCGTGAGATATAAACTCACAATTGTGACTTTTTTTCCTTAAAACTTCAAGTTTACATCTCGCAATTGTGACTTTATAACACGCTGCGAGTTGAGTCATAAATGTGAGATATAAACTTGCAATTCTAAGAAGATAACAGGCTTTTCCCCCTCAGAATTTGACTTTATAGCTTGCAATAGTGACTTTATATCTCACAATTCTGAGAAGTATGAATTGCAAGAAAAAAAATTCTGAATTGCAAGATACAAACTTGCATTTGTGAGAAAAGTTTTTAAATCTCATAATTCTGACTTTATAACTCCCAATTGCAAGTTTACATCTCACAATTCTGAGAAAAAAAAAATCAGAATTTACAGATGTTAACTTGCAATTGCAAGAACAAAAAAAGTCTGAATTGTGAGATAAAAACTTGCAATTATCTATTTTATTTTTTTTATTCAATGGCAGAAACGGGTTTCCATAGATTACAGTTGCAGAGGAAGCACAAATACCTGTTAAAGGAACCTGGATGTTACGCCTTACAGATCCAAACAGATTGGAGGGCATTTTGTTGCTCACACAAGAGCTTTAATTTCACTTTAAAACTGCCTCTAATGTGCTTCTTAAAAGAGAAATGTCTTGAGTCTTGTAATAATCTCCTGTCTTTCCTAATAATGTAAAATAATGGGATTTCTTTTAGAAATATCCAAAGATGTGTCATGATCTTTATTAATGCACATAAATCTAATAAAAAACCCTGCAGTCAAGCATGCAGCAGCAGCTGAAGAAGGATTCTGGGTGGTCTGATACTCACTGGTGGTCATCTTCTCTGTAGGGCATGCTGGGATACCATGGCTGATGGCCCACTGTTCTGCTCCTTTGCCCACTAAAAAACTGACAATGCAGAGATGTGATTTACACGCAAGAACAACTTCACCACAGTACAAAACGTTGTATTTTCTTAAATGTTTCCTGCCTTAATTTTAAGAAGTATACACATAGTGTACACACTATATACACAGTTTTTTCATTTAAAAGAAATGAATACTTTTATTCAGCAAAAATGCATTCAATTGCTCAAAAGCGACAAAGACTTTTACACTGTTACAAAATTCTATTTCAAACAAATGCTGTTCTTTTGAACTTTCTATTCAGCAAATCACATTGAAAATTCTGCCATCCCATGAATAAAATACACTTGAAAACATTCAAATGGATAACAATTATTTTAAATGCAGCCTTTGTGTCAATTACTGAGGCATGAATATGAATGGCACTTATTTCCTTTGGCTAAAAACAAACTTGCAACATTTGCCATAATGTTTTGTCATGCACCAATTTTTGCTTGGCTGCATTACATTCATAAATAGTGTTTTCTGTGCATACTGCGATTGATATTCTGATGTTACTTGTTTTAAAAACGTGTTTCCCCTTAGGCATCAATAAAGTCTGTCTATATGTCTAAGCTGATAGCTAGAAAGCCAACATCAGAGAGCTCAGCTCACCAGGGAGGGATCCTGCCAGCTGATAGCTTCCCCTTCTGAGTTTCACTTAATAGTCTTCTGGCTACCAGCACCGGGTTCTTGATTCCTGATAGAAAGAGCAGCATTAGTATCACTTTCACTCAAGACAGCTTTAAATATGGTAAAAGAAACCATTTGGCTTTCTCAAACACGTCTGTTGAAGGATAATGCAGTTCATTGGAGTTCATTGCACCAAAAAAAGCATTATAACACAACGTTGTATTAATATCAATGTGAAACTAGATGAACCTCCTTGATATTTTGTGTGGATGCAAGACATTGCATATTAAATTGGCTGTTTTAACAAACGCAGATACAGATTGATGGGGGTAGAATCAGTCCTGTTTTGTGCTACAACTTGTAGTAAAAAAAATATCACATATGCATGTACATGTACATTTAATATCTAATATATTTTAGCATGCACAAAAACCTTTAGCCACGTTCCCATAAAAAGTTGAGGAGGGTAGAAGTCGGCTTTTATTTGTTTTGCTACAAAGCACCTTCACCACATAATAAAAAGCTCCAACCAGACTCACCAGTGTTTCTAAGAGCACTCACCACTCAAGGCTCCAACAGCTCCATAGTTTAAGGACTTCCCATCCATGATGCTGGCATCACACTCAATCTCACCGGAGAGGTTCAGGTTGGAACCGGTACCCGCATTGGTGAACGGGGAGTCCTGTAAATAAACATCAATCTTAAAGATAACTGTCTGCTCTTCTAAGAGATACACATAACATTGAAAAACAGTCTTAAATTGTATCCTTGCTTTTGCCTTGCAAAATATGCTTCTGTTGAAATATGTTTTCCTATTCCAGCTTAATGCGAAGACACTATAATCTATAAGTCATTCATAGGCTGAAGTCCCTGAGGAGTCTAAACACTGCAGTGCTTTCAAAACATTGCCCTGTTTGAATGGTCCGAAACTTTTAAGATTTTAATGCCATAAAACACTGAAAATATTAGTAGAGATTTTCTGTGTAGTTTGTCATAGATGTTACAGTGACTTTCATTGCATTAAGTATCTCACAACTTACAACTTAATCTGTTTTACAGATTTATTTAATTTTGTGTCTACAGAAAGTTTTTTGAAAAGATGTTTCTTGAGCAAAAACTTGGCATGCTGTTAGACATGAGTGTTATTCTTGCTAACCAAAATAACAACAAAACATTATTATAATTTAAATAAAACTAAAATAAAATATACAATTAGATGAAAAATGTAAAAATTAAATTTAAAATGTGGCTTTGACAACTAACTGAAATAAACCACCAGTTAAGTTTTTGATAAAATAATGTTTTTTAAAGAAGTCTCTTCTGCTCATCAAGACTGCATTTATTTAATCCAAAGTTTTTTACTACAAAATGTTTTTTTTACTCTTTAATTATGATTTCTATTTGAATACGTTTTAAAATGTAATTTATTCCTGTGATTTCAAAGCTGAATTTTTAGCATCATTACTCCAGTCACATGATCCTTCGGAAATCATTCTAATATTCTGATTTTGCAACTTTGCAATATTGATAATCAGCATATTAGAATGATTTCTGAAGGATCATGTGACATTGAAGACTACTGTAGAGTAATGATAATGATCTTTAATCACAAAAAAAACAAATCTTAGAATATATTCAAATAGAAAGCAGTTATATTAAACAGTAAAAATATTTCACAATATTACTGATTTTGCTGTATTTAGGATCAAATAAAATGCAGGCTTGGTGAGCAGAAGAGAAATCTTTAAAAACATTTACAAGAAAAAAACAACAAGCTTTTGATTAGTAAAAAACCCCTAGGTATTAAACCATGTATAACTAAGCTAAAAGTGAAAACATAAAAATAAATTGAATTTGACTTCCTTGCCATCTCATTAATATCTGAAATGTTTACTCTGTTCCTACATATTATATCTGAGGGTCTATTCAGTCATAACGATTTGGTGTGGTGCTGTGATCCACTATCACCTCTAGCTCTATAAGAGCTGCTGTCACGGCCTCCAGTGCCAATCCTCCAGCTCTGAGCCTGTCCACAGCCTGAAACACATTAAATCACAACTGATGACAGCAATCCTACATCTGCCAATGCCTAAAACCAACTCAATGTGCATTCAGTGTTTATTTTTTTTGTTCTACTTAGGATTCAGGATCTTCATGCAGAAAGGATCACACTAAGCTAATCTACACAAAACATAAAAATGTGATAATCCAATACAAAGAGCTTAAAAAGAAAATAAAGCTGCAGTGTTTTCCACTTGACAAGCTTCAAGCAGAGAGCCTGGAACAGTATATTAAGCCGGGCAGCAGCTCAGGCCGCTGCTGGTGTCATGTTATCAACACATAACTCAAATTCCCTGGCACAGGTGTTTTACTCAAGCCTGATCCTTTCTTTTCATCCTTTACACGGCACTTTGGACGGGGAAAAGCATTGTGTTGCAGCTTGCCAACCTATGCATTACTGTTAGCTGCAAGCATCTATTACAATTTGGTATATTGGCAATGTAAGATTCTGCAAAAAAAAAAAAAAAAAAAAAAAAGGATCCATCTTTGTGTTAAAAGTGTTACGCAATCCGCATCAGAAAATCATGCAAACTGAGCCGGGAATAAAACCTGATTGTCGACGTGACCTCTGGCAGAGCTATCGAAAGGTTACAGTTCACAGCAGAAGAATCTTAAGTTTTGAATGAAGAATCACATGCAACTCACTTTCTGGCAAGCTCTCTTGCACACATGTTTGTATTCCTTGGCTTTGGATTCTGAATGATACCCTGCCCCTGAGGAGGTAAAAATTATCAAAAATAAAACACACGCATTCAGTTTGTTTCTTACAATGAGGTTCCTCAGCTGTTAACAGTCTGTAGTTTTGCTTGTCTTATGAAATCATTTGTATAAGAGGTTTTCTTACTTTCAAAAATGTCATTTCAAACCATTTGTTATTTTTCTGTTGTTTTCTATACAATGGCAGTTCATAGTGACCATCTGTCAAGCTATAGAAGTACAAAACACCAGAAAAAGTACCATACACATAGTCCATATATGTAGACTTAGATTTCAAGTCTTCAGAAGCTACACAAAAAGCTGAAATTTAAAACCGTGAATTAACAGGTAATATTCAAAGATCTCAAATCTCATTCATCAGGATTGCTGTCATTAATGTCTAAGGCCAATGTTTTTCCAAGTAAGTTGTAACCAAGGGGCAACCTTCTGGTCTCCCTCATGAAACCAACACGGAAGTGACTGAAACTGCAATTCATCGACTGGCCGCTTGAGGCTGGCTGCAAAAGGGAGTCAATCCCATTGACACTCCATGTTAAAATGCCCAACTTTACAGCAGAAAAAAGTATGTTTACAGCCTGGTTCAAAAAATGGTTTTGGTCTATATAGCTAGTTTTGCCCTTCATATCAACTGTGAGGGGGTGAATTTTTTTATAACTCATCGGTTTAAGTTATATTAAGCCTTAAATTTCAGCATAATTAAGGGCGTGGCCACTTGAGTGACAGGGGGATTGCCGCTGCTGTCACCACTGTCGCTCTAGACGGGCGTGGTTTCAGCAACCAGCTCCACCCACATCCCGTCTTTTCGCCCATTTTTGATTATCCGGGACTGACGCGCGATGACGCGATTCCAAGATGGCGACGGCCGAATCCCGCCCACTATGAGCTTCAAATTAGCGCTTCAGAATCCTACGGGTGACGTCACGGATACTACGTCCATATTTTTTACAGTCTATGGTTGTAACTGAATGCGGCCTGCTGGTTAAAATAAATTTCAGTGAATAAGAACTTATATTATAGCATGTTAGGCTTTTGTACACTATCAGTCAAGAGTTTTTGGACAGTAAGATTTAGAATGTTTTTTTAAGAATTCTGCACACCAAGCCTGCATGTATTTGATCCGAAATACTGCAAAAGCAGTCAAATTGTGACATAATTTCACTATTTATACGATTTTTTCCTGTGTTCAAATCTAAATTTTCAACATCATTGCTCCAGTCTTCAGTGTCACATGATCCTTCAAAAATCATTCTAATATGCTGTTCAAGGAATTTTTTTATTATTATTATTAATATTTAAAATAGTTTTTCAGGATTCTTTGATGAATAGAAAGGTCAGCATTTATGTGAAATAAAAAGCTTTTGTAACATTATACACCAAAGGCTTGAAGTCCGTATTTTTTAGTTTTGGGAAAGAAATGATAGAAATTAATACTTTTATTTAGCAATGATGCTTTAAACTGATCAAAATTGATGATAAAGATATTTATAATGTTACAAAAGATTTATATTTCAGATAAATGTTGTTTAAAAAATTTCTACTCAGACGTTTTCAACATAATAATAATAAATGTTTTTGAGCAGCAAATCAGAATATTAGAATTATTTCTGAAAGATCATGTGACTAGAGTAATGATGCTAAAAATTCAACTTTGAAATAAATTACATTAAAAACATATTCAAATAGAAAGCAGTTACATTAAATAGTAAAAATATTTTACAATATTACTGTTTTTGCTGTACTTGGATCAAATAAATGCAGGCTTGGAAAGTAGAAGAAACAAAACAAAAAACAAAAACATTAAAACTTTTGACTGATAATGTATGTCTTCAGAAGACTTGGAATACAGTGCACAAGTCATATGGACTTCTTTTATTGTACATATACAATGATTTTGGTCCCTTTTAATGCTTGACAGATCATATGTGGCCATTATAAAGTGTTTTTATGTATTTCCCCCCCTAATCTGTCCTTTTGTTGAGTTTGGAATGACATAAAGGTAAATGAACAACTATGTTTTTTGATTTTGTTTTCAGTGACCTATTGTTTTTAGGAAATCTTCACATCTAAAACTATCTAGACTATTACTCGTTCAACATGTAACAAGCAAGCCTGTGCCGAAATACAAGTTTATGCAAAAATGCACTGTTTTTACATAATTTGCAAAGAAACACAAATTTACCTGCATGCACCAGCACAAATCCCATAGCTTTGCCGTCATGACAGGGGGCGGTGCTGTTCAGTATAGACCCTGAATTGTTTAGTGGAGACACAGTCTCCTTGCAATCTGTCGAGTTTTCTAGATTTTCCATGACCCGTATTCAGTGTAGCTTGCATTTTGACCCATCATTCACTCATAGCTCCAAAACACTTCTCCAAGTCCTGAAAGTCAAGAAAGAGATTGAGTTGTCATACATTCAGAATTCAACTTCAAGACAGTGAGTTATTACATCTTCAGAATTCAACTCATAAAGGCAATAACTCAAGTTAGTAATAATGACATAACAGTTAACGTTACACATTTAGACAATTACAACAATGACAAGATTCCTTGTGTTTCAATGCATCTCAAAACTGTTACTTTGAAAAGTAATACTCAGAGCAGAATGCTTTCAGAAACATAATAATAATAACCAAGTAACTAACTGTTCGCTCACAAACTCATATTAGATTCCGTTAATGCTGTTTTTAATGTCCATCAACTACTGACAGTTCAATCCTCCAAAATAAATGAAAGAATAAAGCTTGCAAAACTCACTCGAGTGAAGACTTCAGGTGCAGACGGAAGAAGAGCGCACATCTCCACAGTTACACGCACGACCCAGCATCTCTACTGATAACACACACATACAGATTGCACTAAATTATGAGTGTAGTTGTGTGTCTGCTGCATGATTGTGATGTGATGTGATGTGATGATAAGCGGCGCATGTGCTCGCGTCACACCAAAACACTTCCTGGTTCAGTGTCACATGTGACCGTGTGACTGCAGCAGCGGCCCCCAGCGGCAGAGCCATGCACAGCGTTTATCATATGCTTGAAAAAAAGGAAAAGCACAACAGACTGTTTTTACACAGAGCATAAAGCTTTTTGAATATTTTTTTTATATACGAGTTAAATAATATTGATTAATATGTCTATTTTACAAAGGTGTATAAAATACAGAACAGTATAGTAATAGTAAAGCATACTAAATACACAAATACTGAAACAATTAGAATTCGTGTCAGGGATATAATGCAGTATAACATGGTATCTACAAAATATCAGAACACACATTACATTACAAAGATTATACTTCAAACGTAAACGAAACTTATGGGCTAGACTTCCGTAACATTCCGTAAACATGCAGTAAACGGTAAAACGGTTTGCACTACAAACCAGTGTGCTCATAAATAAGATGCATTAAAATAATTTGGTAAGAAACACCAACCTGCAGTTTCAAGCAGCAAAACAAGCTGTTTTGTGCAGCTAAAAATAGCTGGATGCAGATGAGACCAGAAGCCAGTCAGACACATAAAATTAACAAATGGCCGTGCCTACTCTTACATGAAGTGCCACAGTAAACTGTAGGTCAAAGAGAAAATAGTACATTAAAATAAAATAAAATAAAAATGTGAAAGTATGTTTCAGTATTTCAGTAGGCTATTATTAACACTGTATTTTGTGTTGTCACTCAAATCATTATAATCTTAATATTACATATGATATTCATTAGTATTCATACCCCATTTTTCCCCCACATTTTGTTATATTGCTGCCTTATGTTAACCTGCTTTAAATTACTTTTTTTTCCCACATACAATCTACACTCCATACACCATAATTGCAAAGAAAAAAACAGGTTATTAACATTTGCAAATGTATTAAATATAAAGGAAATTTTAATGATTCCATTGCATAAGTATTCATACCTTTATCTGGGACAGTTGAAATTTAGCTCAGGAACATTCATATTGCTTGTAAATGTTAATACACTTCAATTGAATTGAATGGGTAATAAAAGGTCTAACATCTGAAAATGCATATCAGAGCAAAAACCAAGCCCTTAGGTGAAAACTGCCTGTAGAGCTCAGAGACAGGATTGCATCAAGCGTCATCAAGCATCACACATCTGGGGTTAGAGTTCAGAAACAAATTCTGCTGGTTACACTTAATGGAAGAAGTCTGAAACAACCATGCCTCTTCCTAGAGCTTGCCTCCTGGCCAAACTGAGCAATTGATGGAGAAGGGCCTTGGCTAGAGTGGTGACCAAGAAGCTGATGGTCACGGTAGTTGAGCTCCATGATCATATATCTTACAGAAAGGACAAACATCACTGCAACATTACACCCATTTGGGATTTATGGTGGTGTGGCAAGTCCTCACTTCAGTGAAAATAGATGAACACAAATAGAATTTGTAAAAAGCATCTAAAGGACCCTCAGACTGTGAGAAACAAGATTTTATGGTCTGATGTACCTCAATTCCAAGCATGCCCTGCTGAAAAAAACAGCATATGCTGGTTAGGTATGTTTTGGTGCTGGGATGCTGGTTTTAGCTGGTTTATGATGGGTTAATGCTGGTCCTTTGCTGGTTTATGCTGGTCATGTTGCTGGTCAAGGACCAGCACAAACCAGCAAAGGACCAGCATAAACCAGCAAAGGGCAAGCATAAACCAGCAAAGGACCAGCATCCCTGCCTAGGTTGGTTGGCTGGTCTTAGCTGGTTTAAGCTGGAAGTGGCTGGTTTTAGCTGGTCTCCCAGGCTGGTCAGGCTGGTGGTTTCCCAGCCTGACCAGCTAAGACCAGCCTGACCAGGCTGGAAAAGTGGACAAAACCCCTCTAAAACCAGCCTGCCTTCCAGCTATGACCAGCTAAAACCAGGCTGGTTGACCAGCTAAAACCAGCCAACCAGCCTAGGCTGGTTTTTGCTGTTTTTTTCACCAGGGATAAACCAGCTAAAATCAGCATCCCAGCCCCAAAACTTACCTAACCAGCATATGCTGTTTTTTTCAGCAGGGTCATGTTTGAAGGAAACCAGGCACTGCTCATCATCTGCATTCCAAACGTAAAGTGTGGCTGTGTGGCTGTTTTTCAGCGGCAGGGACTGAGGGACTCATCAGAGTAGAAGAAAAGCTCAATGCACCAAAATATTGAGATAGCCTTAATAAAAACCCAGTCCAGAGCATTCAGAACCTCAGACTGGGCAGAAAGTTCACCTTCCAACAACACAATGACCCTAAATAAATAGCAAGAGTGGATTAAAGACAACTCTGTGAATGTCCTTGAGTGGCCCAGTCAGAGCCTGGGCTTGAACCCAATCAAACATTTCTAGAAAAACCTGAAAGTGTCTGCTAGACCCCATCCAAGCTGACAGAACTTGAGAGGTAAAGAGGTGAGGCGAAGAATAGCAGATAATTCCTAAATGTTGATGTGCAAATCTTGTTACATCATACCCAAAAAGACTTGAGGCTGTGAAGGTGCTTTAGCTAAGTACGGAGTTAAGGGAATGAATACTTATGCAACATACTTATTTAAGTTTTTTTATATATATATAAATTTCTGAAGTTGTGACAATTCTGTTTTTGCTTTGTCATTATTGTGCATGGAGTATAGATTGATGTGGAGAAAAAAAGTAATTTAAAACTGTTTAACATAAGAAAGCAACATAACAAAACGTGAAAAAAATAAAGGGGTATGAATACTTTTGCAAGGCACTGTACATATGAGTACACACACACACACACACACACACACACACACACTGGTTTACATGTTTTATGGGGACATTCCATAGGCGTAATGGTTTTTATACTGTACAAACCGTACTTTCTATCGCCCTACACCTACCCTACACCTAAACCTAGCCCTCACAGGAGATTGTGCATACTTTTACTTCATCAAAAAAACTCATTGTGCATGATTTATAAGCCTGTTTCCTCATGGGGACCTGAGAAATGTCCCCACAAGGTCAAAATCTACTGGTATTCCTATCCTTGTGGGGACATTTGGTCCCCACAACGTGATGAATACCAGGTACACACACACACACACACACACACACACACACACACACACACACACACACACACGCACACATTCTTACATTCTGAGGAAATCTTGCCTATTTTTAATAGTAAATATGATGTCAGTAGATTGATAGAAATTATGTCTGTAAAATCCGCAAGTAAATTTATTTAATCTTCTCATCTAGTTTCAAATCAGAACATACAGAAAGATAAACAGAAGACAGGAAAGATTAGCAGATAACATGGATGTCTACATATCTGATATGTGAGGTTTTATGAGCACAGTTTGGTGTTATTTATACCAAACAGATGGTCTTACTGCCATGTCAAGTAAACCAGCATTGGCAGTGGAATTGAAAACACTCCTCTTGGGACTATAAGCTTACATAAACATGTCCTCCAACTGAAGTCAAGTACGGATGACTCCTCTGGGCTCTTTGGAGGGATAGCAGAATGGCAGTATCCACAATACTCATGGGGTTAAAAACCCTTTCATAAATGAGATACAGTTGAAGTTTTTCAGCATTTATGTTTATTTGAACCCTTTCCAATAATGACTGTATGATTTTGAGATCCATCTTTGCACACTGAGGACAACTGAAGGACTCATATGCAACTATTACAAAAGGTTCAAACACTCATGGTGCTCCAGAAAGAAACACAATACTAGATAATAATAAAAAACACAGCAGTGGATTATTCAGGTAACAACAAAGTATTAAGAATCAAGTGTATGTTAACTTTTGAATGGGGTCATTTTTATAAATTCAACTAATATTTTCTTTTGTGGACTAAATGTAAATGTTTTTTATATGAAATATCTTATTCAGGTCAGTACTAAAAAAAAATATTGTATGATTGCATTTTGTATGATCCCTCTTATTTTGATCAAATAATTAACAATTTGCCAATTCCGGAATACTTTTGACTCCATTGTGGCTAGAAGAGTGAGTCTCCACGTGTGGATTACAACACTGAAAAAAAATAAAAATAAAATAATAATAATAATAAAAAAACTCTGTTGTAATATTGGTATCACATCAATTCACATGTAGGTTTCTTGTCTTCTGACATGCCCAAATCAACTAAACCCCCCATTTAAATACAAGTTAATGCCATGTGTTTCAAAGAAAGACGCTGCTAAACTAAGAGAGAGACAGAGGTGGAGAATAAGAGAGCTGGTGAGCGAGCTGCTTGATTGACTGCTTAATTGTTTTATTTTTGTCAAATGAATCTATCATCCAGACATTTACCATCTTTCAGTTCGGATTAATCATAAAACTAATTCTGTGATACATTACAGACCTTTTTGAGCTACAAACCTCTGGCCTGTCAGAGGCTCAGAGCTAAAACAAATGCATTCCTTATGCTGTCCCTATTATTTCTTTCTACATTGTATTGTGATGGATTTCATTCTGGCTGTGTCTTTGTCACACCAGGCCAGCAGAGGGAGCCTTGTCCCTCACTGACTGTTGCTGCTCCCTCTGCTGCTTCGCTGGTTACTTCCTGTTTGTCAGCCATAAAAGCCAGCTCATCACACACACACTCTGCGAAGTATTGATTTGCTGTTGCGAACTTTACCAAGCGGTTTCCTTGCTCCCAGGTCTTCCCTTGTTGTTTTCCCCTAGCCATAGTTCTGTTTTTGTTTTCTCAGTCTTAGCCTTAGTTTCCCAGTTTTTTGTTTTCATTTTCATTGTTTCCTTTGGACTGCCCACCTGGATTTGACCCACGCCTGTTGTGTTGGATTACGCTCTTGGATTGTCTTCGCTGTTGATGTTTGCTGGTGATTTCGACCCTGTCTGTCTACGATCTTCATAATAAAGCCTTGCGTTTGGATCCCCACTCTCAGTCGTCCCGTTTGTAACAGAATACTTCGCCACACCCGGATCCAGCGGCTTTATTCAACCACCAGCTCGATCATGGACCCCATCGACCAACTACTTCAGCTGCAACAAGCCCATCTACCCATTGAGGAATATGTTCATCAGTTTTGTAAGTTTTCACTTCAAGTACCTTTTTATGATGAGGTGTGGCTTAAGGACTTATTCCGCTTAGGACTTGATAAACCCACTAAATCGATGTTGCCAGGAGGGGAATTTAAATGTTCAGTGGAGGACTTTATGAATTATGCTTTGGTGTTATGCGGCTCTCCGCTTACTGTGGGAGTTCTAGAGGAGCCTCAGCACAAGATGTCTGCTAGCCCAGAGCCTCAGCACAAGATGTCTGCTAGCCCAGAGCCTCAGCACAAGATGTCTGCTAGCCCAGAGCCTCAGCACAAGATGTCTGCTAGCTCCAAGCCACAGCACAAGATGTCTGCTAGCTCCAAGCCACAGCGGCTACTCCTGCAAAGTCTGGTCACGTAATGGCTGAGGTTCCTGAGTCACATCAAGACACCACTTCACATCCTGAATCAGCTCCAGCCAGCCCATGTCCAGTCACAGCTGCTCCAGCCTGGTCAAGTCCAGTCACAGCTGTTCCATTAAAACCAAGCCTAGTCACAGCTGCTCCACTAAAGCCAGGTCCAGCTGTTCCACTAACGCCAAGCCCAGTTACGGCTATTCCACTAAAGCCTATTCAGGTCACAACGGTCCCAGCCACACCAAGTCAAGTCACAGCTGATTCTTCAATGTCAAGCAAGGACTCACCCGACCATCCAGAGCCATGTCATGTCTCATCCGAGCCAACGCTCCCAAGCCTCACGCCCGCTGACCTGGTGGGCATTCCACTGCCAACCGCGTTATCTGTTATGGCAATCGCCATTTTGAGTGTGTGGGCTGCACACTGTGCCCCAGAGGCCACCTCTGCCTATGAGTCTGTCAACAAGTTTGCTCTGGAGGCTTCATCTGCCCACATGTCCGCTGCGCCTATACCTCTTTTGGAGGTGGCGTTCATGGCGGAATTCCCTGCTCTGCATGCATCTCCAAGGCCCCCTGCTCTGCCTGCTCCGCCAAGGCCCCCTGCTCTGCCTGCTCCGCCAAGACTCCTTGCTCTGTCTGCTCCGCCAAGACTCCCTGCTCTGCCTGCTCCGCCAAGGCTTAACGCTCTGCCCGCTCTGCCAAGGCTTAACACACTGCCCGCTCCGCCAAGGCTTCACGCTCTGCCCTCTCCGCCAAGGCTTCATGCTCAGCCTGCATCGCTTAGACTTCCGGTCGTCCCTGTTACGGCTATGGAGGCCATCTAAGAAGACTCTGTCTGCCTTGTCACGGCTATGGAGTCAGCATGCTCCTATGAACTCTCTACTTCTCTCCTTGCTCTGTCTGCCTCCTCTGTCTCTACTCTCCCCAGGTCCCAGTCCATGATGCGGCCGCCTGTTCCGCCCTGGAGGGCTCCTGCGCCTCCTGTTCCGCCCTGGAGGGCTCCTGCGCCTCCTGTTCCGCCCTGGAGGGTTCCTGCGCCTCCTGCTCCGCCCTGGAGGGCCGCTCCGCCTCCTGCTCCGCCCTGGAGGGTTCCTGCGCCTCCTGCTCTGCCCTGGAGGGCCGCTCCGCCTCCTGCTCCGCCCTGGAGGGCTGCTGCGCCCCCTGCTCCGCCCTGGAGGACTCCTGGGCCTCCTGCTCCGCACTGGGGGGTTCCTAAGCCTCTTGTTAAGCCTCCTGCTCCGCCCCGGAGGGCTGCTCCGCCTCCTGCTCCGCCCTGGAGGGCTCCTAAGCCTCCTTCCCCGCCCCGGAGGGCTGCTCCACCTCCAGCTCCGCCCTGGAGGGCTCCCGAATCTCCTGCTCTGCTCTAGAGGGCCTTTGCCCAACCAGTTCTGCCTCAGTCTCCTACCCCCCCCCCCCCCCACCGCTACCCTGGACTGTTTCTTCCTGTTGTTTCTGTTGGAGCGTCTGGAAGCCGCTCCTTGGGGGGGGGGGGCTATTTCACCCCAGGCCTGCTGCTTCGCTGGTTACTTCCTGTTTGTCAGCCATAAAAGCCAGCTCATCACACACACACTCTGCGAAGTATTGATTTGCTGTTGCAAACTTTACCAAGCGTTTTCCTTGCTCCCAGGTCTTCCCTTGTTGTTTTCCCCTAGCCATAGTTCTGTTTTTGTTTTCTCAGTCTTAGCCTTTAGTTTCCCAGTTTCTTGTTTTCATTTTCATTGTTTCCTTTGGACTGCCCACCTGGATTTGACCCACGCCTGTTGTGTTGGATTACGCTCTTGGATTGTCTTCGCTGTTGATGTTTGCTGGTGATTTCGACCCTGTCTGTCTACGATCTTCATAATAAAGCCTTGCGTTTGGATCCCCACTCTCAGTCGTCCCGTTTGTAACAGTCTTTGTTCTGTGATATGGCATTTATTTAAAGCTAAGATAATTGTCTTTGCTCGGATGATTATCCATAATATATCAGTGTTATAGACTTGTTTGCCATTCAGCTCTATGCTTTTATGACAATGCTTCAGAAACAGTCTAAAATTTTACACAGTTTTACTGACTTAAAGAATGACTATGCTTTACCAATGGCATAATATAGATGAAATCAACAACTCTGTTTTCCTTCTAAAGATCTTAAATTTCCATCAAAATTCATACAAAATTGCCACCTCATAAAAAAGAGGCTTGGACCTCATTTTGTCATGAGTTTTGGTTGGTTTTAATATTACACGACACAGAGTACTTGATTCTGACTAGTCCTTGTTTATAGCAGCACTTTATATCAGTACCTATATAGCTAACATTTTTAAAATGGGCTGCAATTGACCTTTACATCTGGAAACAATGGAAGTGAAAGCAATTAATATCACTTCTCTCTGATGTTCGATATCTGCTTACTGGCTACCGAAGACTTTCAAAACTGTTGTGACAGTGCAAGTAATAGACAAAATGGACAACCAGAAGCATGTATTTTAACATTATCTTAATAAAGGGAATGTTTTCTATGTTTTCATCAAAGTATTGCATCCAGATGGTTGTACATTTGCCAGCCAACAAGTACTTTCCTTTAATCATCTGCTCTCTTAATGATATTTAAGTTGGCTAACATTCACACCACAGTTCAATTAGTGAAGTAGTGTATATAAGGCTGGAGACATTATGTTCAACTTATGGAACGGCAAACTTTGCCTCTTGCTATCAAAACTACAAGATCAAAAAAAGAGAAAGGAGAAAAAATATGAGCTGCTTTAAGTTTCTTGATGTAAGTGAGTGGATGGTACAAAGCTTGTTTGTTTTGGCAGAACTTCATACAGTTAAGAGGGAATAGCTGAACCGCTTTTTACCATGATTAAGGTTATGTTATTTTTATTGTTTTCTTTGTTTGCTATTTTTTGGCTTCCATCAATAGAGCTGAGACGCTGTGTCTTATTAGGTATAATAAATTCAAGTAGCAATTGCACCATGTGTACTACTTTAAAATAACAAATAACTTTATACAGTTGGGTACAGTCTATAAAAGTCTTCTTCTTAAAAAAAAAACACATTCTGAACATTCTGTTGTTCAGTGAAAGGTTATACAGTTGAAGACAAAAGTTTATATAACGGAATCTGCTAAATGTTCAATATTTTACAAAATGCATGTTATTTTTTATTTAGTACTGACCTAAATAAGATATTTCCCATAAAAGGCATTTATTTATTTATTTATTTTTATAGTCCACATGGGAAAATAATAGTTCAATTGATAAAAATGACCCCGTTCAAAAGTTTACATACTTGATTCTTAATACTGTGTTGTTACCTGAAGGAAACTCCAGAAGGAAACACAATGCATTAAGAGCTGGGGGGTGAAAACTTTTGGAATTTGAAGATCAGGGTAAATTTGACTTATTTTGTCTTCTGGGAAACATGTAAGTATCTTCTGTAGCTTCTGAAGGGCAGTAATAAATGGAAAAAAATAAGATATTTAGGCAAAATAAGAAAAATGTACACATCCATTCTGTTCAAAAGTTTACACCCCTGGCTCTTAATGCAGTGTTAGTGAGTGTTTGATCCTTCTGTAATATTTTCATATGAGTCCCAAAGTTGTCCTCAGTGTGAAAAGATGGATCTTAAAAACATTGTTAGAAAGGGTTCAAATACACAAAAATGAAAACCCACAGAATTTGTGGGACCTGAAGGTCTTTTTCACATGGGATCTTGTGTGAAAACACTTTCTTTGTCATAAGAATCAGACGTTAAACTGTCTCAAGTCTCCAGTTATTACCTCTATAGACTACTTAATTATTCCAGACTGCATGTCAGTCTCCAATCTCTTCTTATCCAGATTGAAATGTTCAAATATTCCTCATACATTAGCAGAATAGATCCAATCTGTGACTACTCTCAGGACCTCTGGTCCTCCGGCCATCAGGAATGAGTTTTTAAGCCTTGTTTAGGACAGAACCCATAAATAAAAACAGTCCTGTGCCCCATGGATTCACTTGATGCCCCTGTCTCTTGATGTGTTTTTAACAATACCTTTAAAAAAACCATGCCTTGCTAAAGTAGCAGACTCTAATTCATGGTCTGGAGCTTCTCTTGAGTGGGTGTGAGGAAACGCTTTCAGCTGTGAAATGAAGGAGTGTGATAGAGAAATATAGAGGATCTGCTTCGTCTGACACTTGGCAGAAGGAGAGTCTGGGCACCATGTGATCAGTGACAGACAACTTCCTTCCCTTTTGTTCTTCTGTGGTGATTGAAGAAGAAAGAACAAAATAATCGCTCAAGGAAGAATCTATGAATAAACAAAGCACCCCAACATGCTCTTCTCCCTCAAACCACAAGACCTTTGTCATTGTGACAAAGTTGATGTATTGCGAATATAAAACTTCCTCGATTTACTCAATACCAGACATAGAAATCCACAAACTATATAACTATAGCTATTCACCATCACTGTGACAGACAGATTAAAAAATGATTAAACAATTTAATAGATAATATCAGGAGAACAGCCCTCAGAAAAGCAGTTTTTCATTTTGTTTCTTCAGCCATCAAAAATTGGCTATGATAAAGATTTGTTGTAAGTAAACTTTCATAAAAATTATGATTTTTATCTGCAAAATGAGGAAATGATGTTTAATTGTTGTCACAGCAGTGTGTGACAGTGGAACAGATGGGCATGTAGCAGTGATAACATCCATTTAGTCAACAGAGAGGAATTGCAGTTTTCATGTTGTCTTTTACTTTTGTATTTCATTAAGTATCTACCTTTTAGTATTACTTTACATTGCCTAAAATACTAAGTAATAGAATTATAAGGTTAAACCAGGCCAGCTCTTTTAGATTTAGCGATTTTACAGTGATGAATGAGAGATGTTATAGTAATATAATAAACAGTAAAGGAAATTAGCAAGAGTATATTCAATGTTTGCTGATGTATGAAAGTATGTGCCTTCTTATAACCGGAGAAAGACTGCCATCTACAGGACATGAACATCATCTGTTGAAATCCACAAAAACTAATAAATTAATAGAAAGTATCGTTCAATATTGAAAGCTAATAAATTTCAAAATAATATACAAGATATTTATACATATATAAATATAACCTCAACTACGTTGATACACTCAGGACAAAGATGTGAACAGGTTAACGAAAAAAAAACATTTTTTTAACAAAATGGTGCAGTCTGTCGAAAAGGTACGAGCAGGTAAACATATTAACTCACTGGTTTTGGAAATATTATAAAATTGATGTCTCTTAATATTCATGAGCCAATCCTGCGGCATTGATTGGTTTTCAAACTACGTGGCAGTATTCATGAGCTATTTTTTGGACTTTGAACGCCATAGCAATTCATATTCATACAGAAAGCCTTTGTCATTGGTTACCAAACAATGACAGCATGATTAATATTCATGAGATAAACCTTCACCCAGGACTTGCCAGCAACGCATAGATTCGCTTAGCGTTTATTTTCTTATCTCTGGTAGATAAACACCTGTTAAAGTGGAGATAAATGAGTTGGTAAAACACTTTTCGGAAAACTGTAGCAGGTACTTTACATGTCAGCGCGTACAGGTACAAGTCTTTATGGAAGTGCATACGTTGTAGATATAATATATAAGATATGTAACGTTAAAACAAGCAGGTGAATTGTCCCGTCACCGATGACCCATGGCGTCTGTGCGCGTTGCTGTGCGGGTCCGTCCGCTGAATCAAAGGTTAGTCCGACCGCTCAAAAGCAACATTTTCCATGTTTCTGTTTTCCATAAGAGAGCACTCTCACTGTAATTATTTTACTTTATACAAGTTGTTCCCCCTACTGATTGAAAAAGTTATTATGCATTTATCTTTCTCCCTCTCTCTCAGGGAGAAGGACCTTTCAGCCAAAGTCATTGTACAAGTGGATGGACATAAAACCTCTGTCTTCAACATGAAGGTGTGTCATTCAGTTCATATTTAACAGATTTATGTTTATGTGCATTAATAGCTGGTCAAAAATGCTCTTATTGTCTGAAATGTATAATGTTATTATATTTCACACTAGTCCTAGTTGCCGGCTAGTTTGTTGATGTGTTTTATGCTTTTTAGGACAACTTCCACTGCATGACTGGAGAATCGTATGGAGAGAGTGTTAAGTCTTTTTCATATGATTTCTCTTATGATTCAATGAACAGCACAAGTCCAAACTTTGTGACACAGGAAAAGGTACAAACTCCACTACATTTGCAATATGCCCAGTAATAATAATAACAGCATTCTAGCACTCATAGCACTAACTGTTCTTACGTTTACTGTCAAGGTTTGTTTTTTAGTGTCATCAATTTCAATTTTTCCATGTTTTGTTATGTTGCAGCCTTATGTTAAACTGCTTTAAATAACTTTTTCCCCAAATCAATCTACACTCCATACACCATAAATGACAAAGCAAAAAACAAGTTTGTAACTACTTAGGAAATTTCTTAAAAATAAAAAAACTTAAATGATTCTATTGCATAAGTAATTTAGCTCAGGAGCATTCATATTTCTTGTAGATGTTACTACACTTCCAGTGAAGTTATCCTGTGGCAAATTAATTTAAAAGTACAAAAATGAGTAAAAAAGAACTGCCTCAGCTCAGAGACAGTATTGCATTAGGCACAGACCTGGGGAAGAGTTCAGAAAAAATACTGCTGCATTAAAGGTTCACAGAAGCATGTAGCCCACATTATCTATAATGGAAGAAGTTTAAAACAGCAAGAACTCTTCCGAGAGCTGGCCTCCTGGCCAAACTGAGCAATTAATGGAGAAGGGCCTTGATTTGACTGGTGAACAAGAAGCTGATGGTCACTCTATTTGAGCTTCATGATCATATATGCAGATGGGATAAACTTACAGAAGGACAAACATCACTGCAACACTCCACCAATCCAGTCTTTAAGGCGCTGTGGCCAAACTCTCTGCTTCTTAGTAAAGGCACATTTAAACCCACTTAGAATTTGCAACAAAGCGCCTAAAGAACTCTCAGATTGTGAGAAACAAATTTCTCTGGTCTGATGAAAGTCAATTCCAAGCATCTTGTTTGAAAGAAACCAGGTTCTGGTTTCACCTGCAGAGTACCATCCCAAAAGTAGTATGGAGGTAGCAGGCTTATGCTTTGTGGCTGTTTTTCAGTGGCAGGGACTGAGGGATGTCAAGGATGTCAAGGAAAGCTCAACAAAGCAAAATACTGAGATAGCCTTAATGAAAACCTAGTCTAGAGCATTTAGAACCTCAGACACCTTCCAACAGGACAATGACCCTAAGCACAAAGCAAGAGTGGCTTATAGACACCTCAGTGAATGTCCCGGAGTGGCCTAGCCATAGCCTGGGCTTGAACCCAGTCAAACATTTCTGGAGAAACCTTAAAATGTCTGCCAGCCCCCATCCAAACTGACAGAGATCGTGAAGTGAAGCGAGGAACGGCAGATAATTGCCAAATGCAGATGTGCAAAACTTGTCGCATCATAGCAAAAAGACTTGAGGCTGTAAAGGTGCTTCAACCAAGTACCATGTTAAGGGTATGAATACTACTGCAATACACTTATTTTAGTTTAATTTTAATAAATTTGCTAAGTTGTCACAAATCAG
Organism: Garra rufa; assembly: GCF_049309525.1. Classification (NCBI taxonomy): domain Eukaryota; kingdom Metazoa; phylum Chordata; class Actinopteri; order Cypriniformes; family Cyprinidae; genus Garra; species Garra rufa. The sequence goes on from NC_133362.1 coordinate 17,089,357, forward strand.
TTTTTTGCTTTGTCATTATGGTGTATAGACTGTAGATTGATGTAGAAAAATTTTAAACTATTTAAAGCAGACTGCAACATAACAAAACATTTAAAAAAATTAGCAAGGCACTGTAAATGCCAAATTTAGTTGTTTGGTTTATTTACTTGAACTGTAATTGTACTGAGACTAGTTAAACTGTTACTTGTGCTTTGGAAACCTTAGAAGATCATTTTCTAAATCTCGTCAATGATTAAAAATAATTGTTTCTGGACAACAGATAGAAATTCCAGGTGTACTAACATACCAAAGAAAGCATCTCTTTAGCTCATTTGGTGTTTGTTTTCAGATTTTCAAAGATCTTGGCACCGATGTCATGCAAGCTGCTTTTGAGGGATACAATGCCTGCGTTTTTGCTTACGGCCAGACAGGCTCAGGAAAGTCGCACACCATGATGGGCATCCCGGTTAGGATCATATCTCATTTCTGTCTCTTTCTATAGTGTAATTTCAAAGCTCACCAATCACACCTAGTAAAACACTCCCGACTACTTCAGAAGATGCACATAGTGGTTCTCAACCCCAGTGACTGCAGATCCGCTATTACACTGCATGCTTCTTATGAGTAATCAGAAAATGTGACAAGGGCAGAATATGAAGAACACATAATTATAACCAGTGTCGTCCAGTGTCATCCAAAAGACGAGAGATTTGTTCTGATGATAGTCATTCTATTCTGTCTGATATCCCCCCTTTGTCCTGGGTAGTAATTAAAAGCCGCCACTGAAGATCAGAGAGGAAAATAATGTGGAGACTTTAATGGAGTTCTGATTTATTCAAAGTGCTGGTGAAAAGTGCAGAGTGAAGAAATAGTTGAGAGAGAGAGAGAGAGAGAGAAAGAGAGAGAGAGAGACAAAATCAAATTGTCTCAATTGTGTGGATGTCTGAAAGGGCAAAAGCGTCAAGGGAAACCATTCTCTGTCCTAAAATGTGTTATGTTATACTTTTAGACTTATTTATATTTTAAAGGGGTCATTGGATGCAAAACTCACTTTTACATGTTGTTTGAACATTAAGGTGTGTTGGCAGATTGTGTACACAACCACCCTACAATGATAAAAATCCACCCAGTGGTATTTTTTAAACTTTAAAGGTAATATCCCCTTTTTTAAATCAGGTCATTATCAGCTTCTTGTCGGTGTGACGACACACCGACAGAGGCTGCTCCCACAATAGTTGATTGATATGAGCGCCTTACTTTAGACCCACCCTCACCGAGCTGAAACAGTCCGACTCCGATCGCCATTGTGTCGACTTGGGTGCAGGGGAAGACAAGAATGTCTCTGATTGAGCAATTGAGGTGTTCTGTTGTTGGATGTAAAAATTAACATAGCAGTCGTCATTTACTCCCGACATCTGAGCCGCTGAAGATGGAGAGGAATAAGGTTACTTTCGTTTTTGAAAGGAAAGCTCAGATCCCGATCTACATATGCGTCTATGTTCGTCCGAATCATTCGTGATGCAGCTTCACCCACAGCAGAAGTGAGTATAAGGGTTTTTTTATGCATCTTTGCAAATGGCCTTTCTTAATAATGTGCTAGTTAGCAAGTTTCACAGCTAAACGCGGCTAAAGTAAACATTATGGCTCTCTATCCCACGGCAGAGAGGGGCGAAGCGAGCAGAGCTCATTAGCATTTAAAGGAACATGCAACAGAATAGCTCTAAAAAGGCTGATTTTGACCAGGTAAAAAGTGTTTTTACACTACCATTGAGAAATTTTAACCAAAGTATGTTATAGACTTCTCATTAAGACCTTAAAGAATCATATCAACTTGTGGAAAATGGGCATCCGATGACCCCTTTAAAGGCGATGATAATGTGGAAATGCCTTCTCTTATTTGTCTACAAACAGCATTGTATGGACAAAAATTGTTAAAACATTCTGCACAATGGTCATCTCTTGTGGGATTTGATCCTGTAATCTTTCATTCCAGTTCCCTAATTTTCTCTTTTCCCTTTCTCAGGATGATTATGGACTGATTCCACGGATCTGTGAGGGGCTGTTCCACCACATCAGTGGAGTGTTACAAAAAGACAAGGCATCATTTCACATGGAGGTCAGGTATGAATGCGATATGTCTAGATAATAGCATAACCATGCTGTGGGTAGACAGCCAAAGGAGTAAGCAACATGAGTAATTCAGATATGTCAAGAGAGCTACCTACATGACCACAGTTGTCAACGGCTGCTCCTATCATTTGCTCCACGGTGGTTTATTGAAGGTTGATGATCCCATCAAAATCCCAGGGAGAAGGACAGGCAGATTGCAGTGTGTAAATGAGGCGTCCATTCTGGCAGCTTGTCTTTTCTTATGGGCATTGTAAGATAGCAGGAGTGTAATTACAACCAGATGATCAGGAAGGTCAGTGTACAGCCGCCGTCTGCTTCCACCTAAAGCAGGTATCATAATGGCATCTCGATAACAGCCATGTGGTAGATTAGATGAGCGAGACCGACAGTGAGACCAGGGGTGTGACTAGACCTATTAAATGTTACTTTAGACATCAGAGATATACAGTGACCTGGTTATCTCAGTTCAGTTAGACACTGCTTTATAGAAGTTTAGGATTTTTTTTAAAGGGGACATCGGATGCAAAATTAACTTTAACATGGTGTTTGCATATAAATATGTCTTAACAGTGTGTGGACACAACCACCCTACAATGATACAAATCCATTTACTCCTTTTTTAAATCTCCAATAATCCTAAACAGTCTATATTATCAAGCCGTTTTGATTTTTATACTGCTCAGGCTCAAGAGCGTTAAGATTGGGTGAAATACATGTCCACTGAAGGATCTTCTGTCACGAGTTTGGGCTGCGGGTTTTCACCTCTCCACTAGAGGTCACCATCCCCCTTCCTTCCACACTCCACGCCTCATCACACACACCTGTCACACCCTGATCACACACAGCTGTTCCCCATCACCAAGGACTATTTAGTCTCCCCTCTTCCACCTCGTGCGTGCATTATTTGAGTTCTGTCGTTTCATGTCGTGTCCTGTTGTGCCGTGTTGGCCTTTTGTTTTGTTTATTTAATAAAAATAACCTCACCTGCATTTTGGACCCTGATCTCTGCCTTTTCGTTACGCTGATTCCAGTGCGAATTGTGACAGAATGCACGCACCCAAGATGGGTCCACGCGGGAGGTTACTCAACCTCCGTCAAGGAGACCGGAGTTTAGAGGATTACGCCAGGGACTTCGTTGATTTGGCTTGTCAGGCAAAGACTGAGACGGCCTGCCTCGTGTTTTTTTTTTTGGGTAGGTCTGGCTGAGCCCTTCAGGTCCGTTATGCCTAGGGCTGGGCGATATGGCCTAAAAATAAAATCCCCGATTTTTTTCCACAAAAAATCCGATTTACGATTTAAATCGATTTTTTCCCCCCTACTTCTTTTAGCATGTAAAGAAACCCCAGCTTTTCCACAATATATATGGGCACCATATATTTTGCAATATACATTGCAACTGCATCAGTGATCGCTTTCCACCAGGCCCCATTCTTATCATACCAGACACAGTAAATGTTTGTAAGACAAATAAATATGAGACGGGAGGAAAATATATATTTCCATGCTTTTCTCTTGGACTTATATCGTATACAAAAATATACAATTTTGAACACAGAAACATTAAATGATTTAAATAACTGAAACGATCTGCCAGCAGGTGGTGGTAAGACACTGATTTAATTACTGAATCATATTCATTTGATTCGTTTGAACGGATGGTTCATTCAAGAATAAAGCAAGTGACTCTTAAGCCCGGCTCACACTACAGGAGTTTTAAAATCCTGACCGATTATTAAATCTGGTTGCAGCGCACACATAAGGAGAATCTTCGCAGATTATCTTACCTGAATTCTTAAACCTGCACACACTACAAGATTTTAAAATCGTGGCGCATCACACACTACAAGATATCATTAGGATTATCATGCCGGAGGAAGCGCCTCTCCTGATCTCACACAGCCAATCGTCATTTTAGCAACTAATGTTTACATATAGGTTAGCTTGTGCAAGCAGCTTTCTGCACTCACCTGGTATGTTCAAAACTAGGGCTGTGATGGTCTCAGTGGCCCCAGAAAAAGTAATTACCATGAATGTGTCGGGGCAAAAATTAAAGGAGATTTTCGAATTAATAATAATAATAATTAATAAATTAGTATTTTCTGAGTCAGTGTCGCAAAGATCCTGACTCACCATCTGCTCATTGGACGCGCATTTAATGCCTAAATGCATCTTTATGGATTAGGCCTATAGCTAATGAGAGAGTTTTGTTTTCGATTTTAATTATTTCGTTTTATAGTTGTGAAGTAATAATTTAAAGCTTTCTATTGATATATTAATCATGTCTGTGAGGCAATTACCTGGGTTTCGGTTAATTATTGTGAAGCGCTCCTGTTTAACACCAAAGACATCAGAAAGCGTGTTTGTTTTCTTCAAAAGCACGTTTTGTTAATGCTGTGTACACACAAACTAAGGTAGACCCTTTACAATTCTGGATGATATATTAGGCTACTCTTACCTTTATGAGCAAAAATGAAGTTTCACATTGCACCGGCGAATCCATGTCCTAAAGCGCGCTCCAGCTTTCAATCTCCGCAAATGAGTGGATATGTGCCTATTATAGCACACATTTATCTAGGTTAAACGATTAAACAAATATTGTGATATGCTTAAGTTTATATATATATATATATATATATATATATATAGATATAGATACTAGATTTTAATTTAAATCGTGATGACTTGAGAAGGCTAAATTGATCTGTCTGTCGCTGGTCGCTTAGACATTACTTAAAAAAAAAACGAAAACTTGAATTGAACAAACAAAAAGTGTTCCAAATATATCTCTAAATTAACTTTATAAACTAAAGAAACGAAAATAAATGTAATCACTTTGCTATTAAAGACAGCATCTGTGTAATGGGGAAGAGAAAGAGGAAAAAAGACAGGTTGAAGTCGGACTCGGGCCAGTAATTCTGATGAGCTGTCCGACATTTTTTGCAACGAATGTTTGTTTAATAGCCTATTTCGTATTTAGGCTACTTTCTTATTTAAATATATTATTTCTTCGATTTATTTGAGTGTTTTTTAGGCTGCTTGTTCAATGACTAAAGTGCTAAAATAAACAGGCACGTTTTGTTAATAATGTTTGAGCCTAATTTAATTGTGTTTCAAAATTATATACTTATGTATTTATATATAGGCCTATATACACAAACGTTATAATGTATATATTTATAAAACACTGCGCCACCGCGGTGCATGCCACCGTCACAGCCCTATATTCAAAACTGAGACAATTTCACTAAAGTAGAGCTCCTCTTTCTCCTTACTTTTGTGGTACGTTTTCGACACATTATACAGACAGTGTTACTACAAAAACTCAAGAAGCAGTTTCCTCCATCGAACACCCCTGTTTTGCGGTCACGCATTGGCTGTTGTGAAAGCACATAGCGTCATCATCGCGATTTAAAATCTAACATGTTTGATTTGATCGGGGCAGCCCCGGGAGGTGCAAGATTCGATCTTTGAACGCCTCACATTACAAGATAATCTGCGCCGAACATCGGGGCCGATCGAGGTGCTTGACAAGATTTTTGCTCCGATTCTCGGGAGGGAATGACTATTTAGTCTCCCCACTTTCACCACTTTCACTTTCACCTCACCTCGTGCGTGCTGTTGTGCCGTGTTGGCCTTTTGTTTTGTTTATTTAATAAAAATAACCTCACCTGCATTTTGGACCCTGATCTCTGCCTTTTCGTTACGCTGATTCCAGTGCTAATTGTGACATCTTCACCTTGGGAGAATCAATATCTTCATTGTCATGCTGAAAAATGCCCAATAATGCCTGAAATGAGGGGAGTTTTTTGTATTACATCATACAGCAGTGTGTAAATTCATGACAGCTTTGATAAAGCACAACTTCCTCACACCTTCAGCAGTTATACATCCCTATATAAGAACTTTACAATGACTGAGCGAACTTTACAATGACTGGGAACCAGGCACTTCTCACTGTACTCCTCCTCTAGCAACACCAGAACATGTTGGATGCTTTTGGATCCGAAATGATTGACTTGGTCTCTTGAGACCAGAGCTTCTCAGATGTCTATATTTTGTAATGAGCCTTGGAAGAGGTTAGTTTATCATGCTTTGGTTACAGTAGGTAATTCCAGTGCTGACAACAACCATGCATGTCACGTCTGCAGGCTGCGTCGTACTACTGAGATAAAGTGTCACTCTTTTTACACGTGTATTGTATTTTCTCTGGCTCTTTTCACTTATCGCTAAATGAAAACTTAAAGTGAAGACCTGATTATTTTAGGAGCCTTGTCACAAGTCCATTGGTTTTGAATGTCAGTGCTACTTCTGTTAGATTTTCACACTTAAAACAATAATTAGGTATTCCTCTTGTGCCATTGTCCTCTTTTATGCTAAGAAATAAGTCACCTGGCAGTTCTCTCCCAAGTGGTTTTATTGTTGACAGAATTAAGTCTGAGTATGATTCAGTGGACTAGATAACACTTTTAATTGTCAAGAAATTACTTGTCTTTGAAAGTTTTGGTTCAATATACTTACCTGTTGATCAAAAATAACCTTTTGTTTGTTTTATTTAGGAACTTTCAGGAGGGTGTACTAATTTTTGCAACACAAAATTTTATCAATTTGATAAGAAAATGTTATTTTGCTGTACAATTTTTCCATTCTTCTTCGGTAATTGATCAAGCAGGCATGTTTGAACATTATATCTCCAAAGAACCCTAACATGTCTTCCAAGTAAAGAGTAATTGCTGAATTTGTTAAGTTTTAGAGGGGGTGTACTCATTTATGCTGTGTACTGTATATACATTTAAAAGTTACTGACCCCAAACTTGTGAACAGTAGTGTTGGCCTGTTAAATTACTACAGTACTAGGGTTGGTATGTTTGACAAAAGTCAAACACATTCTTATGGAGCTATTGAAGTCCAAAATGAAATTTATGCTGCTATGTAGTTCACAAGAGGCCTTCGATAACAACAATATTGACAAAAACAATATTGTACAAAAATACTATTGTGTTGCATGTTGTAAAACATTGACTATTTGAGTTGAGCTGTTTGCCTGCGCAGACTTCTAGATGTGAATGCGCCCATTGTAATTAAGGAAGCTGTCGAGTTACGGCTTCTGCTTGTGGTATAAATGTGGTCTTAAAATACAGTTATTGCACATTAAATCAATTTCTAGTGCCATTAGGATTGCTGCAGTACAAAAAAAAAAAGAAACAAAAAATCCCAGTGCCTTCAAGCAATACTAAGAGCTGAGTGAGACCTGTCCTCATTAATGGAGAAGACTGACTGATTCTTTACACTTTCTAAATTACTTCTTTTGCATATGACTGTGGTTTCTAAATGCCTGCAAGATGTAGTTTAACTACCTGGGTCCCTCCTTTAAACAGTGCTCATTCACTGGGGACACTTCTAGCAGAAGAGGCATTCAAGATTTCTGACTGTCATGTTTTAATTAGTTCACTGTTAGTTTGTACTGAGCTCAAACTGATGCTGTCTCTCTCTCCAGCTTCATTAGGAGATGAAGAGGGACCAATCTGTCTTTCATTTCAGGAGCCTGTTTAAACATTCACATTTCTGCAGACAGCCCGAAATAGGTTTATCGTCTTGTGGGATTTTATTTCGTTTCTGACTGGCGAGACTTTTTCCCCCTCACCCACGACTGCTGTAATAAGCTCAGTTGTGATATACTGCCGCATACTCAGATTCAGGGAAAACGTGTGGCATCTAATTTCTTGTCAAGTCGCCGTGTTCCATCACACCAGAGTTTTCTACCAGTTTGTTTACGCGCAATGATATTCGAACAGTGGAAGGTAATTGATTTGAGTTTTCCAGGCAATTGCTTCAAAACAAAGACAATTTAATAAGCTAGCAAATAAGCAATTAAACTAAAATATAATCTAACCAGTGGTATTTAGCAAAATTGCTGGAATGTGCGTCATTTAAAACCTTATGTCTTATTAGCAGATATAATCTAGAGACTGAGTCAGTGTTGAAGTTTGAAGTGTGGTGCAAACCTTTTTTCCCATTATATCCTAAAATAGTATATAGTTGATGTGCTTTCTGAGATAAAGTCATGTTTCAAGAGCAAAGTTTCACTGCTTTGTTCTTGTCTTTGATGCTTTGTGCTTCCAGCTACTTTGAAATCTACAATGAGCGGGTTCGAGACCTCCTTCCCAGCACGGAGATGCAAGGCTGTGAGCTGAGAGTGAGGGAACATCCTAAAGATGGACCATATGTGGAGGGTAAAATGACTATAAAACAGCACCTCACATCATGATTGACAGCTTGCTTGAAAGACATTTCTCTTATGTCCTGTATATGACACATATATGTGGTCTAGCCCTCTCCAGACACCATGTGCAGAGCTATACTGAGGTTGGCCAGTTGATGCAGGAGGGCAATAGAAGGCGTGCCACTGCCAGCACAGGCATGAACCATGTCAGCAGCCGATCCCACGCCATCTTCACCATTCGCTTTATCAAGGTCGCAAGTCCATTTACCCTCTGCTGAATGCCATCTGCCTCTCTGTTTGTACATTTGTGCAGATAGCCGTCACAGCTTGAAGTTATCATCTCCCTGTTTGTATTATCCACTGAGCTTTCTCCATTTTCTGTGTATGCTGGGGATGTCTGAGTAATGATATACAGATATCATTGTGAGTTTATTATGCATGGGTTAAATTGCACAATGCTGGAGTGACCTTTGAGACTTGTTAGTGTCAATGGCTATGTTTGGAATGGAATACTAGATTACAACTTATTGCGCAGTATGTACTATATTAAAACATAGTTTGCACTCAGCAGTATATAGTCAGTAAATGATTCAGTTATCTTCTTGGATATAAAAATTGTTATTTTACGTTTTCATTTAAATGTTTTAACATTTAGAAATACCATGGCTGATAACACTTCCAGTTTATTCCAGTTTATCTATCACACTAGAAGTTGAATATTATAATAGCATGCTGCTCCAGCATTTTTTCAGTTTCATCTCTTTATTTTGTCAATATTCTGTGTGTCATCTCAGTTTTCCTGTTTTAAAGGCTCTATAAGGTTCAGCTGGTTATAAAACGATAAATCCAGCTATTTTTATATATTCATCATAATTCCAGTCACTCCAGGGGTTTAGCTGTCATGCAGCATTAGGCATTTCCAATCTTACTTTCCTGTGTTGCAATCAAAAGTGTTTTTGCCTGTTTCTTTTCCCTATTGCATTTTGGTTTTGCGCTTTGAATTTTGGAATGAGAAATATCTAACTCTATCATCTACCAAAATATGTTCTTATAGGCCATGTTTGATGCAGAGTTACCAAGTGAGACAGTGAGTAAGGTACACCTGGTTGACCTGGCAGGAAGCGAAAGAGCTAATACCACACAGGCGACTGGCATCAGATTGAAGGAGGGTGCCAATATTAATAAATCATTGGTTACTCTGGGCATCGTCATCTCTACTTTAGGTAAACCAACAACCTTCAGAAAGTTACCAAATGATATGTATAAGGTTAAGATTACATGAACTTTGATGTGTTTGTTCAGTGAATATTTAGGGGTTCAAGTAGCATTGAAACTCTATTGTAATTGTAAAAAGGGCCAAGGATCAACAATCTCCACATAAAAACTGATTGTGTAGACCAAACCGTAAGTCATAGAGACCTGAAACTTGGAGAGATGGTAGTACTCACACCACCGATAACGTCACCTAGGCTCATCCCAATCGGCCTGACGGGGGTGCTACAGCGATCAAAAGTACAAAATCAGTCGCAGGCTCAAGTGTTGAAATCTTTGGCACACGCTGGACAAAACGCATGCCTCAGATTCAAGCGGAAATGAATATCAATTATTATTAAAAAAAAGTTTAACTTTCAACTCACCGTCGCAAAGGGATGCCAAAATGTTTGAAAGGTGCCGGGCCACTTTTAGTAAAATGCCTACAACTCTTGAATGGAATGAGATATATTCGCCAAACTCAGAACACGTATGTGAGGTCAAAGGAAAATCAATCTGAGGTCAAAGGGGAAAAAAATCAAGGACATTTGCGTATCTCAAAAAAACATGGCCGCCATTGGCCAATGAAGTTTGAGCACCTATTAGACAAGGTTAACAGAGGCCGAACTGGAACGAAACTTGGTGGGCCTGTTTGACTCACGGCCCCAAAGGTTTGTGAGAAATCGGCCACTGGTGTGATATCACATTTTTTAAGGGCGTAAACGATTATACATTGCGTGGGTTTTCAGACATACACACGATATTCATATCACATGACAGAACTCCTGATTTTGGACAACTTAGCCCTTTAGAACCACTGCTGTCAATCAAATTGTTTGTTAAATGATTGAGAAGATGTAAAAAAAAAAAAAAAGTACAGTTCTCTGGACTCTCTAGGTCAATTCTCGCTATTGTCAAAAAGAAATGTAGAAATTTACCCTTTGAGAGGCCTATAATTTGGGCCTGTCCAAATTTATCTAAAATCCTATAAAGCCTAATGGAAAACTCAACCTGTTGAGCACATGCGACAGGTGATTCTAAACAAGCATGCAAAGGTTTAAGGAAATTGGACCACAGCTGGTGCTTTAACAGTCATAACTTAAAAAAAAAACATAATATTTCTAAGGTAAATTACCTGGACTTGCCAAAAATGCCTTTTTAAATAATTGGTTTAAGTGGTTATGGGCTTGCTAAATAATCTCTTTTTGCATATGTGCTTAAATGCCTTAAAGCATTTGAACATTGGTAATCACTGCTTGCAGCTATATTCTTTGTAATTTCTCTATTTCGGTTGTCACAGCTGATCTGACAGTTGGCGGTGGAATAAAAAAGAAGCAAAACTTTGTTCCATATCGAGACTCTGTGCTTACGTGGCTCCTAAAGGACAGTCTTGGCGGGAACTCCAAAACCATCATGATAGCCAGTATGTCAGAGTTCACACACATCACTGTGTCATTCTACACACCCTCAAATTTCTCTAAACATGCAGGGCTGCGTTTCCCAAACGCATCGTAAGCTTAAGTACATCGTAGACCCATTGAAACCAATGGAGCTACGATCAACTTAAGCTTACGATGCTTTTGGGAAACGCAGCCCAGGAAGTTTAACAGAAAGTTGCTCTTTTCTATAAAATAATAATTTGGGCTGTCAACCTCCAAAAAAAGCATCTTATTAAGGCCTTATAAAAAGATTGAAATTTACATTTCACTATTAAGATTGCCTCGTTGTGCTCTTATATCTAGACCAGCTGGTTACCTTAATCTGATAGTTCTGCTTTGTAATATTCTGGTGCAAGTAGATTTAAGATTAAGTATTCATTATTCTTTATCTTTTCTTTCACTCCAGCCATCTCACCTGCTGACGTAAACTATAGCGAAACTCTGAACACCCTTCGTTATGCCAGCCGGGCCAAGAACATTTTAAACAAACCCACTGTGAATGAGGAGAGCAATGTAAAGATTATCAGAGAGCTGCGAGCTGAGATTGCCCGCCTCAAAGCGCTGCTGTCTGCAGGAAATCAGGTGATTTAATTTTGACTTCATCCTCATCAGACATCACAGGCCGAATTTCAATTTGTATATTATCAGTATTATGTAAAAATGAAAAAAATCAAATGAGATCTCTTTAATGTCTTCCTTTTAGACAGCAATGAGACAGAGATGGAGTCTTCTGCTAGCTTAGTATTCTCTCATGCGTCTCCTCTTGAATGGCTCAAACTATATGCTCAGATTTGTCAAGATACTGTGTATTTCATTAAAAATTGAGCTCATAGCTTTTCTAAACTATGAAAGCAACCTTTGACAATTTCCTCTGGATAGATTAGTGCCTTCCAAAGCATAATACACAGATATTATGCCAAAACTGCCTGGATGACATAATGTTCTGAAGTCTATCCTTGTTTTTCGAGCTAGCACTGCTTTTATGGTATGAAAATGCATACAGTTGTTTTATGCAGATGTAACTTTATGATATAGTACAGTCATGGCCAAAAGTTTTGAGAATGACACAAATATTAGTTTTCACAAAGTTTGCTGCTAAACTGCTTTTAGATCTTTGTTTCAGTTGTTTCTGTGATGTACTGAAATATAATTACAAGCACTTCATACGTTTCAAAGGCTTTTATCGACAATTACCTGACATTTATGCAAAGAGTCAGTATTTGCAGTGTTGGCCCTTCTTTTTCAGGACCTCTGCAATTCGACTGGACATGCTCTCAATCAACTTCTGGGCCAAATTCTGACTGATAGCAACCCATTCTTTCATAATCACTTCTTGGAGTTTGTCAGAATTAGTGGGTTTTTGTTTGTTCACCCGCCTCTTGAGGATTGACCACAAGTTTTAAGATCTGGGGAGTTTCCAGGCCATGGACCCAAAATATCAACGTTTTGGTCCCCGAGCCACTTAGTTATCACTTTTGCCTTATGGCACAGTGCTCCATCATGCTGGAAAATGCATTGTTCTTCACCAAACTGTTGTTGGATTGTTGGAAGAAGTTGCTGTTGGAGGGTGTGTTGGTACCATTCTTTATTCATGCCTGTGTTTTTGGTCAAAATTGTGAGTGAGCCCACTCCCTTGGATGAGAAGCAACCCCACACATGAATGGTCTCAGGATGCTTTACTGTTGGCATGACACAGGACTGATGGTAGCGCTCACCTTTTCTTCTGCGGACAAGCCTTTTTCCAGATGCCCCAAACAATCGGAAAGAGGCTTCATCAGAGAATATGACTTTGCCCCAGTCCTCAGCAGTCCATTCGCCATACTTTTTGCAGAAGATCAATCTGTCCCTGATGTTTTTTTGGAGAGAAGTGGCTTCTTTGCTGCCCTTCTTGAAACCAGGCCATCTTCCAAAAGTCTTGGCCTCACTGTGCGTGCAGATGCGCTCACACCTGCCTGCTGCCATTCCTGAGCAAGCTCTGCACTGGTGGCACTCCAATCCCGCAGCTGAATCCTCTTTAGGAGACGATCCTGGCGCTTGCTGGACTTTCTTGGACGCCCTGAAGCCTTCTTAACAATACAGTGGAAAGTTTTTTTCGAGATTAAGTTAATTTTCATGGCAAAGAAGGACTATGCAATACATCTGATCACTCTTCATAACATTCTGGAGTATATGCAAATTGCTATTATAAAAACTTAAGCAGCAACTTTTCCAATTTTCTAATATTTATGTAATTCTCAAAACTTTTGGACACGACTGTATATCCTAATACTAGCATATACACAGAACCTACGTTTGTACTCAGAATTATAGCCTTTGTTTTGTTATTCAGTGGTCACATGACTTAAATGCTTCAGTTTTCCTCCATACAGATGGCGTCGTTTGAGCAGCCTTCAGGGTCGAGTGTGGAGGAGAGGCTTCATCAGGATGAAGCCAGAGTAAGTGTCTCAATTTCTCTGCATATCCCCAGACTACTTGAGAGGATCTTCTGGTGATTAAAAGTTGGGTAAAACCGTGCATTGCAGCAGATCACTCCATGATTTGCCCACATCTCATGGCTGTTTAAGTATGATGCATGCTGATTTAAGAAGATAATTAAAGCCTTTGTGTTAGAAGAGGTCAGCAGAGGCATTGTTGTTTTTATTTTAATTTTATATTATGCTGCTCTTATGCTTGTAAATATGCATGACCCACAACTGGGATTTTAAAGAGCTGTATTTAGTTCAGCACTCGTTGTTTAGACATATTTCATACTTCTTTCCATATCTGTATTTTCTCTTTTAGAAAAAATACAAAAGATCTCTCTTTTTTTCCCTCAGGTTCAGGAGCTGACAGAACAGTGGGCTAATCGTTGGAAAGAAATCCACAATATTCTTGGGGTTGGTAACCCACACACATTAAAAATATGCCTTTTCACTTTCCTTTCAATCATGAACTTCAGGAAATGGTGATGCAATTAAGTGTCACCTCCCAGTGAGTGTAGGGGTTAACAGGATTGTTAACCCAAAAATAAAATTTCTGTCAATATTTACTGTCAAACCTGTATGCAGCAATTTTAATGTGCATATAAACTGTGAAATATACCATATACCCTGTACCTTCAGTTGAAATGAAGAACAGGTTTTATTTGACATCACTCAGCTCTCACAGCTTGCGTGCCTCTTTCCCAGAATCCACTGTAGTTGGAAAAGCACAGCATCGATTCAACCTCTATAACTAATTTGTTCATCCACAGTGATCTGAGAAAGATTGCAGTGAATCCAGTCTGCTCTTCTCTGAACAGCAGTGTTCTGTTTAAACAGTGGCAGTCAGTGAAGTAGTAGTATGCTTGATGTGAGGTAAAAAAACAACAACAAAACTATATCACTTTAGCTCGATGCATCATCATGGCTCAGTGTGCTGCTAAATAGAGAAAAAGACATTGTTCACACGCATTCAGGAGAGTACCACGACGCATGCGTTGCTGTCTATGCAGGGTCAGAAAGCTCTCGATTTCATCAAAAATATCTAAATTTGTGTTCCAAAGATGAACAAAAGTCGTACGGGTTTGAAATTACATGTGGGGAGTAATTAATGACAGCATTTTTAGTGTGAACTATGCATTTAATGTGCTCCTTGATCTGGTTTTCCTCTTGTAAAATAGTGTTTTATGATGATGTGATGTGGTTAGGGTAGGTTTGATGGTTCGATCCCTGTGAGGAATCATTACAACAGTGCCCTTGAACAAGGCACTTAACCCCAGGTTGCTCCAGTGAGATTGTCCCGTAATAAATTCACAACGCTGTTCCATGTCAAAAGTTGTGGAAGTGCAACTGGCCCTGGTTGTGCGGCAATAAATAACAGTTGGATTATTCTTTAAATATGAAGTTTAACAGCAGCTGGTAGATTTCCCACCGACAGGTGGCAGTGTTGCGCTTGATAAGCGCAGTTGTTTTGCAAGTTTTTTGCCTTTGGCTGGCTGTGTGTTTGATGGGGTGCTGTGTAGCAGCCTGTGGTGTTGTAAATGGAGGTTTTCAGACTGTAGCTGGAGTCTGGGGGTCAATTTCAGGCCACAAGCTGGAACTGTCAGAATGCCACAGCATTAGCTCATTGGTATGAGAGTCTATTACCTCTGTCTTGCTCTTGCGCTTATGTGTGTGACAGCGGATAGGGAGACGGGGAAAGAGTTCACCATGGAGGAGGAAGGAGAGCAAGAGATGCTTTTTTTTCTTTTGCATCACGTCTCCTCCCTCCCTATCTCATTTACACACATACACACCCAAATCTATGAAGCAGAGAGCAAAACAGAGATGGCAGATGGTCATGCATACTCTCTGAGCTTTTAGCTGCTCATCTGCTCCAGTCCAGGCAGCAAGACACAAGCCACAGAGGGCCAAATAGCCCAGGCCTCTATTTAGCGTTACTCACTTCCTGCCATGCCAGCATGCCAACAGCCTCTCTGACCGTCCTGCTTTTAGCCAATCGAAATCATTCTGCACGTGTTAGGGGTGAAAGAAAGTTTAGGAAATATCCAGGGACCAATTTGTCG
Organism: Garra rufa; assembly: GCF_049309525.1. Taxonomy (NCBI): domain Eukaryota; kingdom Metazoa; phylum Chordata; class Actinopteri; order Cypriniformes; family Cyprinidae; genus Garra; species Garra rufa. The sequence goes on from NC_133362.1 coordinate 17,104,901, forward strand.
TCAGCTTGTGTAAATTTCTGCTCTGTCCTCGCCAAGCCACCTAACAGCATGGGGACGAGCCGTTGATGCATCAGCTGAATTTAATTGCAGATAATCACTTCAAATAGCACTTCTCCAGGGCTGTTTTCTCAAGTCCCACCATAATGAGCGTGCTCGCTTCTCAACTGCTTATTCTTCGCCACCTTTTTCAAGTGCTTTGGCGTCTTTTTTGATGGGAATGTGTTGTGGTGAGAAAGAGACAGCCCACAAAGAGAAGAACAAAGGCACAGATCTCAAAGCTCACTTTTTTTTTTGGTCCTCCTCTGAGTTTGACTGAGAAATGGAAGATTTAACAATGCATTGCAATTTTGCAAATCCCAAAACGCAGATGATGGCTGTTTTTATGGTTGTTTTTTTCCGGCGATGGCAAGCGATTGCATATTAAGCATCTGTTGTCTTGTGTGATTATCGTATTATATTGGTGGCAGACAATAAAACACATGAAAATGAACAATTCAACATATTTAAATATGAAAGTATCACAATCAAATAGAATTTTGGATACTTACTTTACAAGATAATATCTTTACAAGCAGTACAGGACAAGCTATGTTGCAAAGTTTAGTACTTACAGTACTTACGTTTCTAAAGTATTAGATAATGTCATCATATGTCATTTTAATTCTCATTCTTTTATCGAAAAAAGGTGAAAAGGTTGAACCAAAAGATGGCACTGTAGCACTTTGATGTCTCTTGCTCCTTCACGTTTGAAGCAATGAAATAAACAAAAGAAAGTCTACCCGTAGTTTATATTTAATTTTCAAGCTATTTAGATTACTATGTCATCCAGCCACCATAAAAACTGCTTTAATGATGTTGAAGTCAACATGTGGCAGAGTGAAGGGAGGGGGGTTTGTGCAGCAGATGATTAAAATGGCTTCTCTTGGTGAAGAAGCATTAACTGAGATTATGCGTACCGTGCTTTGCGGTTTCTCTTCCTCGATCACTCTAATGTCTGCAGTGGCCACCCAGTGTGTGTATATGCACAGTTTGGAGCGATGACCGTACGTGACGATTAAATGTATGTTTTCAGAGTGACGAATGTGGAGATTCTTCAATGTAATAAGGTTCCTTTCTGTGAAAGGAATGCATCCAGTGTATTTGTGAGTATTTTATGGATAGGGTAGCCAATATATTGTAGTCTGCCAAATGCTCATTTAAAAATAGGCCTTTAGATGGTAAAGCGTATAATAAACAAATATTCTGTTTAAGGTTAACTGAAAATCATACTATGGAAGCACATTTCCACCAGTGAATCAAAAGCAAAAAAAAAAAAAGGTAATTGTGACTTTTTAATAGCAATTATGACTTTTTTTCTAAGAATTGTGAAACAAACTCGCAATTATGACTTTTTTCTTAGAACTTAGAGATATAAACTTAAATTCTAACTTTATAACATACAATTGTGAGAATTTTGAGTTACAAACTTGGAATTGCGAGAAAAATGTCAGAATCGCAATTCTGACTTTATAACTCACAATTGCAAGTTAATATCTCATAATTCTAAGAAAGTCAGATTTGTACATTTGTGTCATGCAGTTCTTGGAAAAAAGTCAGAATTGCAAGTTTATATCAAGCAGTTCTGACTTTATAACTCGAAATTGCAAGTTAATATCTCATAATTCTGAGAAAAAGTCATAATTGTAAGTTTGTTTCATGCAGTTCTTGGAAAAAAAAGTCAGAATTTCGAGTTTATATCAAGCAATTCTGACTATTTGCAATTTTTTTTCTCAGAGCTGCTTGATATAAAATCACAATTGCAAGAAAACAAAAATCAGAATTGCCAGATTTAAACTTTCAATTCTAACTTTTTTTCCCAGAATTGCCAGATTTAAACTGGCAATTTAAAAATGTAAAAACTAAATTTAAGCTATTCTGACATTATAACTCACAAATGCACATTTATTTCTCATAGTTCTAAGAAAAAAGTCAGAATTGCAAGTTTGTATCACGCAATTCTGAGAAGAAAAATCAACTGCGAGTTTATATCTCACAATTCTGTCTGTATAACTTGCAATTGTTTGTTTTATCATAATTCTGAGGAAAAAAGTCAGAATTGGAAGTTTGTATCACGCAATTAAAAAGTCAGAACTGCGAATTTACATCTCATAATTTTGAGAAAAATGTCAGAATTGCAAGTTTGTATTACAATTCAGAGAAAAAAAATTGTGATGTGTAAGCTCACAATGTAAAAAAAAAAGGTCTGAATTGTGAGACAAAAAGTCGCAATTACCTTTTTTTTATTCTTAATTCAATGGCGGAAACAGGCGTACAGTATATGTAAGTTTGCATGTCAATTTAAATAGGGCAGTTGAACCAAAAATATTCCATAAACCTGTATATTTTCTTTCTTTTGAAGAACACTTTAACCAAAACAACACTGGACCAAACCGACTTGCGTTGTGTTGACCAAAAAAGAAATTTTTCATAATATGTTCCTTTTTGTTCCACGGGGTTTAGAACGACTCTTTGTACATCCAAACACAATAAACTTAGGTCTGGTTTTACTTCATATAACTAGTTCTGTGTTGGATTTACGAAATGACTTTAATCTCCTAAAGCTCACAGTCAATCAAATCGTTGGTCATGTTGATAGTGACCCTGACCGGGGAGTGCTAAGCAGAAAGCAAAGCTGGTGGCCTGTCTCTAGCGACCATAAGACTTCTGAACACATGCCAAAGGTTGATGAAGTGTTTCAGAGCATGTTGCCTTATATTACATAAACTCGATAGAAAAGCTGGCTGAATCAAGAACTCCTTTGAGTAAATCATAAAAGGGCAAAAAAGGGGTATATAACAGGTTAATTCCAGAAGCCCAAGAGTGTTAAGGCTCATCACAAGACAATGCTACGGTCCTTAATTAAGAGATTTTGATTAGTCACATATGGCGGATTAATCTCAGAGCATCCAGTGCTCTAATTAATATGACCGTGTTGTAATTCTTTCCAACACTGTTCGGTTGGGGTTCCAGTTGCTAGCTTGCTAACAGCACATGGCGTGGTCTCAGTGGGTGTGTTGAACAAAATGAACAGAATGCTAACAGACATGCAAACAAAGGATGTGTGTCCATAAGATGAATGCGTGTTTCTCTATAGACCTTTTTCCTGAGTGAACGATGAGCGCCGCCATTACAAATTCTAATGTCAGATTGAATGCTTTTCTGTTCCAGTTTCCATAGGAACCCATTCAAATAGCGTCCATCTGTTTTTAATGTAGCTAAGGTTCGCTGCTTCGTGTCATCTACACGCTCATTAAAGTGAGGCACTGACAAATGACGGTCATTGCGACATTGCCAAGTGATGGCGCTATGGAGCCATGTGCTTTTTAAAAACACTTTAATAGGTTTAACAGTAGTTTATTAGCTCGGAATATACCCTAATTTGACTAGAAACAATGCAGACCGGAAATGCAAAGCATTCTTTCAGTTAAGAGTCGGACTTACTTCCGTGTTCAGAAAAAGGTCTATATAACAGCAAAGATGCAAGGAGTCAGGACCTCTGGTTGTGTTTTATGAACTGGCTAAAGCTATTCTTCTTATTAAATGTTATTGAAGACATTTGGTGGCTAAAAAAATCTAATTTCAAAGATGATCAAACTTCTTGATCAAACTTTTATCCTGTGAACTATTAAGAGTTATTTGAGAATAAAAGGCCAGCTGTTACGATCCCTTACTGAGACAGAAGTGAGACTTCTGTTCAGAAAGGTCATTGCTAAGAATAGTTTTACCTCAGCTTATATGTAGTGCCCTATGATTTCTGTGATGTGGAAAACGTAGATGAAATCGCAAAATCTAGTCATAAAAATGGGATTTACCATATAATGTAATACGTCACGAAATTTGAAAGAATAAATCAAAAGTGAGGCTGTACACTTAAATTGCAATTATGGAATGATGTCTGTGAATATAAAACCACAAAAGACTGCTGTTTAAATGTGAAGTCTGTGTGAATAAGCAAAGTGGTTGTGTCCACTACACATACTCAAGCACACATGACGCTCATGCTGTTTTCAGCATGTGGCATCTCACTATATGAGGCCAGTCTACATGAACTCCAGAGCTGTTCTGAGAGATTACTTTATGAGCATTTCATCATTTCATGTGATGAAACTATTGTCGGATAGACAAAGAAACTCAAAAATATTCATTACAATCAACCAAAATAAAAGTTTGATTTACTTATATTTGATTTAATATATTTGTCATACGTCCCCTGTGTAATGTTTGGACTTTTACGTTGCAACTCTAGTTTCCTGTATTTAGATTTGTAGTCCTTTTGTAGTTTCATTTGTTAATGGTATTCTGTGATTGCCTACCCAGTACATACAGTATATCAACTGGTAGAGATTTTAGACTATCGTCTCAATCCCAGTTACACGCTCACGTGATGTTGCTCAGCTACGTGGTCACAAAAACGTATCGTTTGCTGCCGTTTTTAACAATTGCGGTTTAAAAACAAGTGTTGAAAGGCAATCAGCAGTAAAAGACAACTAATTTCACTATATGAATGCATGGCTTCTAAACGCTGTAAATGTGAAGATGTGAAGACAGTGCACAAAGCACGGGAGAATTAAACAGTTATTTTTGCCGCTTTATTGGTCTTGAACAGTTAAATACACACATGTGTCAAGATGTCCATCTTTGCAAGTATCTTCATAAACACAGTAATTAAGGTCTTAAGTCAAAGTAAACATCTGAAAAAGAAAACACTTGTTACAGTATATTAAATCCAGGCAGCTCTTAGAGTGATAGCAGTTTAATATTCCTTCTGTCTGTTATTTATGTTAATCAAACAACAAAAGAAAATCTCTCAGTGCTCTTGACTAAATCACTTTTGTAACTTTAAGATAATTTTAGTTTTTATTTAGTACTAACCTGAATAAGATATTTCACATGAAAGATGTTTACATATAGTCCACAAGTGAAAAAGAGATGCTTAATACTGTGTTGCTACGTGAATGATCCACAGCTGTTTTTTGTTTGTTTGTTTGTTTAGTGATAGTTTTTTCATGCATCCCTTGTTTGTCCTGAACAGTTAAATTGCCTGCTGTCCTTCAAAAAATCCTTTAGATCCCACAAATTATTTAGTTTTTCAGCATTTTTGGGTATTCAAACCCTTTTCAACAATGAATGTATGATTTTGAGATCCATCTTTTCACACTGAGGACAACTGAGGGACTCATATTACAGAAGGTTTAAACACTCACTGATGCTTCAGAAGGAAAAAGGATGCATTAAGAGTCGGGCATTATTCCTTAATTCATCCTTTTTCCTTCTGAAGCATCAGTGAGTGTTTAAACCTTCTGTAATAAAAACGTTTGAACTGAATGAGGATGTGTACATTCTTCTTATTTTGCCTAAATATCATATTTTTTTCCATTTAGTACTGCTCTTCAGAAGCTACAGAAGATACTTACATGTTACCCAGAAGACAAAATAAGTTAAATTTACCCTGCTCTTCAAATTCAAAACCTTTTCACACCCGGCTCTTAATGTATCGTTTTCCTTCTGGAGCATCAGTGAGTGTTTGAAACTCTTTGACCCTCAGTTGTCCTCAGTGTGAAAAGATGGATCTCCAAATCATACAGTAATTGTTGGAAAGGGTTCAAATACACAAAAATGCTGAAAAACCAAAGATTTTGTGGGATCTGAAGGATTTTTCTGAAGAACATCACTAAACAGCTGTGGATCATTCAGGTAACAACAAAGGATTAAGAATCAAACTTTTGAACAGAGTCATTTTTATAAATTCAACTATTATTTTCTCTTGTGGACTACATGTAATCATCTTTTATGTGATGTCTTTCTTTTGTGTGTATCTGTCTGTGGATATATAATAACCATTAGATGAATTAATAAATATTTTAATCATATAAGTGACATTTTAATAGATGTCAGTTTTATTTGAACTCATAAAATCTCCTTTCAGCCTATTTCAGTTTTCACTCTCTTTCAGCACGCTTAGGGTTAACTTAGTTGATACGAGTTGATTCGTTGCTTCACAGGAGTAAATTGACGCTTTTAGAGAGTGACGGCAATTCTCTGGCTCTGGAACGTAAACAGAATCTTAATTCGCTTTCTGAGGCAGATTTGGAATGCAAAGTTATGCAGCTGCGCCGTTGTAGATTGGTTACAGGGTGGCTGGGGAGGGGACAGCGGTTAATAAGTAGACGTGGTTCAATAGTGGACTCACAGAGAGAGATAGAAAGAAAGTAGGAGGGAGGGAATTTGCTTCTGTCCAGCGGCTGTCCCGGTCTTCGGCAGCTGGCGAGCTGATGTGCCCTCGTCGCATTTGTTAATTTAGGAGTGCTCACACAGAACTGAGGGGAATAGAGAGGATTGATGACAGATATCGCGGCCTAACCAGAGCAGTTTATCTTCCAGTCGATTGTGCCATTTGTTTTCATTTTGAAAAAAAAGATGCATTAAATCCCCGGAGCCACACACACATAACACACAGACGCATCTTGAGGTGGCTCTGGAAGTGCATTTATTTATATATTAAACGTCTTTCTGTTCTCCCCCACCCTTCCTATTTCTCTGAATTTCATTTTAATTCCTCTCGCTTCTTTATCACTTTCAATGTTTATTAAAATACCCTCTTTAATTATGCATGACAACTGTTTAATTGTTGTGTTGTGATTATAACACATTCTTTTTTTCAGCTCTGGATAGGTGTGAAATACCTTCGGATAATAAAATGGGATGGAAATGAACAGCGAATGGCAGTAATTAAGCGTTCCTTTAATGAGCTCCACACACGTCCAGTTTATACCTGATGAACCAGGCTAGATAATGTGGCATTTCTTCAATGGATGTCACATCAATCTGAAAACCATATCAAGCCATGAAAGGAGAAGAAATGGCTTTCATTTGTAAATAAGCAACTGGCCAACATGGACCTCAGTTTATATTAATAACTAAAGTGTAATTCTGACACATTGATAGTTATTAATTTTCTCAGTCTGTGAAGGAAAGCATCACTATTGCTATTGCACATACTTAAGAGTCAGGGATTTGAACAGACTGCTAATGCTGAGTAATACATTTTAAGGGATAATTCACCCAAAAATAAAAATTCTGTCATTAATTACTCATTCTCATGTCGTATCAAACCCTTAAGTATGGCGGCGTTTTAGTGCCACATAAAAAAACCCCTAAGATTACATGATTAAAGTCATAATACCTTGAGAATAAAGTCGTAATGTTTTGAGAATATTCGACTTTATTCTCAAAATATTACGACTTTAAACTACAAGAATAAAGTCAAAATGTTTTGAGAATTAAAGTTGTATAAATTAAAGTTACAGTAGTCTGAGAGTATAGCCTATAATATTATGCATGCAAATAAACAGCCACCTAGTAATCTCAATAATTTTTAGTTTTTTTTGTTTTATTTAACACAACTCAGCTTTAGGATTCTGTCAGTTTTAAAACGAAGTACAAATTATAAATGTTTTTTCTCTTTATTTAAAGTTTATAGCAAGATATAAAAGTGAAGGAACATCAGAAGGCATTAAAAAATCAGTATAGCCTAATTTAATAAAATGAATGTCTCATTATGGTAATCTGAAAGATGATTGACTTGTATGCCGTTTAAACTAAAGCGAATACAGCTATCTGTCACGCCACATTAAAGAGTATGAAAAACACATTATTGTAAGACATATTGTATTTGTATTTTGTATTTTGCCATAAAACTGACAGAATTTGAAAGCTGAGACTTTGAAATATCTCCCTGTGCTCCCAATCCGGTCTATTTGCATCCGCAATAGGCTAGAATATATTCTAAAAATATTGTGACTTTAATCTCGTAATTGCTATAAATTAATTTTGACTTTATTCCCGAAACATTTCGACTTTATTCTGGACACATTTCGACTTTTTTCTGGAAACATTTTAAACTTTTTTCTGGAAACATTTCAACTTTATTCTCATAGTATTTCGACTTTATTCCAAAAACATTTTGGCTGTATTGCTGAAACATTTCGACTGTATTCCCGAAACATTTCAACTGTATTCCTGAAATATTTTGACATTATTCCCGAAACATTTCGACTTTATTCCTGTAGCATTTTGACTTTATTCCCGTAGCATTTCGACTTTATTCCCGAAACATTTTGACTTTATTCCCGAAACATTTCGACTTTATTCCCGTAGTATTTCAGCTTTATTCTGGAAATATTTTTACTTTATTCTGGAAACATTTCAAATTAATTCCCATAGTATTTCGACTTTATTCCCGAAACATCTTGACTTCATTAACGTAGCATTTCGACTTTATTTCCCGTAGCATTTCGACTTTATTCTCGAAACATTTCGACTGTATTCCCGAAACATTTCGACTTTATTCCCGTAGTATTTCAGCTTTATTCTGGAAATATTTTGACTTTATTCTGGAAACATTTCAAATTAATTCCCATAGTATTTCGACTTTATTCCCGAAACATCTTGACTTCATTAACGTAGCATTTCGACTTTATTCTCGAGACATTTCGACTGTATTCCCGAAACGTTTTGACTGTATTCCAGAAGCGTTTGGACTTCATTTCTGAAGCGTTTTGACTTTATTCCTGAAACATTTCAACTACACAAATTAATATATTTTTGATGAAATCCAAGAGCTTTCTGACCCTGCAACTGTTCAACTGTAATGTTATGAAGCTACAAGAATACTATATTTTGTACACAAAGAAAACAAACATATTGACTTTATTCAACAATTTCTTCTCCTCTGTGTCAGTCTTCGATGTACAAAATCCAAGCATCAAGTTTTGCATGGATAAGCATTACTTGGAATGTAAAACTGGAAAAATTCTTTGTTTGGGTTCTTGTGTATACTGCCCTATATGATAACAAAGCATATCAAATGCTTTCCCCCCACTCTATCTCCTCTCTCGCTCCCTCTCCCTCCTCTCTCTCTCAATTTTTATAGTCAGTGCACCATTTTGCAGTTCTTATCCTCTCTTGATCTCTCAACCCATATATATTCAGAGCTCTTTTTAATCTTCACCCGGTGCATCTGCCTTGTTTTCAGACCACAATCAGTGCATCAAATAGTTGAAGTCTTGGGCACCAAAACCACCTTTAATTTGCCAAGAGAGTGAAATAAATTAGCAGTTTTATGATGAGCTTTTAAATGCCAGCCAAATCTCATTTGCAGCAGAAGTTTAGAGTGCATGTAATTTTACAACCAGCACACACACCATGTTTAAGAAGTTCTCAGGGGCAGAAGGTACCTTGCTCCCAGGCTTGCTCTGTCTCTCTCTCTCTTCCTCCCCCTCCGAAAAAGTGATACAGTACATTAATCTGCCGACATGGTTCCTATCTTTCTCCCTGCCTCTCCCTCTCTTTCTCTCTCAATCTCTCTCTCATCTAATGAAGTCTTGGAAGAATTCATTTAATTAAGTGTGGAGAGAAGACCCTCCACACAATCGATGCTTCTCCCTCTTCGTTAGGAGAAAAGGATTTTGCTCCGTTCGCTGCAGTCGATGAGGTGGAAATAGACACGTTGCTCTCTAGCCTGAAGAGGCAGAGAATGAGGGAGGAATGGCAGATGAGGGGGAAAGCCTACATTTGTTAAAATGTTGTATGAAAAGTTCACCCAAAAATGAAACTTTCCATTATTTACTTTCACATTGTTCTAACCTTGTATGACTTTTTTCCTGTCTATAAAATTAAAATGAATGTAAAATGGAGCTATAAAGCTCTAAAATAACAAAAAGCACTATAAAAATATCATAAAATTAGTCCATGGGAGCTTTGTATTTGTGTGAGAAATGGACAGAATTTGAAGTCATGGAACATTCTTTTAGCGCCACTAGGTAAACATCTCACATCAAATATGTCACAAAACGTACATGGTACATATTTCTCATCTTGCAAAAAAGTTCCTACAGGTACGTTTTTGTCATGAGATCAGGTTTTCAAAATGAAAAGTCATAAAGGTTTGAAAAAAATTACTTTAAAAGAAAGAAGTTTGAAATCAGTTACTTTTGTTCAACAGAGAAGGAAATACATTTGAGTTCTCAGGTCAGCGGGCACAGTGAACCAAAGCACATTAACTTTCATTCTGGAGAAGAAACCTTTGGTGCTCCAGTTCCAAGATTTCTGAATTAATACAAACACTGTCCAAGTCCAAAACTCTTTTCAAGATGTCCTCTGGCCCTTTCCTATTTCGAATGCATCCTCACAGGCAAATTGGTATGCAAGTGTTTTTCTTTTTGTTGTGCTGCTTCGGTATGCGCAGGGCATCCGAAGGTCTTTTCTCATTGTTCAGTCAGGTGGATTGTTGTCATTATTTCTTCTCTCGTATTGGAAACAGAAGCGTGTTCCCCGGTGAAAGCACACATTATTCAAAGCAGAGTACTTATTTGATGAGGCATGACACTTTCTACCATTTTAGTGATGTTTGCATACATTGTGGATGGCATAGAAATGTTTCAAAATGTTTCAAAATTAGACCCTGACAAAATATAGGATTAAAAATGAGTAGAAGTTTTGTTTATTTTGTTGAGGTTATGCAGAAATTCGAAGTCTATGCATTCCTAAGATACGCTATGCTGCATGAAACCTGTCATATCTACCAATGACCATCATTTTCCTTAAAAGCTAAGTTTTTGCATTGGAATATATTACCTTAGTTTGGTATCTCTGCAACATATGATCTTGGTGTGATGGTGTACACATATAGTTTCTTAAAGGATTAGTTTACTTCCAGAATAAATATTTCCTGATAATTTACTCATCCAAGATATTAATGTCTTTCTTTCTTCAGTTGAAAAGAAATTAAGGTTTTTGAGGAAAACATTCCAGTATTTTTCTCCATATAGTGAACATCAGTGGGTTGAAGGTCCAAATTGCAGTTTCAATGTAGCTTCAAAGGGCTCTACACAATCACAGCCGAGGACTGTTTAACTTTCTTTGCACGTTGCTACGTCACGTGTGACCTTTCCAATGTGACTACGTAATGTGTAAAGTCGAGCTAGTGCATGGCAAGCATTTGTGGTTAAAAAGTATGTACTTTTTTTTTAACGACCATTTCGCTATAAGACTTTTTTCTTGGCTGGGATTGTGTAGAGCCTTTGGAAGCTGCACTGAAACTGCAATTTGGATCTTCAATCCGCTGATCCCTGTTGAAGTCCACTACAGTTGAAGTCAAAAGTTTACATACACCTTGAGGAATCTGCAAAATGTAAATTATTTTACCAAAATAAGCGGGATCATACAAAATGAATTGTTCATAAGTCCCTTGTTTGTTCTGAGCAGTTAAACTGCCCGCTGTTCCTCAGAAAAAAACCTTCAGGTTCCACAAATTCTGTGGTTTTTCATCATTTTTGTGTGTTTGAACCCTTTCCAGCAATGACTGTATGAATTTGAGATCCATCTTTTCACACTGAGGACAACTGAGGGACTCATAATTAACTAATACAGAAGGTTCAAATGCTCACTGATGCTCCAGAGGGAAAAATGATGCATTAAGAACCTGAAGTGTAAACTTTTGAACAGAATGAAAATGTGTACATTTTTCTTATATTATATTAATAATAATAACCCCCCCCCCCCCCCCATTTAGTACTGCCCTTCAGAAGTTACAGAAGATACTTGCAGGCAAAGACAAAATAAGTTAAATTTACCCTGAACTTAAAATTCTAAAAGTTTTCACCCCCGGCTCTTGTGTCAATGCGTTAATGTTTCCTTCTGGAGGATCACTGAGCGTTTGAACCTTCTGTAATAGTTGCATATGAGTCCCTCAGTTGTGTTCTCAAATTCATTCAGTCATTGCTGGAAAGGGTTCAAATACACAAAAATGCTGAAAAACCACAGAATTTGTGGAACCTGAAGGATTTTTCCAAATCCAAAACAGTTTTACTCTTCAGTACAAACAAGGGACTCAACTATCACTAAACAAAAAAACACAGCTGTGGATCATTCAGGTAACAACACAGTATTAAGAATCAAGGGTATGTAAACTTTTGAACAAGGTAATTTCTATAAATTAAACTATTTTCTCTTGTGGACTATATGAAAACATATTTTATGTGAAATATCTTAATTCAGGTCAGTACTAAATATGTGACCCTGGACCACAAAACCAGTCTTAAGTCGCTGGGGTATATTTGTAGCAATAGCCAAAAATACATTGTAAGGGTCAAAATTATTGATTTTTCTTTTATGTCAAAAATCATTAGGAAATTAAGTAAAGATCATGTTCCATGAAGATTTTTTGTAAAATTCCTACTGTAAACCAATCAAAATGTAATTTTTGATTAGTAATATGCATTGCTAAGAACTTAATTTGGACAACTTTAAAGGTGATTTTCTCAATATTTAGATTTTTTTGCACCGTTAGATTCCAGATTTTCAAATAGATGTATCTCTGCCAAATATTGTCCTATCCTAACAAACCATACATCAATAGAAAGCTTATTTATTGAGCTTTCATATGATGCATATATCTCAGTTTTGTAAAATTTAACCTTATGACTGGTTTTGTGGTCCAGGGTCACATATAATAACATGCATTTAGTATGATCCCTCTTATTTTAGTAAAATAATTAACATTTTGCAGATTCTGCATTTCTTTTCAACTAAAGAAAGAAGGACATGAATATTTTGGAGGATATGGAGTGAAGAAAATTATCAGGTAATTTTTATTCTAAAATTGAACTAATCCTTTAACTAACTTAACCTTCCTGGTGGACTGACTTTACCCAGTTTTGCTAGTTAACCAACTAGACCACAACCCAAGCTAACATTCATACTGCTCCAAGCTGGTCTTTTCAGCAAGGATTTTCGCAAACGTAGTACGTCTAGGATTTGCATCCTAAAAAACGAACATGCTAAATCCTCCACGGCGAATTTATTTCACATGTGATAGTGGTTCCCTCGGAGCCAACATTTTCAAAGTAACACATCTTTATACTCTATCTGCATGTACCATCACAGATGTCAAATAGTCTTTGAAGAATATGCACGCTTTGATGGCATGCATGAACGCAAACATGCAAGAGCCTCCCGCCTCTGTGGAGAATGAAATAAGAGCCATAACATGGACACATGCACCCACATAAAAAAAAAGACACCCCGCACAGCAGAATAATTTTTCTGCTTATCATTACCGTCCTGTGAAGTGCTGTTGAAATGTCATTAAATACATATTTAGATGTGTGTCCCCCTCTCCAGTCCAAGTCCAATGGATTTTCCCTGTGAATATTGATTTAACTGTGACTTTTAAAGTTTATGATGGGGAGTGTTGGTGTTGGATTGTAATGATTTTTAATCGGAACGTCAACGCTGTTCTATATCACTGCATTAATCACAAGCCATGAGTAGAATAGTGACACCATTTCAACATTTTTCACACGCTGCGAGCGCTTGGATCTATGAATACTACGTCTTTGGTGAGCAAATTCTGAATTAAAATACAATTTTTGAAAAATACAATTACAATTTTTAAAGCCAGATATGTCAAAAAAGGTCTTTATTTATTCTGTATGGCATTATTTGTAGTCAAATATGCATATGGCCAACTGGGCAACATGTACAGCAACATCCCTTCTGCATAATTTTTCTTACAATACTTGATTTCTGGGAGGTTGTCTATTAAATAAATGACTCAAATATCTGTGCTATCAAACTCCAGCTTTTGTTCTACTACAATAGGATCAAGTATTTTAACCGTTGGAATTGTCACACCACAATTGCCAAGCGTCTGAACACGTATTGATTGTGACATGTCCTTGTTTTAACGGCATGTTGAGATCAGTTTGGTAGAATGTGATTTCCTTTTGCAAACTCTTTGAGAGTTTGAGATGGACCCATAGTGATCTAAATGATTTATGGTGTTTTCCTCCCTCTCTCCCAGCATCCCCATTGCCCCAACCTTTCGACATATAGCCAAAGCCAGATATTATTCTGCTTGGCCTTGGGGCATGAAGACAAAGTCATAAACAACACGCACACTGTTTCCTCTGCTCTGATGCTTTACAATTAAATGTCTGTCATTTCAGTTTTATGCACTGTTCCCGCTTCTTCAAACATTTTTTAGAGCTTCTTTTTTTCTGTGAGGGTTTAGCTCATCATATTTCTTGGCAACCCTCATCCACCTCATCTCATCTTCTTTTCGCTGTTGACTTTAATGTTTCTTATCTAGGAGGATACAGTAGCTCTTAGAAAAGAGGGTATTGGCGTAGTACTTGATTCCCAGATGCCTTATTTAATCTGCATTGATGAAGATCTCCTCAGCACAGGGGTCGTTCTCTATCATTTAAAGGTAAGCAATTGAGCTCATCTCTCATTGACGTGATGTTGTTTGCCAGTTTTGCCCAAACAATATTTCTTGTCAATAAGTAGAGTATTGTTGGGATTATTGTTGTGCTATTGTGGGGTTTCTAAGCATTCCCCGTTCTGCTGTTTAGGATGGTAGAACTTCAGTTGGGGCTGGAGGAAGCGAGCCTGAGCAGGATATAGGTTTGTATTCTGTCCACATCGATTTTGTTCCTGACAGGAAGTTGTCTGCAATGTCAGAGACTTTTTCACTCTGTTCTGCAGTTCTCCATGGTGAGGCCGTTCAGAGGGAACACTGTGTGTTCGAGAACCAGAGAGGAACTGTCATGCTTGTACCTCTCCCAGGAGCCAGGTGTGCAGTCAATGGGGTGGAGGTGACCCAGCCATGTCTTCTGACACAGGGTAATAAACTGTTCTGTCACATTTTTTTTGTTAGATCTGTGAATATTTATGAATTATTTCATAATGAAGTGTTGTAATTTTTACATGTTAAGGGTGTTTGGAGTTGGTTAGAGTTGAGTAAGTTGAGTAAAATGGAAACAATTACGAGAAATAAAGCCAGTACTGCAAGATAAAAGTGAGCAATTTCTACTTTTTTCTTTTGCAATTACGAGCTATAAAGTCCAGTTTGTGGGGGGAAAAAGACTTATATGTTCTCAGAAAGAATTGCCATTTATATCTCACAAGGAAAAAAAGTCACAATTGCGAGTTTATATTTTGCAATTCTGACTATCTTCCTCAGAACTGTGAGTTTGTATCACAGAATTCAGAGCAAAAAAGTCAGAACTGCAAGACAAAATCTTGCAATTTCTACTTTTTTTCTCGCAATTCTGTTTTTTCTCAGAATCGTGAGATATAAACTCCAGACCATTTCTGAGGGGAAAGGAAGACTGATATGTTCTCAAAATTGCGAGTTTACATCTCACAATTCTGAGGGAAAAAAGTCAGAATGGTGAGTTTTTATCTCAATTCTGACTTTATTTCCCAGAATTACGAGTTTATATCTTGCAATTCTGACTATCTTTCTCAGAACTGTGAGTTTGTATCACAAAATTCAAAGGAAAAAAGTCAGAATTGTGAGATATAAACTGCGAGTTAAGTCCAGTTCGAGAGAGAAAAAAAAAAGACTGTGTACAATTCTGACTAATAACTCGCAAGTGTGTGTTATAAAGTCAGAATTATGAGATATAAACTCACAATCCAGAGGAAAAAAGTCACAATTGCAAGATGAGTTCATGTTGCAATTCTACATTTTTTTTTCTCACAACTGCGAGTTTCATTTCTCAGAATTGAGAGTTTGTATCACAAAATTCTGATTGTTTTCTTGTCAGAATTATGAGATAAAAAGTTGTGATTTTTTTTTTATTTAATAGTTTGGTAATAGTAAGAATTGGACCTTAAAATAAAGTGAGATCAAAAGTTTGTCAGTGTTGAAAACATTAGTTTTTTTTAATCAGGTTTCTGTGAAAAGAAAGTGTGTTATAAAGTCAGAATTGTGAGATATAAACTCACAATTCTAAGGAAAAAAAGTTACAATCGCCAATTTTTTATTAGTGGCATAAACGTAACTACCTCACTAAGTATTAATAAACAGTAATTAGAAATTATTGACGCAAAACTCGTGGTTAATAATAGTAAGAATTGGATCATAAAATAAAGTGTGACCAACTTTATCAGATTCTTTGAAGAGAAAGTTTAAAAGAACACCATTTGTTAGAATTTTTGTAAAAAGTAACAATGTACATTATGTACAGTTGCAATCAAAATTATTCAACCCCCTTGACCTGCAAGACATTTTGCTGCAGAGAACAAAATTTTGTGAAAACAATTTAACAAAGGCATCAGTAAACTATTAAAGAAAGTTTATTAATACACATTTGAGTAATTCTGAGAACGTAAGTTGATGAATAATGAAAAAAAAATCGAATTGGCTCTAAACATTCATGTTCAAAATTATTCAACCCCTGAAAGTAAATTTGGTGTAGAATCTTTTATTCTTTAAAACCACCAATAAACACTGCCTGGAAGTGCTTAGATGCTTCTGTCACCTTTCTGCTGCAATCTTGGGCCATTCCTCGCCTGAAAAAGCTTTCAGATCACTGATAATCTTTGGTTTTTACTTTGCCACTGCTTGCTTCAAATTCAACCATGTATTTTCAATGAGAATTAAATGTGCAAACTGAACAGGCCACTTAAAAACATTCTATGACTGATTCCTTAACCAAGCGTAAGTAGATTTGAACGTATACTTTGGGATGATTGTCCAGCAGGAAAGTCCACTGATTATTAGCTTCAGACTTTGCACAAAAGGCATCACAATGTTTGCCAAAATGGTCTGTTGTCAATTTGTGTTTTGGTCTGAGGCTCCACCCTCCAGCTATCGACTAATCACGAAGTCAGTAGAGTTTCGTCCTCCGGGTTGCCAGCTCAGCTGCAGCTACGAACGTATCGTATAACACATGTATAACGTTACGAAACCTAAAAGCCTCGTTATGAATCCGAAATACGTTGTGACAAAGTCCAAATTAACACAAGGATTTGTATAGGAGATGCCTTTGAAAGATGCAGACGGCTGAAAACGGAGAAGAATTTGAAGACAGACGCCAACGTTGCTAATTTTCTCCTGGACAGGTAAGATTCATCTATGTTTGGCTAACTTCGCTTCAGTACACAGTGGATTTTCCACGGTCGCCCGTGCTAAATGCGTTCATAAAAAGCGCTATATCACACCACTAGCAGGGTATGAAAACAATCTATGTTCCGACTGAAATGTGGTATTACAGTACATCTTTACGAAGTATTTCGCTAATCGCCATTAGTACATTTTTGCGTTACATAATTACTTCGCAAAACATCTCTCGTGAAGCATAAGCATAATTAACAGAAGAAAAAAAATTACTGTGTAGGACTGTGTAGGCTCCTTGTAGCAGCCTAGGTTCCTGCTGGATCCTGCAGCTTAGCTGGCAACCTCGAGTCAGGGGGGAGCGGGAGGGGATACACCGTTCTACAGTATTTTGAAAGTGATTGCAGTACCAGTTTTGGCCACAATCCTACATACGTTTCCTTTAACTGTACAATCAAACAAATTTATAAAAAATATAGAAAATATGAAGAATGTCAAACCCTCTGTTTTAACTACAATTCAAAGGAGCTCTTGGAGTATGTCTGCGTCTTGCCACTTCAGATCTCCCCTCTGCATTCCCAGTCCCATGGAGTGAAACAGTCCCGCCCTACTGCCTCTATCCTTGTACTTGTCCACTAGAGCGACTCTCATCTCAGAGTGAGACTCGCGGCACTTCCAGAACAGCCAAACATGACTGAGGTTAACACTCTGGCGGACAAAGCACCCGACCCGCAGTTAATTGGCAGATGAAACAGATAGAGTGCAGAGGGGGTTTGAAGTGCATGTGTGGGATTAACCTTTCAAAAAGGGTAAAACCTCCAGAATTCAGACAAAACAGGCTAGATCTATTCTGGGTGTAAGATTAAAAAAAAGAGAGAGAAAGAGAGAAAAGCCAACTAAAAGGAAGAAGTCTTATAAGAGAGTGAGAGAACCATGCTAGTCTCCTTTTCACAAATTTCAATTTGCCAATGTTCCCCTCTTTAGACACGGTGGCATCTGAAGCTATTTCCTTTGGACAAATGATAGTAATTTCCACAGCAACCATGGCCCAAATCCATCTGATGCAGGCCTTTCAAGGGCTTTGTCACCCCTTGGAAGTCATTAATAGAGGCAAGATTATTTTTTTTCACCCCAGAAAGAGCGAGGAGAGAAAGAGAGAAATGGGCATCTGCTCCGGGAAGAATCCAACATTCTCACAATCCCCCGGGAAAGTTACGTTTCAGTAATGTTCGGCATAATGTGTTTACTAGAAGGGAAACTGATAGGTTGGGCCCATGGTCAGGATTGCATATTTACTCTCTTTTCATGTCTATCTATCATTATTTGTGTTTGCCAGATTTGCTGGAATGCGTATTTTTGGCTTTTATTGTAAAAGTAAACTGTTATTTGCCACACAAATGTGAAACAGTGTTTTGCAGAGAGGCACGGATATAGAAATATAGATTGCTATAGTAGTCCAGACTGGATGTAGGTCTTTGCATTTCTCTAATGATTCTGCTTTGACTTTTTATTTAGAATTATTTTCATTGGTTAACAAAATAGATAGCTATGTCATGTATTAATTAACAGATTAATTCACTCCACAATTAAATTTCCAGGCAATTTACTCACCCCCATGTCATCCAAGAGTTTGCATGGAGTTTTAAAGGAGTAGTTCACTTCCAGAATAAAAATTTCCTGATATTTACCCTTATGTCATACAAGATATTCATAACTTTATTTCTTCAGTCGAAAAGAAATTAAGGTTTTTGAGGAAAACATTCCAAGATTTTTCTCCATATAGTGGACTTCAATGGGGATCAGCAGGTTGAAGGTCCTAATTGCAGCTTCAAAGGGCTCTATATGAGGAATAAATACTTATCTAGCAAAATGATCAGTCATTTTCCAAAAAACAATAAAAATGTTTATACTTTTTAACCACAAATGCTCATCTTGCACTAGCTAGACTTCACACATTACATAATCATGTTGGAAAGGTCATGCTTGACCAGAGATGGAAATAACGGTGTTATAAATAAACAGCATTAAAAACGGCATTACTTTTTTGTAACAAATAACTGTTTCCACCATTACAATGCTGTTACTGTTACTGACAATAAAACGCGGCTATACTAATATTCACGTTGCGTCCTTCTGAGGCAAATTCCGGCTTTATTCCTCTCAGTACGTCTTCTTCCAGAAACAAAAAGTAGCCAAGATGAACTTAAAGGGGTCATCGGATGCAAAATTCACTTTGACATGTTGTTTGAACATTAATGTGTGTTGGCAGTTTGTGTACACAACCACTCTACAATGATAAAAATCCACCCAGTGGTATTTTTTTAATCTTTAAAAGTAATATCCCCTTTTTAAAATCAGGTCATTCTCAGCTTTTTGTCAGTGTGACAGCACACCAACAGAGGCCATTGCCATTGTGTCGACTCAGGTGCAGGGGAAGACAAGAATGTCTCTGATTGAGCAATTCAGGTGTTCTGTTGTTGAATATAATAATGAGCATAGCAGTCGTCATGTACTCCCAACATCTGAGCCACTGAAGATGAAGATTAATGTTACTTTTGTTTTTGAATGAAAAGCGCTGATTCCGATCTACATATGCGTCTATGTTTGTGCGAATCATGAAAAGAGGTGACGGAGACCAAGAATTGATTTATTTTACAAAAGCACATTGTTGTTAGACCTTGTTGTTAGACAGTTTCAAAATGTCAAAGTATTTTTAGTTTTTTTTCATGGTCATCAGTAAAAAACGAGACAGACCACACCAGTGCGACAACAGTGTTGCCAAGGGATGTTTTTTATATCCGTGCGCGGGTTGAAGCGACCCCAATAACGTGATATTTAGCCCTGAGAAGGTGTCTCTCACATTGCCCTATAGCAACATCAAAATAGTGTAGATTAGTGTACAATGTTTTATTCATCTGCCATATTTAACTTTGGGGGCATCCGCAAGTTACTTGACATATTTGAATTTTTTTTTTAAAAAGTAACACAATAGTTACTTTTACCGGTAATTAGTTACTTTTATAATGATGTAACTCCGTTACTAACTCAGTTACTATTTGTGAGAAGTAACTAGGAACTATAACCAATCACTTTTTTTAAATAACGTGCCCAACACTGCTTGTGACATAGGTGGAAGTACCGACCCAGTGTTTACAAAGCGAACATGCAAAGAAAGTCAAACACCCTTTGCAAAAAAAGGTAAAACAACACTATCAGGCAATTTTGAAGTTAAAGGGGACCCTATCTTTTTTAAACAAAATACCAAGATGAAGAACTAACCATGCATGACCTTTCCAACGTGATTACGTAATGCATGAAGTAGTGGACATGCATCACGGAGCTAGTAAAAGACAAGCATTTGTGGTTAAAAAGTAAATAAATTTTTATTTTTTATTTTTTTTTAGAAAATGACAGATCGTTTCGCTAGATCAGACCCTTATTCCTCGGCTAAGATCGTGTAGAGCCTTTTGAAGCTGCACTGAAACGGCAATTTGGACTTTCAACCCATTAGGCACCATTGAAGTCCACTATAAACTAGGGACGGGACGATAAATTGAACCGTGGATTGATTCTGAGATCTTCCGAATACATTGAGAAATGATTCTGAGCTTCAATTTTAACAGCAGATGGCACTTTAATCTAGTTTTTATCCGCACACTCAAACGCTCATGAAGAAGAGTGCTAAAGAGCAGAGCATGTGTCCATTCAGCTGTGTATGTAATTTAACCTCGGCTCAGAATGCTTATATGACGCAAGATTACTGTAAACACAGCCCACTGTGAACACCCTTGTAATGCGCTTTAACCTTTTTGAATTGTATGAATGATTATTTTATGTTCAAGTACGTGTAAGGATTTGGATGCAAGCAGAGCACAGCTGTTTCTAAAGCAAGCAGTGGCATCTGCTGTTCAAAACTAAGCTCAGAATCGATTTGACAAAGAATCGCAATGTGTTCTGAAAATCTCAGAATCAATGCTGAATCATTTCTTGATTCGCATTGCAATGATTTATCCTCCCATCCCTACTATAAACCTTAATTTCTTTTTGACCGAGTAATTTATTAGGAAACTTTGATTCAGGATCATATTTCTGTATTTGTCAGGAGTGAACATACAACTTGGAAAGGCCACTATGTTCCATTTCAACCATCCTCAAGAAGCAGCCCAACTTCGAGAGAAACGCAAGGTGGGTGAAACTGGACCTCTTATGAGGCTATTTGTACAAAAATATGTATTAAAATGCTGCTGGATAAAGGCTGAGCAGAATTACAAACTTATGTTAAAAAATGCAAGTCATCAGAAACCGCTTTCAGTTGTAATTGCTATGCCAATTGGCTGTGTGCTCCTCCAAGAGCTTTCTTCTTCAAAGAGGCACATATACTCTTCCCTCAAGCTAAAATTATAAATCCCTCTTGGTGTGTTTGCAAAGCGCCAGCTTTCCTTCTTTTATTTTTTATCTTTTACACCTTTTTTCCCTTCATTTCCTCAGAGAGGTAAAGTAATTGTGCACCTCAGTGTCTTCAGATAAGAGTCGAGCATGTCTCTGTCGTTTGGTTTGCAAGTGTGCACCTTCACTTCCCCTGTCTTACTTTCTCCGCCAGCCTCCGACACTCTCTCTAACTTTCCCTCCCTCTCTCTGTCTCTCACTGCTGTGACAGGTAATTAAATATTTCCTGACTGTTAAGTCTCTCATTGTAAAGTTAGACAGCAGCTGTTTCCTCTTCTGTGCACGGAGATTACAGCGACTTCTCTCTGCGTGAACTATTCTTATACTCACAAACAACTGTTAACTTGCCTCACGGAGCTCTCAGCGGCACCATTCAGTCATTTTTGTTGTACCAAACTTTGTTTTTGCTCAGACAAACTGCTAATTTCCATATTATACAACGGCACATAATAGTTTGAAGATTGCTTGCATAAACTAACTTCTTCTGAGAGCTGTTTCCATTGATATTTTGTGCCCAGATGAATCTTATGACTAATTTTTATGGTAAGATGATGTAAAACAAGGCAGCAAATCAGTGTGGAATGGTTTTCCTATCAGCTTAGATTATGAACGCTTAACAGTAAAAGTGAATAACGTGAATTATGTTTATGTTTGCCTCTTTTTCTCAATTTAAAATGAATTGCCACATCAGGCATCCAATTTTCTTAACAAAAGGGGATTTTTGGAGAAGATGCAGTCATTTTCTACTTTAGAAAAAAGTTATTGCTCACAAATTGCACATTCAAACAGAGGGGGCACTTGTCTAATTCAGATTTCTCAGACAACTGAATTTCAAATGCAACAAAAGTTATATTTTAATCTTTTGAAATTGCATCATATGTGTACGTTCAAATGTGTTTGTTTGAACATATTGACAGATATAGATGACTTCTGTCTTGAGTGGAACCATAATTACCATATGTTGAGGAAAACAAAATTGTGAATAATGACTTAAATTTCATTTTTAGTCCATGCACAAAGCTATTGAATCACTTCAGGAAACCTATGGTCCATGTTTGTGCATTTTTCCATTTTCATTTTATGGAACAGAAAAACATCTCCTTTTGTGTTCTGTGGCATAAAGTTAGTCATACAGATTTGGAGCAACATGACAATGAGTAAATGATGACAGTTTTTATTTTTGCGTGAACGAGCTCTTAAAACTTTTATTAGAACAAAGACAATTTGCTATAAAAGGTGTTTCATTTTCATGCTCATTGAGGCATGTTGCAATCATGTTTACTAGTCTCTTCGTATTCTACTCTCTCATTTCGATCTGAATGATGGTGATTTGTAGTGTTTTCTAATGGCATGTTTGCTTTAATTAGTGTGCTGTAATTGCCGTGTGTTAGAAACAGCTGTCTTTTCGGTTGTGAGAGTGTTTTTTACCACAGTGCTGTGTATGTGCTCAACCATCCATTTGTTTGTGTGTTCTCCACAGTCTGGGCTCTTCGTGTCGAGTAACTCCACTACGTTCTCTGAGGAGTCTTTCAGTCATTTCAGGTGAGTACACCTGCTGTGAGACAGACTGTGCCGTAGCCCCATCCATCCTCTGATTCATTATGTTATATAAGGTTTAGTCAGCATGGTAGCTTTATCTTCGTCCAGAAGATATTTTGCACTCCACTTATCCTGGAAAAATTAACTTTTAATGCTTCACTTAATATTTTTTATGAAGACCTAGACTTGGACTAGATGGGTATAAAGTGTCATATTAAGGACACTCTTAGTTTCTTTCATATAGGATGAGACTTAAAACCTGTTCACATCAAATAACACAGCATTTAGAATTTTCGCATGGAGTAGTTCACTTTCAGAATAAAAATTTCCTGATGTTTACCCTTGTATCATCCAAGATGTTTATAACTTTCTTTTTTTCAGTCGAAAAGAAATTTTTGAGGAGAACATTCCAGGAGTTTTCACTATATGGTGGACTTCAATGGGAGTCAATGGGTTGAAGGTCCAAATTGCAGTTTTAATGCAGCTTCAAAGGTCTCTACATGATCTCAGAAATAAGGGTCTTATCAATAGCAAAACGATTGGTCATTTTCTAAAAACAATATAAATTTTTATACTTTAATCACGGATGCTCATCTTGCGCTAACTCGACCGTGTGACGTAGGCAGAAGTACCGATCCAGTGTTTACAAAGCGAACGTGCAAAGAAAGTCAAACGGCCTTTACAAAAAGGTAAAACAACGATGTTGGGTGATTTTAAAGTTGGAGGAGAAAATGAGAAGATGAGATTTTTTCCCCGTACCCTACTTTTTAAAATTAAAATACACAGACAAAGAACTAGTGTTGGGTATCGAGAAGCAGTTCCATTTTAGAACTGGTTTCAAATTTCCAAGAACCAGGTATTTGATAAGAGACGTGCATTTCGATTCTGCTTAAGGATTCCTGTGTTCGTATTTTATTGCGATTGTAAACGATTTAAACGCAGGAAGGGAAAGAATTAGGGATGCACCGGTTGACCGGCCATAAATCGAAACCGGCCGGTTTTTGCATCTAACGCGCGTTTCGTTTTTATCCCGGCCGGTTCGCGGGCCGCGGCATTCGATTCATTCAGAAACATGTCACTTGTGTGGCGGTTTTTCGAAATCTGTGAGCAGGACGTGAAGATTGCAATCTGCAATGTCTGCAAAGGACAGCCGCTTTTCTGTGCTCGCTGAAGTTGCGCAAGCGTACCTGTCCTCGCCCTGCACAAGCGCAGACAGCGAACGTTTGTTCAGCTCAGCTTCTCACGTGACAGATGAAAAAAGAAACAGACTCACTTGTGACAAAGCTGAGATGCTTATTTTTGTAAAAAGCATTACTTTACTTTTGAAAAGCCAAAAATAAAAATCTGTTCTGTTAAGAATGATTATTATTATTTTACATTAAAATGCCTGTTGGCTTTACTTTACTAAAAGCATGTTTTACTTATTAAACTGTATTTACTTTCATATTTTTTATTTATTATTTTTCAGATGTCAGATGCTATTGATTCAATAGCCAAAGCCAGATTGGCCTGTTAAATACTAAATAAACATTTGTTTATGTTGTTTACTTGCATAACTTCTTGTTTTTGAAAAAAATCGGAAATCGGTATCGGAATCGGCCAGCTTGCTTGTAAAAAATCGGAATCGGAATCGGCCATGAAAAATCATGATCGGTGCATCCCTAGAAAGAATGTGTGCACTGTTTGCGTGCAGCGCACATATCAAGTTTCGCATTTACTGACCAATATGCACAAAAATACACTAGTAGGCTATATAATCATAAACTGCCGTTTTTTTGTCTTGAACGTAAACCATTTTGAAAGAAAACGTATGTGTAACAGTGTTTTTAGATGCGTGCATTTGGTGTTAAAGAGACAGCAGCCTAATAAACATTCTGCCTTATTATAGTATTAGTAGTATTTATGCTATTGCTAATTAATTCGTTTATTCCTATTTTATTACTGATTGTTTACTTGTCTTTAACCATTAAATGTTTCAAATTTATATTAGTCTAGTTGTTTTTGCTGTGGTAGTTTTTGTTAAAACCATAGGCAAAAGATCACTTGTAGGCCTAAAGTAGGGCTAGGCAATATGGCAAAAAAAAATAAAAAATTCCAGAAGGTTTGACCGATTTTTGTTGATTTTAACTAGTCAACTTGAAAATGTAACTACAACATGATTCAAGTAACTTGAATAGTTGTGCACCAAACATGAAGTTGTCAACATGATGTAAAGATTAAACAAATCTTTGTAGAAAAGATGCATAAACTACAACTACATCTTGTACAAACTTGTCTTATACAAATTATACTGTATGTTAAGAAATAATACGAGGAAAATGCTCAAAAATCTCAAAAGTCAAGGTAATTCAAATTCAAAATGACTGAAGGTGTAACACCAGTAGACTATTGTTACCTATAAATGTCCTGTTGCACTTGCGTCTCTCGCAGCGTCTCATGCATGCAGCACTCAAGTTAAAACAATTTTACTTCCATCCCATTGCATGTTTTTCCTATTCCACTGCCTGTGTCACATATTTGTCAGTTAAATCGTTCTTTTGTTATCATTGTCATATTGTCGCAGCATCTAATTCTAATATTTGGTAATATTTCTATTCAAAAACATGATTTCTCGTTTACTAAAAACTAAAATTGTGGCAAAACATTAAATTCGAATTAATCAATAAAATCGGTACAGCTCTAGGCATAAGTGTTTTACAGGCTGCTGCTTTTTGCTCAGGTTATTTAGCTGCAACAAAACACTTAAATACAAAAAATAAAATAAAAAATACAGAGTAAGTTTGTTTGACATCTTAATGTTTAATTTAAAAAAATAGGTATTAGATTTTTTTTTTTTATCTTGTTGGAATCAAAACTAAGAATTAAAAAGTGTCTGAATCGATAAGCAGAATCTGAATCTGAATCAAACAAATCAAAATTCAAACAATACCCAACCCTACAAAGAACTAACCACACATGACTTTTCCAACGTGATTACGCAATGCGTGAATGCTAGGCAAAGACAAGCTTTTGTGGTAAAAAAGTATATCAATTTGTATTTTATTTTTAGAAAATGGCCGATCGTTACACTAGATAAGTCCCTTATTCCTGCAATCAAACTGCAATTTGGACCTTCAGCCCATTGTGCACCACTGAAGTCCACTGCATGGAGAAAAATCCTGGAATGTTTTCCTCAAAAACCTTAATTTCTTTTCGACTAAATACAGACAGACATGAACATTTTAAATTTTAATGAAGGCAAGTAACTTAGTGATTTTTTATTCTGAAAGTGAACCAATCCTTTAATGCTGAATTTTGTTATCGTTATAAAAAAAAAAGTGTCATTCATACTTTTGCCGCAGGTTGTTTTTCATGTGCGTGGGTTGAAGTGACCCCAATAACGTAATATTTAGCCTCCAGAATGCTAATTTTACCAGAGGAACCCCACCACGAAACGTGTATTTTCCCCCCTGGAACGGGATTTGTACCGGGGGACCCCCTCGAAATGGTTAGTTTTGAGTAGCAATTGGATTGGTTTTGTTGTGAAAACCTGGTAACCCTGGTTCTTGCAGACTTTAGCTCTAACCACAGTTAAATACTTCAGGCAGTTCTGTTAGAACAGGCTGGAGCTCAACTCTACAGGACGTTGACCCTCCAGAAGCAGGACTGGACACCCCTGTGTCAGTCAGTTTAAGAATTTCCTCACATACAAGAAAGTTTGAAAAGAAAGAGAACAAGATATGTGGACAGCTACAGAGATTCAGGATGTTTTGTGTCGTGTTTGGCGACAACTATGACAATGAAGATAGCTCCCAGTCTCCCAACTCCCAGCTGGCAGACTTCTTTCTGACATGCTACTGTTTGCAGCTGGAGCCGAGAGACATCATGCATCATCTGTAAACCTCCAGGCTCTTCACATGTACACCCAATCTATGTGTGGCACTTTAGACGCCTTCAGCAATGTTCTGCACGCTGTTCCTCCTAATTGTTCCTTTGTCGGTGTTTACAAAATGTTTGTTTGCTTGGTCGTCTTTGGCTTTGTTGTTCAAAGCTTTCTATAGATAATGGATTTGTGTGTTTGATGTGAGCACCGCAAGCCGAGCAGATTGCTAATTTATTTCGTTCTGGCTTTCATTGATAGACTGTGGATTTGGTTTCTGCAAAAGCATCAGAACAGTCCAATGGGATTTGATGCACACATCAAACACTGCTAAATACAAGCAGAGCAAAAAAAGAGAAAAGCATTACACTGTCCAAATATGCTTTAATTTATCAGCAAGTCCGTTTTGTACTATGTATTTATAGCCTGCCCTGTACGTTTTTTGCTAGGCAAGACGAAATCAAGGATTTTTTATGGGTCTCCGTAGGCCTGGATTCATGTTTTTGTCATTTTGTAGTTTTACAATTTCCTAAGGAAAGCTTGCAAACATATATCAATCGTTTCTTTAATACTACAGTGACAAGAACATTAAATATCTGCCTTGTTTATAACCAGTTTTTGACACAAATTACCATTTATAATATTTCTTGTTCATCAGCAAGAGACGGATGCTTAGTTTTTTCATTCAGCTTGATTTCTGTTTAACCATAAGTCTTTGGTAAGTCATATTTTACCAATATGAAAAACATAAGTCCCGTAGTGCATGTAAAAATGAATCTGATTAAGCAGTTGCATTTGCACAGGCTTTATATGTCGCATGAGCGTCTGATCTTTCTCCCAACCCCCTCTTTCTCTTCTTCTCAGTTTGCAAACAGAAGGTGTGCTTCTCTAAAAGTTTAATCTTCAGCAAGTGAAACAGATTCTTCTCACCTATTCTGTCGCTTCACTGAAAACATTTTTTTTTCTCTTTTTTCACTCTTAGATTATGTATATTCACAATGTATTTAATTTTTTCTGAAATTGTGTAGAATATCAACAAATGAAGCTTTCAGAAAGCTTTAATTGCCTATTTATTTTAGGGTTCCTCATTTCCCAAGAGTTCCCAAGGGCTTACACAGGATTTTCATAGCAAACATTTTGGTAAAATTAGATGTCTGAGCACCTGTTAAGTCACATGTGCTGGTACTGGTAGATCACTGAAGTTTTGGGCATGCTGCATCTCTCCATAAAAAGTTTGCAGAGAGGAGCTAGGAAGCAGTACATACACAATCTTCTGCAGTTTTTATACTTTGTGAAATTTGTGCTGTGGTTCATATCTTATCTGTAGGATATTTGACAGATTTCCTTCAAAATACCTTGGGTTTTTTTTTAGTCTTGTTTGAATGCATAAAATTTTGATTTTTTTTTTCAGACAGTGCCATTAAATGACAGCTGTACAGCACATGGTTGATTTGCTCATCTAATACGAGGCATTCTCATATTTGGGTGAAATATTCCTGTAATATCAGTGCATGTCGCTTGATATATCTACTAATCTCAGCATCTGTCTGCTTCCCAATCAAAAACAAGATAACTAGATCAGTTAAGATTAAGGATATCTTACTAAAGATAAGGATGTGTTTATTTTCCCCAATCCCAGCCTTCTCTTCCTCAGAGTTTGCAAACAGAAGGTGCTCTCAATGCTTAAAGATCTGGGCTGTTAATTAAACGGTTGCAGGTTTGAACTCTACAAGGACTGAGAAGGTTGTACAAGACCAAGGCACTTAACCTTATTCAAAAGTTAAAATTCTGTCATTAATTACTCACCCTCTTGTCGTTCCAAACCTGTGGGACCTTCATTTATCTTTAAAAGACAAATTAAGATATTTTGGATGAAATCCAAGAGCTTTTTTGACCCTGCATAGACAGCAATACAACTACAGGGCTCGAAATTAACTTTTACTTGGTACTGGTAGCACTGGTGCTCCCAACTTCAAAAAGTTAGGAGCATCAAAAAAAAAAAAAATTTAAAAAATTTAAAAAATTAAAAAAAAAAAAAAAAAAAAAATTTTTAAAAATTTGCACCCAATTTATTTTTTAGTAATGCACCGATATTGATTCTTCATGGTCGATTTTGGTCGATGTTTTACAAGCAAATGGGCTGATTCTGAAAGCCTTTTTTATATATTTATTTTAGCCTTAAGCAAGGGACAAGAATGAATGATAATATGAGTACATGAACAAGATATTTTCTCTATTATAGGTACAGCCATTTAAATTAGAGGCAACCACTGCATTTTTAAACAACCTATATAAATAACAAAATATATTATAAATAGCAAAAAATAAACGACACAGTTCTTTCTTAGTCGTGTAGACAAACAGAGACCGAATCTTTCAAGCATGATACAGAGCTATAGACAAATACACAACTTATAGCCCACATATTAATAACAGCTTCGATATTTTATGTAGCGTAATTTGTGCGCATTGGGGAGTCGCTCTCGTGGGGTATTAAAATAGCTTTTTTATGAATGCACGTGCATGATTTACTTTTGGTTTTGTTTTAACGATCCCGCGAAATTCGGCGGTGCTGAGCGTGCATTCTACAATACAAGAGATTAGCCTACTTTAACAAAACCTTTTGAAAGTGGTAGGACACAAACGGGATTTTGAAAATCGTGTTCCCAGTGAAAATTACGCCCCTGTGTGAGTGCAACTCTGCCGCTGAGTTATCATTTGATGTGAATGTATGCCAAGTTGTACAGTAGCCTATGAAAAGATAGCCTATAGAAAGACTGAGGCGCCAGAATTGTATCCGACAGAATGTGCGCTGTAGCACGAAATATCGTATATTTCTTCAAAAGCAGATTGTGAAGACCTTTTAATTGTCCACAATAAAAATTGTCATATCACACACCCTTAATTGCAATGCAGTTTGCGCAAATCTGGAAAAGAGGTTGGTTGAGAGAAGAAAAAAAAACGGTTCAGCAGAGCTCAGTGACAGGGAGTGATTGACGGCTAATGTCTCAAATGCGCATTAAATGTAAAAATGTAAAGATTAAGTTCAAATGGTTATGTAATGTTGGAGAGAACAGTGAAGCTGTCACTGCATCAGCTCACAGCAAGTCCGTGCAGTAGTTAGGCCAGCGAAAGTTTTGTAAAGAAATGAAACCAAGTCGCACCACAGCAATTTCTCGCACTCGCACAAATGCTCCCAAATATAATTTGAGGTCGCGCAGATTAAATTTTGGGAGCATATGCGACCAAAACGGTCGCAATTTCGGGCCCTGAACTATCAGGTTCAAGGCCCAGAAAGGTAGTAAGGACATTGTTAAAATAGTCCATGTGACATCAGTCGTTCAACCGTAATTTTATGAAACTATGAGAACAAATTTGAACACTTTTTGTAGATTCCATATCATTACTATATTACTAAACCCTTTAGTGTTTAGTTTAGTTAATTAGCCTTATTTGTGCGACAACCATCAACTGACAAAACGACACCAAATTAAAATTACTTCTGGAAAGAAATGATTTTTTGGCTTGTTGTTATGAATCTATAATCTTTACTTCAAGGCATAGTTCACCTAAAAAAATTTATTCTGTAATTTATTACTCACCCTCATGTTTTTCCAAACCTGTAAGACCTTCATCATCAACCGTAATGTTATGAAGCTACGAGAATACGTTTTGTGCATAAAGAAAACAAAACTAACAACTCAATCAACAACTTTTTATCTTCTCTTTTTCATGATGGTAAGTAACTAATGTCAGAATTTCTTTTTTGGGTTTTGGGTTTTTTCTTTAATTCATTGATAAATTGACCAAGTAGAGTCTGTAGTATAACCCAACTCATAAATCCATTCTTACTGGCTTGAATTTTTTGACATTTTACTTGTAGGGCCTTGTTTGTAATGGATTTGTTAATAGCGCTATTGGTTTTCATTCACATGTTGATGAGTACATGAAAAATGGATTTTCTCTTTTTTATTTTTATTTTTTTAAATATCAAATATCGGATTAAATTAATTTTCTGATTATACCTGCACATTTTCTGCACCATTACACAGTCCTGAAATATTGCGGCTTAAGGTATTTGATGTAGCTCTTTATTGAATTTTGCTGTTTGTTCATTGATTGAAAGCTTTAGTTCTTTCCACAGCTCAATGTTTCTCCAGTACAGAAAAAGTTTTTTACTATTGTTTCTTTCACTGAATTGTCTTAGAATCATTCATGCCTATAGTTTTCACATTGTACTTTTAAACAAATAGATGCAGCAAGTGTTTGCTTATTGAATAACGAAGACAATGCTGTTGCTAATTGTTTTGTGAGTCCCAAAAGCATCAAAAAGTATGGATAAGCTTCAGTCTTTGCAGAAGCGAGAATATCAGTGAAAGAATCCGCCTCTGTAAACTCAAAGGATGACAGAAAGACAGCAGAGACTTTGGGAGGGAAAAGATCACAGACAGGGTGTAGAAAGGAGGAGAGGATGCATAGAGAGGTGAATATACAGGAGACAGACCAAAAGTCTGTCCGCTTGGGTGGAAACCTAGAGGATGATTCTTTGTGGCACCAGTCAAGGTTCAGAATTTCAATGTCCTATCAGATGCTGTGCACTGTTTGTGTAGACTGGAGTGTATCTGACCTGTACCTATGTCAACCATGTCTATTGAATGCGCTACTAAATTCTGTAAGATCAGTACTTATTTGGTTAGTGTAAATACATGCTCTAAAAAAATATCCATTGAACCCCTAAACATCCCTAACCTACTATATAAAACTGAGTTTGTGACCTGCATTCTAAATTTGTTGTATTTACCTTTGTGTCTAAATGCTCTCAGTAGATGCTCTATTGTTCAAGAGCCCAAGCTCGAGTATAAGATCAGTACCCTGCTGTTGTTTTCTACTGGGGGTGTTTTTGGCATTTAACAGGGTTTTGACTTGTACACGCTCTGCTATCCAACAAGTTGTGTACGAGGCTCCATTAAATATTTGGCTTTCTGTCCAAAATCCTGTTGAGCTTGACGGAAAGTCATCTTCGTTTCCCACCAAGCTGCTTTTCCATCCCCGTGCGAACAGTCTGAGAATGAAGTGCTTGTATGTAAATCCTCAAATCTACATGCGCACATTCTATTTAATTTCACAGCTAGCTGAGTGGCCCTAATCGCATCCAGACATTTGGGTCCTTTGCTATTCAAATCTAATAGACGCTTTTGGAGATGCGGGACATTGTGCAGTTTAGTCTTTTTGCCTTGCCGCCTGTTGGAGGTCTCTTGTGTCAAAACCGTAGCAAAAATAATTAAAATCACTCTTCAAAACAAAGGCTAAAGCAGCCTGGTTTTGAATATAAACATAATTGCTTCGCTCTTTTGTGGCCATGCTTCAGTGTAAATATCATTTAGAAGAAATATGCTCTTTTTACCTCTCTAATCCTTTTAATATAGTTACAGATGTTGAATTTCTATATTGTTTGATTATCTAAAAATGGAAAATGTTTCCACTTTTCAGCTCCCGAAAGGTTTCTGACCAACCCAAAAGTGACACTGAAGCTCTCAAAAGCAGTAGTTTCTCAGGAGAGAGTCACAGGGTAAGCATGTGTTGTTAGTCTCCACTCTGAACTTATATCAATTTCACTACTATATCTGTTTCACGGTTTTAAAAACAAAACAAAACTGTACTTTAGATCTAAGCGAGAAAAAAGGTGCTAACTTTTGTTTGTGACTTTCTGGACAGTATATTTTTTAAAGCTTCTGTATGGGAACAGATTATTAAGAATATACTGTTTTGAAAAACAAGCATAGATGGAGTTGACCATTGCCTGAAGGCAGTGCAGCTGCCTCAGGGATTTAGTAGAGGTCAGATCTGTTTTTATGTTTGCACTTGAAAATTAAAAAACATCAATGTAAATTGTCTGTCAGAACCCTCAGATTGAGCTATGAACATACTGTCCTGTTCCTGTCATGTTATTTGATTTCAGCACATAAGCAGCTTATTATTTTGTTCAAATAATATAGTGACTATATGAATATTAGCCACACCATGTCTACTATAATAATAAGACCTTAATTGATACAGCTACTGGCTCAGTTTTTAAATAAAGCAATGACATCTGAAGTATAATGTTGGGCTGAACGTATATTAAACATATACAGACTGTGCTAATGGGGGTTGTTTCTCATTACCACAGAAACATGATGTTCTTTTTCCTACAAATATGAAAAGACTGCCTTAAGCATTATTTGCCTTTCACAGAAATAATTAAAATGCCAAATATTTCGCTTGTAAAAGGCCCCCTTTTCTGCTCTCAGCTAGCATTGATTATGATGTACACATTTGATACCCATTACATGTGTTTTACATGGCTTTATGGCCACCCCCTGGAAAGAGAGTGCATCAAAGCAACGGCTTAATCATATTTTCATCTGTGGAAAAGCACCTAATGCAAATAGCATGCAGGGCCTTCCTAACAAATAAAAAGATTTGTGAAGCAGGTGTTTCCAACCAATTACTTCTCACTGCTTTCAGCCCTCGCTCTTCTATTTATATTGGGTGAAGTGTTTAGTCTACTTATTGTTTTGTTTCAAGATAAACAGAAGTTATTTTCACCACTTTTAAAGCACACTTCTGAGAGATAGACTTTAGACTTCTGTAGACTTTAGTCCAGAGAAGGTAAGTGTAATAAAAGAGTGTCAAAGCATTTGCATAAAAGTAGAATGTTGAGAACATTATAGACTCTTTACATTTATTGAAATGTATTTAAAAAAATGTAGTGACCTAATAACTAAACTCTCTTGACACTATATCCTTTTTCTCCTTTCAGATATTTCCCACATCTCTTGCTCCTACAGATTTACAATTTCCTCCGAACAAAACAGACAGTACTTTCAGTGAACCTTCAGAGTCTCAGCACATTCCTGAGACACCCAGGGCACTTATAGAACATGGTGCCACTAACAACCCTGCAGGAGATGCCAAAAGTCTGGGAAAGTCGCTTCAGACAAGGCTTGACATCCAGTGGGAGAAGCAGCACTCAGCCCCTCATAAATCAGAAACTGAAGCTCCGTCAGTGAACGTGACAGATAAGGAACTGGAGGGGGAGAAAACAGGGGTGAATGGAGGGATCTTGGATACTAGGGTACCTCAGGAGTGTCATAACGGGACCTCTGGATTCCTGGATGTCGAACAGAGGTGTCTCTGGCACCCGGTCGTGGGCTCAGAGGGGAGCTTGTTAGCGGAGGAATCCCGTATACAGAGCAAGCACTCCACTACGGGAGGAGCTTTTGTCCCCAGCTTGACTCACTTGGATCACTTTTCACAGAGGCATAGCCCACTTACCATGGGGGGCCAATTTAGCAAGCACTTGCTATCTAGAACATCTGTTGAGAGCCAAGAAGCCAAAGCCCAACCAGAGGAAAGCGGGTTCAGCTCTAGCCTAGGGAGCCTTGTAGGAAGAGTGTCCTGGATGTTGGCGGATGCAGGACGTGTGCTTACAAACTCTTTGAAGGAACAAACTGGTGGTAGAGGAAGCGCTTTGTACAATCAAATGTGCTCAATGGTTAAGGATCTTCCATTTGTACACCATATCCAGTTTGAGTTGACTCTAACACCACAGGCAAACCTGAATCTAAAGGCACAGTTTCCCCAAAATCTGTCTCATAAGAAGATTTTGTCTTCCATGGAAGATCCATTAAGATCCAGTAGAGGTGAATGGAAGAGCCCTTTGATGGCTTTAGAGGCAAGGGATTCAGTGACCACCCAAAGAACTGAGGGGCTGAAGGTATGCTGTCAAAGACTTCACCCCGTACCTGAATCCTTGCTCCATCTCCAAAACCTTCCACCTCAGCAGCTTCTCTCCTGCCTACATAGTGTTATCCCTGCCTCCTTACTAATGGAAGAGCGAGTGGTTGCTTTATACTTGCTTGGTGTAGCCACCTGTTCTCAACCAGATCCACAGTCTGGAGTTACTGTCATTTTCCAGACTAAGATTTTGGTGATCACCTTTGATCCTTTACCTGATTCTTCCAGCCCCACACACTCTTTAAATATTTACTATGAATTATCCTTTCAGCAGCTGCAAGAGATCCACATAGGTTTTGCTGGGCAGACTGTCAGACTAACGGGGAACACGGAGAACAGTATACTTGTCTTGCACACCTGCAACGCAGGCCTAAGTCAAGAACTGTCCCGAACCTTATTGAAGGTCATTTGCCCTCTTGATAGAGGTGCTCTGGATCATCCGTTGCTGTCAAATGACATAGTACGTTTGTCTTTGAACTGGGACTCTCGTGTTAAGGATTTGCCTTTACCCTCAGGTGGACGGCTTACGTGCTCTTTCCAGAAAACCCTGGCTAAGTTGGTTTTCCTGTTACATGGTAACATGCAGGGCGAGCGTCCAGCACTTGCGCACATACAAATGCTTCTTTACACAACTGTCAGATTTCAGAAATCAAGTTTCAAGCTGGACACCAACCCTGTTGTACCTGATTCACAGGTGGCACCGATAGACTCTGAACTTGCCCAGCTTGTCCTGACTGACACACACCTGTGTCTCTTGTGTGAGAATGCTGTTTACCACCCATCTCCACATTCAGTAGCTGTGGTGGCACGCGAGGCGCAGTTCAGGCTAATAGACATGCGGCAGCGCTCTAATGTTCGTTGCGTGCTGGTCAGAGATGGATACGGCAGTATGCGTCTGGATGTTGTGTTGGCTCGTGTCTACCAGAAATCTCGTGGTACAGGAGGTCACTCGCAACCTCCAGAGGTCTGCGGTGCTGATGAGGCAGCTGCCCAATCTCCTACCAACTCTGATTCATCTTCCCGGAATGAAGTGTGGAAATTAACTTTCAGCAGCTCCGCTGAGGCCACCTTCCTGATTAATAACTTGTCAAACATTTGATCAAGGACCTTCCAGCAAAATAATTAACAGCCCAGTGCGGAGAATTCGACAGGAGACTACAAAAAAGGCTGAGTGCACTAAAAACATGACATGAGTTGGCGCCGCTAGGATTTGAGAAATAAAGACATTTTATAATTGTTGGGGGTTTTTTTGTTACTTTTCCTTGAAGTTTTATATGACTTGCATTGTGATCAGGAAGAGTAATCATTGAAAGCAGTGCCCATGATCAAGATAATAAATTCATAAGGCTGGTTAAAATTGCATTGACATTAGTAATGTTTGTCTGCCAATATTTTATTTTATGTCTTAAGTAGCAAATAATATATCAATGGAAAACTTATTTATTGAGCATTCAGATGATGTATAAATCTCCATTTTGAAAAAAATAACCCTTATGACTGGTTTTGTAGTCCAGAGTCACATATGGGTGAATTAAGAATGATTACTGATTCAGAGTTACTGTATAATGCATCTATAAAAATGTATAATAAGTTTAAGAACCAGCACTCTTAAACCTTAATTTCCATATTCATTCTCTTCTGTGCCAATTAGAAAATCTAGTAGGAGATTGCTTCTAATTTGCATTTGATGTGTTTATCCTTTATTTCTAAGATTGCACAATTTAAGTTATATCACTTTGGTTGGAAAGTGATGTACCACCCTGAGTATAAAAATGCATAAAAACCAAGCATAAAACCGTTTCTCCCTCTCTTCAATTTTCACGCTCTTCCCTACTCTGTCTTTGACTCAAATAGCCTTGTGTCACAGAAAATGCATGTTGCATGCCTGCAGCATCCAGCAGCTATCAGTATTCATCTCTTGAACTCGTCATGGTGTGAGGAGACGCCAGGGTCAAGGTGAGATTTTTTTTTTCCCTCTGCTGGGTCATTTAAGTTCTCACTGCATCACGTTGCTAGCTAATAGCTTCATGGTCCCTTTTGTTTCAGACCCTGCTGTGTAAAATATTAGTTATGGTTCTCTCGTGCCTCCTCTTTTGCTAGTCATGTTCCCTGTTGTAGACTTTATGCCACTGAAGAAGAGGAGCAGGAGAAGGACTTTCTTCCTCCCTATCCTGTCTAAAAAATGCTGCTAGAGTGTGTAGAAAATTATGGGCGCTTGTACAGTGCAATCAACTATGGCTTTTCTTTGACAGATTGCCAGCAAAAGAGAGAGAGAGAGAGTTCCTTTTAATAAAAGTGCATCATGTGCCTTGTCAGAAATCAGTGCTTTTCACCTTTTCAGACTTGAAATACTGTGTAAGTGAAAAGCCCCTGTCCTAAGGACAGATTGCCACAGACAAAAAATGGTTTTATGGCAGACTGTAAGTAATATCAACAGTTGTGTCATGTTTTTTCATAGCAATATGAGAGTATATGTTTTATGCAGGCTTTAATTTGCATGCATTAATTGGTTTCCCCATTAATGTTTTGATTTACATTCATATGTTAAAGATGCACTCAAGTTTTTTACCTTCAGAGTTTTACTTTTGAAAAAATGAACAGCAATTATTTTTAAAGAACTTAAGGTACTAAAATAATTGGTTTAAAATGACGTGCACTCACATGAAATGAACACCCATCATATTAGTGCCATAATTAAAGGTGTTTTCAAATGCCTTTCTCTCAAAGATCAAATTGAGTGACAGAAAGAAAGAACATTCTGTTTTGGTCAAAATTGCTGCCATCCTTGATCTTTATGAACTAAAGTGAAATCGAGGACAGACAGAAAAAGACTGTTCTCTCTCTTATCATCTTAACTAAAAGTTACAGTACTTGCCTGCTATAAAGTATATTAGGTTCCATAATTACATACAGGCTCTGGATTCCAAACCAGCACAATCCTCATAAAAGTAGAGAGACAATTCTTGATTATGTAGTGTCCATTTTGACTGTTTTTTGGTTCAACATAGATTTTGTTTCTAAAATCTAATATCTAAACAAGCACTCCTAAAAACCTCAATGAGCAAATAACTGGCTCCTTTAATTGCATACGAAACATCAGTGATCAAGTAAAAACAAACAGTGAGTCATCAAGCCATTTAGCACAAGAAATGTGATTAAAGATTCATATTCAGCCATTTAATTATAGTCAGTAAGGTTTTCTAAAATCATTTAAAGTCTGTGTAAACCAATATTAAATTCCCTGTGAAATCAAAAT
Organism: Garra rufa; assembly: GCF_049309525.1. Lineage (NCBI taxonomy): Eukaryota > Metazoa > Chordata > Actinopteri > Cypriniformes > Cyprinidae > Garra > Garra rufa. The sequence goes on from NC_133362.1 coordinate 17,142,728, forward strand.
TGAACTTTTTTGGATTTTAGTATGAATATGTTAGCCTTAAGGTCATCTGTGAGCTTGTGTACTCCACACCAATGACACAATTTGCAGTTACAAAATATAAGCTTTCAAAACTTACAGTTTCTAACTTTCACCAATATGGATTAACGATTTTGATGACATCACCCTGCACTTCAACTTCTCATCAAACTTTCTGTCCAATCAAATGCTCTCTAGAATCCCAAGCGTCCTGCCCCCTACGCTATAAATAGACACTGGAGCTGTGGCTGAAATCGGTCACTTGTTCACAGAATTAGTGTTTTCTGTATGGGGAATGGCACGTAGTACACTATATTGGGGATAGGGAACAATTCAGACAGTGTAAATATGCTTTCCATTTGTGTAAAAGAAGTGTAGTTTAGCGCTGTCAACCGAACTGCCGCAGCACACACACACAGGCTGATTCGGTCCACAGACACGATAGCACAGAACGGATCATAATGTGCGAATTTGGCACAGACCATAAAACGCATCGGATCCATTTGAATTCTACACAGAATGCTATATTTTATAGCTCTTCCTGTTTCAGTTTAAATTACGTCAACACATAGAATAACGCATAGAATATACAAAATATACGTCATTTAACCTGACCAATCAGGTTGTGTACGTATCACTATGTCTTTAGGTTCGGTATCTTTAGGTTCGCTGTCAAAAATGCCAGTGTGAATGCTACGCGGACCAGGACCAAATGCATCATTTTTCTTTTTGGTCCGGACCAAATGGACCAAATAAACCAAACGAACCAAGCTACAAGTGTGAACACACCCTTAATCTACCCCGGTAAAATTTGCATTCCAGGAACTAAATATCACATTATTGGGGTCGCTTTAACCCGTGGACATGAAAAACAACCTGCGGTAACAGTGTTAAAGTAGCCCGATTCCACGGGAAACCCAAGGATTTGGTAACACTGCTCTTATGGTGTGTTCACACCAAATGTGAAGCCAATATGCACATTGTGTCACTCGCTCTAGATTACTCACTGGATGTTTTTTGCATCATTCGCGTGAATAACAACATCACACGATCAACCATGGTGGAGATAACAATGATCGCTGCTTTGTACCTGTTGTGGATGTCCTAAATATCCCAGAAAGCCAAACGCTGACGTGTCCGGTTTCACCGGAGGCAGATGTGTATAAATCCTGCATTAATTTGTGTGTTACATTTTACTACCGTATACACTCTCATTATTTTCTATTGATAGCAGCATCTCTGTAGCCATGCTAATAATATACAACTACTACTGAACTACAATTGATTTTAATGATTTTCTATGCTCTAGATACCTATATCATAAATTTCAGGCTACAATAATGCTCTCTTCCATTTTCTAATACAACCGGACACGTCAATAAGCTCTTTGCTGATTGGCTTGCGCAAGAATGCGTCATGCGTACTTTCCACTCAAGTTGAAATTTTTTAACTTGGGTGGAAGACACAACTGAGGCAAATATTGCATGTTCGCGGCAAACGCATTGCGCATTTCGCGTCATTTGGATCCACTTGTGCGAAATCATCTCTTAAGTTGAAATTTCTCAACCTGTGCGGAAGACGCGATTGAGGCAAATATCGCACGTTCGCGGCAAATGCGTCTTTGCACTGACTTTGTATGTAATCTACTCTTGTGAATAATTAAATTCACATTTGGTGTGAACACACCATTAGGGGAGGAAACATGCTCTGTGGCTCCAGTACATCAGAGACATGATTTTAGGCCCACCCAAAAAAATGCTAAACACAAAAGTGGTGAAAAACTTGTTTAACGGTCAAACCATAGACTGTATAAAAAGATGGACAACGCCTCTCCACTTCATTCCACTATAGGAAAGTGAAGCCAATACATCTTAATATGGCCGCTGCCATCTTGGGGGAAATTACGTCATTTGGAGCCAGATTCTGCACAGTAGAGATTGGTTTGGAGCCAGAGTCTGCGCAGTAGAGTCGTGAAATGACGGACCCGCGGTACCAAATTCCTGCCCAAACTCCTGCAGACCCAATCACACGATCACAATCATGACACCACACCCCGTTTTTATAGCATTAAATAACTACATAAAGGTGAACTTATTAGAAAAACGAACACCTAAACATGAATCAGCATTATAAGAACTACTTCACATGATGGAAACCATCTTTGAAAAAAAAATGGCTCACGTCCCATTAGATTACATGGAGAGGGCGGGGTTTATGACCTATACTGCAGCCAGCCACCGGGGGCGATCGAAATGTTTTGGCTTTACTTTTCAGGACTCGTACAGCACACTTGGGTCAGACTCCTCAATTCAGTAATGCATAGCTCACACAGTCTTTGTAACATGTTACAAATACATTTCTAATTAATGCAATACATGCAATACATTTCTAATTATAAACTGCCTTTACAAGGACTTTAAATATTTTACAGCAACATTATGTTATTGTTTTGCATATGAGGTCCAACCTTAAGGCTGCATCAAAGAGAAGGTTTGTTTGGGTGACAATGGCACTGGGTTGAGACAAAAACTCTCACACATCATTAAGCTAATGAAATAAATTACAGTGTGATTTTTTTTACTCGTGTAATGTGCAGATAAAGAGAATGCATCTGTCACTGTGATGAGAGAAAAGCTCATTTCTGTTTGATTCAGAGTCATCACATAAAAGCATAACGTTACCGCGGGATGTGAGCTGTGTGAAGCTGAGTGTCATTATTCAACCAAACAGCGTGCCCAAAATTTGCTACCTACCGAGATAACAATAGTAGACGCTGTATTGCTGTCATGCTGGTCAATCAACTGTTCAGGCCAGAGGGCTCTGTGCCACTGTAGTCTCCTTATGGATGCTTTTGGAATGCTTTATCCATCACATTAGATGCAAGCCTGTTTGAAATATAACAAATAAAGTAAAGATGACAGCGCAAATAGAAAGGCACCCTTTTCCCGCTCAGCACCACTGATCAGGTCAAGCGGACAAAAGGCAGGGAATGATGTGCGGGGCTTTTTCGGAGAAAGTGTGTGCGTACGAGAAGAGCTTCTCGTCTGGTCCAGCGAGACCTCTTATCTCGCCTTTGCAGACCCTATGAGGTGGGATGCGTCCTCTTTCATTAATATACTTCACACCTCCTCTACTTTAATGGCTTCAGGAAGTGCCCAGTGCCTGATGGGAGAAACAGGTGGAGCCTCTTGGTGAGCTGACAGCTCCTGAGAATTTTTTTTTCTCATTTTAGCTTCCTCGTTGCTTGGCTCTCTCTTTCTCACTCTCTTTTTCTAAGAGAGCCATCAATCATGCGTGTATGCCTTTGTTTGTAACCTTAGCTGCTTGATCCCAGAAGATCCATCAAGTTAGCGTACAGTACATTAAGTTAAACAGCAATGACATTGAAATATAGTGCTGCTTCTTTCTAATAGGGTCTCTTAAAGGAAAGCCATATTTAGTAAGCAGAAATGTAGAGGAAATTGTATGAGCGAGAATTAATACCCGTCATGAAAACACAATAGCGCAGATGGCAGTTTATAGGTTTGTTTCTAAGTACCATTTTACTTGAAGCTCTTCCTGACACCATTTGGATGAAGAACATGATGTTTCTGTTTGGCCTTTTTGGGATTTAACAATGTTAAATTATAATTTAATATTGAGAATAATGCTGTTATTTTCCATTTCCAGTATGTATTTTTGAAAAATGTTAATAAAACACTCTAAACAAAAAACAAACAAACTCAGTTTTATTCATTGGGCAGACGCTTTTGTTGACTCGATGATTTGGCTCAAAATAGCCAACAGCAACAGTTTTTATTACATTTAGTTACTTTTTGCATTAAAACACAATGAAAACTGCATATGTTCTTTCAGTTTTCATTGTTTTGTTGATAGTGAAAAAAAGTTACACTCTTCATTGCAATAAAAAAATAACTTTTGCCATTTTGATTATTTTCTGTAAACTTTCTGAGTTGCAAAACACATAAAACATATTATTGAAAATGGCTTTTAAAGCATCCAAAAATTAATGAATAAACGAAATAGCGACACTGCTATGCAGGGACAATATTAAAAGCATAGTTCAGTCTAAAAATTAAAATTCTGTCATCATTTACTCGCCCTCGTGTCATTCCAAATCCATTTTTTTCATCCGTGGAACGCAAAAGGAGATAGATGAGGGATGTGAGGATGATGATTGTAACTGTCAAGCTCCAAAAAGCACATAAAAGTACCATTAAAGTATCATTAATACATACAACTCTCAAGCTGTAATACCAGTGTTAGATGAGAATTAAAACTAATTTTAAGTCGTTATTCACTGTAATGGTGCACGTGCAAACACATTTTTACATAAGTGTATAGCGCAAGTGAGAGAATTCAACACTATGTGAAGAGAAGAAACTGTCCTTAAACTTGACTTGCTCTCAACATGACAAGATTCTTTGACTCTGAGGATCTTAATGGAGCAAACATGTTAGTAAACATGTTCGATTTTGGTTAATGATGGTACGTGACATTCCTTATGTTCTAGCGCTGAGGGCACTTTCCTAATTTCTGTAGTTTATTCCAGTGAGCAATCACAGCGATTCCCTGTACGTTAATTCATGTTAGCGAACTGCTGGTCTGTTACTTTAACCTCCGGATTCCTCCTCTCATTATTGAGACTCAATCTGTTGTAGTCAGGCTAGTCATTGCATTGGCCACTCTGATGGAATTTGGCAAGTAAGAGGAGCCTCATAGGACACACACACTTATTATGCCAGCCCTGAATGTCATCCGGCTCTTTGAGCCGTGGCTCATTTGTGAATGTCTGTCCTCTGGCCAAACGTATTTCTCTGCCCTTTAGAAAGATGATGTTGTCATCTGATGTCATTTTTTAAATTGGAACACTCTATCCCATCACCCCCCTCTGCATTCACTTTTTTCCCCCCTTTTTCTGGACTCTGCACGAGTCACATTAGCATTTTGCAGAAACCGTGAGACATTTTGCCACTTCGGCTTTGTGACAGATTTCACAAGCTCAATTTTAACCGTTGCCCTGAGGGGCAGAGGCACGGTTTCCATCTGTTGATAGTGTAGCTGAAGCCAGCAGGTCGTTTAAGAAAACTTCCTATCCTGGCTGCCAGCTGCACTCCAAAACTCTAGATATGGAGTGTTCGTTTAAGGCCCTTGTGGTGCTGGGCTGTGATTTCACTCGCTGCTTGAAGCGTGAGAATTAGAGTTTCAGTAAATGCTAATGAAACCAAGACTGCAGATCAGATGAAATTATTTTTGGGAGATTTTTGCAGGTGTGTTCTGCTTGTCTGTAAATTAATACATTAAGAAATTTTTTAATTGATTGGTAATAATATTAAAGTGTTTTCTAACAAAAAATTTACCTAGAAGATGGTTTTAGCTATTCCTACTTGAAGTCTTGACGTTGAAGTTTTATTTGCTTATTTTTTACTCCCTAACCATAATACAAATCTCATTTGTGCAATCTGAATTATTACATATTCACATTTTCATGGTTTTGACACACGAGAGCCAATTACTTTTTACAAAGAATTAGTTCACTTCCAGAATAAAAATATCCTGATAATTTGCTCACCCCCATGTCATAAAAAATTAAGGTTTTTAAGGAAAACATTCCAGGATTTTTCTCCATATAGTGGACTTTAATGGGGACCGATGGATTTAGGTCCAAATTACAGTTTTAAAGCAGCTTCAAAGGGCTCTACACGATCCCAGCTGAAAAAATAAGGGTCTTATCAAGCGAAAAGATCGTCATTTTCTAAAAAAAAAAAAAAAAAAAAAACCACAAATGCTCATCTTGCACTAGCTCTGCTCTGCGATGCGCAACTTCTTGCAATGCATAATTCCGTTGGAAAAGCTAGTTCTTTATCTGTGTACTTCGGTTCAAAAAGGTAGGGTAGGGAAAAAAAACTCTAATTTTCTCCTCCAACTTCAAAATTGTTTGGCATTGTTGTTTTACCTTTTTTTGTAAATAGCATTTGACTTTATTTGCATATTTGCTTTGTAAACACTGGGTCAGTTCTTTCTCGGGCGTGATTACGTAATGTGCGAAGTCAAGCTATTGCAAGATGAGCATTTGTGGTTAAAAAGTATATAAATAAAATTTTAGTTTTAGAAAATGACTGATCGTTTTGCTAGATAAGTCCATTATTCTTCGGCTGGGATCATGTAGAGCCCTTTGAAGCTTAATTTCTTTTTGACTGAAGAAAGAAAGACATGAACATCTTGGATGGCACTGGGTTGAGTAAATGATCAGAATATTTTTATTCTGGAAGTGAACTAATCCTTTAATGTGACATGCACAATTGAATATACACAAATCTAGAGTCTGACAACTCCTAGATGCCATTATTGTTCATTTTTGAAGATGGAGGAGGCTATTGCTACTCAAAGGCTAGAACTTAAAAGACTGGAGAATCAGAGAGATCTTCAAGTAATAGCTGCGAAGCTCAAGGTATACTCTGAAGCTGTCTCAGATGAGTCCTGTAATGATAGTAGAGCAGCAAGCATTGAGGTAGCCAATTGTCCTCTAGCATATTTTAAGGAAATTGAAGAAGAACAAACATGCAAGACAGATAACGAGAAACAGACAAACCATACTAATGGTACATTATTGTTCATTTTTGGTACAAGAACAATGTTAGCACTAGCAGCACACACATCTAAACATCTCCTTTGGTGTTCTACAGAAAAAAGAAAGTCACTGAGGTTTAATGCCATAAGGGTGAGTAAATGATTCTAGGCGAACAGTTCTGCGGCTATGAAGTCCACTCAGGTCAATTTAAAACTCAGATTTCTAGTATCACACTGTGCACAGGAGGGTCATTGATTCTGAAAAACATTACTATAAGTGTCTGTGGTCATAATTTCAAACTGCCTATTGTGCCTCAGTAGCACTGATGAATCAGCGGGGGGCAATAGTCCCCAACTGCTACAGTAGAATAGCAACGTTTCTTGTCAGTTTTGCAGTTTTTTAGAAGTCTGGATCCAGAAATGGGATCTGCCTTGAGAGGTTGTAAGTTACTAGTTATGGCAGCTTTCATCCTTCCAAGCTTTCAAGTCTTTTAAAGAGTGAATTAATAAAAACTTTACTGTAGTGAGGCAACAGACAGTTTTTTCAGGTGACAGAAACTCAAAATGCGTATAGAAAACTGACATGGAAGAGAAGATATTGTTGAATAATGTCATTATTCTTGTTTTCTCGTAGCTTCATGACATTATGGTTGAACCACTGATGTCACAAGGACTATTTTATCTATGTCCTCACTACCTTTCTGGGCCTTGGATGTGTCAGTTGTGTTGCTGTCTGTGTAAGGTCAGAAAGCTCTTGGATTTCATCAAAAACATCTTAATTTGTGTTCTGAAGATGATCAAAGGTCTTCTGGTTTTAGAACGACATGAAAATGAGTCATTAATCACAGAATTTTCATTTTTGAGTGAACCATCTCTCCATCTCTCAAGTAGGAGGAACTGAGGCCAAGACATATTCTGCAATAATTCTATTAAACAATAACTTGCTTAACACCTCTCTCTGCCTCCCAATGTGTCCCTCCCTTATTTTAAACCTACTCCCACATGTCTTTCACAGTCTATTATGATCCACCTTTTTGCTTCCTGCTGCATCACTGCATCCGCGCATCCGCCACTGTGTACGGTGAATCCTAAATCATAAATACTGCTGTATGTTTGCCCAGTGAAAATGAACTCCACCTAACTTGTGTTCACTCCTCTCGCTCAGAGCCTTGGCACACTCATACTATTTACTCTGCCCTCGAGCACACTCACAAACAAGACAAGGTTGTTTTCTGAAACCCGCTATGCTTTCCTTTTTGTGGCCTCTGGGTTTGGAAGGACTCTCCATAAGAATGCTGATGTCAGATAGATAAGTTTCTCTTTCCATCTCTTGGTCTTTCTCACTGTCATTTTTTTTTTTTTACTATGGTCTGTACCTCCAATGTCAAATCATTAATCACACTGCAGAAGTTAAGTGTGACTGGAGGCAGCACGCCATTATAAATTGCACAAGCAAGAGAAGGCGTAATTAGTTTGCAACAAACTTTATTCATAGGTCATGTTGTGTAACTTGTGTTAGTTTATTCCACTTTTTTATTCAGATTAGTTTTTTTTGTACAGCTAATTAGCCTACTAGTATTTTAAACAAACAATGATGCTGGTACTAACAAGCAAACCTAATTGGCGAGTATAATTTTATGCAGGAAAACTATAAGATTTCATTTATTTTTTTATAAAATACCAAACAACCAGTCAGTAAGTATACTGATTTAAAGTGATAGTTCACCCAAAATTTTAAATTGTCATTAATTACTCACCCTCGGGTGGTTCCAAACCCATAAGACCTTCGTTCATCTTCGGAACACAAATTAAGATATTTCTGATGAAATCCGAAAACCTTACGGTTAAACCACTGATGTCAAATGGACTATTTTAACAATGTCCTTACTACCTCTCTGGGTCTTGAATGTGGTAGTTGCATTGCTGTCAATGCGGGTCAGAAAACTCTTGTTTCATCAAACATATCTTAATGTGTTCCAAAGATAAACAAAGGTCTTACAGGTTTGGAACAACATGAGGGTGAGTAATTACTGACACAATTTTAATTTTTAGCTGAACCATCCCTTTAAGTGTTACTAATGTTTCTGACTGATTAAAAGAACCAGTTTATGTGAGTTCATGAGAATCATTTGTTTGAAAATCAGACTACACTGATTGTGCTGTAGGTTTTTGACTCACTAAGGCCCCGATCACACCGAACGCGTCTTTTAGTTCTAAAAACGCGAGGCGCACAGCACTGCCTTTTTTGGTGACTTTTAATAAAAGAGCAGTGTGCTGCGGTTTTTTTATGTTGCTAAGCAACGACCAAAACAGCTGTCCTGTCAGTCAAATCAAAGGATTATAGCGCGAGCGCTCTAAAATCTAAGTTTTTTGCTGTTAAGTAAACTGTCATATTAGCAGAAACCCTGCGCCCGGGCACGGTTCGGAGCACTCACATTAGTCAAACGAACCGCGCTTTGGTGGTCAAACGCACTCGGGCACGGTTCAAACTACCTAGTGTGAGTACACCCTAAATGAAAATGAGTTATAAGCATGCATTAGAGTTGTTTGTTTGGGAACCAGTCACGCTGTCTGTTTCGTGATGTAGATTTATTCATTTGTGGCGATGTGGTAATGTGGTAACACTGAATAAGTATTGCAGATATTAGAGTACTGTAGTGCAGTATAGACCTTAGTTAGATTAGATGCCATACTGAATTAAACGCTTCTTGAGTCATTGACCAAAATTCTTAACCAAATCATTTTTATAACACAAAATCAACCCTTGACTATTTCCTGTTGAAAAACATCTTACTTTATAGATTTGGGATTTTCATTGCACACCAGATCTTCCACAAGGTATCATTTTACCCAAGACCTTAGCTCTGCTTGGTTCCCTTTTGATTTCAAATACAGCTCATGAACTTCAGTCTACAACCCCAAGGCCAGCTTTTGCTCCAGGACACATTCTTCCACTTTCCCAAATGCACAAGCGCTTCTGTTTATTCCTGGCTGCTGAGATATTCAACACCACATGAAGTAGATTAATATCTCCTTTGAGACGCTCCATACTTGTCTTTGCTGCTGGAGGTTACCGTGTAAATATGAAAGAGAAGTAGGCATGTTTGAATGATTGATGCATTGCCTGTCATTAGCGTTTATTGAAGTGACAGCTCGCGCTGGAATATATTGCAACTGGCGTATATCGGCAGACAATGTAATCTTAGCCATTGCAGTTAAGAGCTTTATTTTCTCTTCTATAAGGTCAACAGAAAAGGAGACAAAAATAAAGACGGGTCAAGTTCACATAAATATATTCAGAGAGGATTTATATGGCTGATCATATATACTGTTATTGGAAAACTGATATGTGCTAAGCTGAGTTTGTCAGCTGTAACACTAATCAGAGAGGATGTGTGATGCCATAGAACTTCTCCTGATGAATTTGTCAACACCATGATTTCACAAACTTTGAATAACACCTGCGTCTGATACTGAAAATGAAGGTTGTGCACTTTTCTGTTTTGATTAACAGAAGTTTCAGAACATTTTGAAACTGTAAGAGACTAAGACAGTTCAGAAAGAAATTCTTTAGCCAAGAATTACATTGTATTAACCCAGATGAGAAATGGCCACTGCTGTACTTGACAGCTCTCCAGACGGCAGAATAACATTGCCAAGTTTACACAATAGATTGAAAGCTCCCAAGCTGCAGTAAGTTCTCTGTTTAGATTATTAGTAAGAAGTTCCCCTAAAATTTCATTAAAATGTAGAAATGACTTTCAGTGCAAACAATCCATACACCACCTCTTGCTACGCTTCATAATTGTAGCAAATTAAAGTGTACAAAATCACCAAACGCTGCCGCTCTGTTCAGTCAATTAACATGATTCGCTTCAATCGACGTGAATATGTTTATTACAGTAGAAGCAAACCTTATTGATTATAATTTGTAACAATTTAGTTTGGATGCAAGAAAAATAGCAATAAAACTTGGCAGAAAACATTGGCTGGACAGGCAACCAAAGCTGTGGCAGCATGAGGATGATAGAAGAGACAGGAAATGCATCAGTTATACACATAATGCACATCATTTCTCTTCATTTTGTTATATTAGCTGGCTTTCGTCGAAAAGTGAAAATAAGAGAAATGTAAAATTGTCCACCGAATTCTTTTTATTCAAGCCAAAATCGCTATAGCGTCCACCATGATGTAACTTCCAATTCTTAGCTAGCAACAGGAATACTCCTGGAGGACTTCAAAGCAGAATAATAATGGTGCATTCATTGGAAAAAGCACCTGTTGTGTTCTGGACATTTGGCTTTCAATCAATTCACTGTCTCAGCTGGAAGCCATGCTTATCTACAGCACTTTCTAAAGATGATGGGTGGAACTCCCAAATGAACAGGAACTGGCAACAAATAGCCAACAGTGGTGTGCAGAGGTAGAGACGTGCTGCCTTCACATGCCATGACTTGTCACGATTTAGTCAGTCAGTAAAAAAACGTGTGGAAGCTGCTAAATCATATAGAGAAGGACTTAGTAAGCAGGAAAGGGCGCAATATTTTGACAAAGTAAAGTTAATAGGTGGTAAAGATACATACGAGCAGTATTAATTAAGATATTAGCCTAATATTTCACCTATCTGACTGTAAATGATAAGAACAAACATGAATGTTAAGATTCTTGTCCTGCAAATCCTGGTTCAGTTTTGGCCAACCACAAACACCTTTTGTTCCTCAAACTGTTTTTGCACTCTTCTAGATTTGTTACAACGTTTTCCAGTCTATAGTACTCCAAATGTTTTTCCCAGTCCGACCGAATAGTACAGCACAAAACATGACAATAACTGACCATTTCCAGCAGCAATAATCAGCAAAATATGCAAGTTTAACTTGGTTCAGTGGCATTGTTTACGTTCAGTGCTGCTAATATGGCCGATTGATGACGCCTCGTGAAAACACTCTATTGGAATTATCATAAACCGATTTTCTCTGTTGGAAATTGTACATGAACAGCGCATTCAAAATAATTTTGATATTCAAGTTCCCAATTGAGCAAGCCATGAACTTTAAAAATTGCTAAGTACTGATTGCTGTAGTGACTCTAACGTTTCATTTGTTTTTCCCACAACAACTATATTGCCACTATTATTTTCTTGCTATTACAGTCATGTATATTTACGTATGTAGATATGAATTTGAAGCTTATTAAATGCATCTTACACAACAAACTCGCATTTATTTGACCAACAATCTGAAATCGTCAAATATGGTGAATGTATGCAATAGTAATGTTTGGAATGGGACTGTGTTTTTTTTTTTAATCCCTTGGATATTTACTAAATAACAGGGTATTTGCAGCATCATGGCGTTGTGAGTCTCGCCGCCTAAGTTACATCGAAGAGTTTACTAATAAAGAGCAAGTTATCTAATAAATTTTATAAACCAATTAGCGTTGCATTAAAGGCAACCTTGAGTGACATAACGTTACCTCTACCATATATAAGTATATATATGACAACTACCCAATTACATTCCACATTTAAAACGGAACCAACAAATTATAAAATAACCAAGGCTAAGCCAATGTCAATACTAAACTACTGCATGCAAATACAAACAATCTTGGCATGGCGGCCTCAAATGTAAAAAGCAAAAAGTACTCACTCATTTTAGCTGGATTTTCCTTTTCTTTCGGGAAATTCATTCACAGTGTCCTGGTGTTAAACTTGAGGCTTATTTTATTCAGCAGTCCCTTAAGTCTTTTAAATTAACCAGCTACCATTTGTCACACAGTGTTTGTTTATTTTTATTTTTTTTTAATTTTTAAATTCGGCCGCTGCTATACTGCGTTTGCAAGTAAAAAACGACGCTGCTGTACTACGGTGCAAAAATAAAAATGCACGAAACAAAGTTGAATTAACTACGAAGTTTTGCACATTACATGCTGACAAAAAAAAAAAAATTTATCGTGTCCATGAATTAAGAATTCGTTCCCTCCTTTTAATTAAAAGGTCCCCGTCGTTCTTGAACAAAAAATCACACTCTTACTGTAATATATGGCGCCTATAAATAGCATATTTCCCCAGTTACCCCTAGCAACTGACGTGTTTATAAACACCACTTTATTAGGGATTATATAAAATGGCACACAATTTTTTTTTCATAGCTTCATAAAATTACAGTTGAACATGGACCACTTAAACAATGTCCTTACATTTCTGCATTGACCGTGGTAGACCCTCTATGGAGGGTCAGAGAGCTCTCAGGTTTCATTCCGAAGATGAACGAAGTTCTTGAAAGGACATGAAGGTGAGTAATTAAAGGAGTAGTTCACTTTCAGAACAAAAAAAATACGGTCTTTCTTTCATCAGAGGAAAACATCCATATAATGGACTTCTGGACTATAATGGACAATTTACATACTTTTTAACCTCAAATGCTCATCTTGTATAGCTCCGTGTGTTCTCTGTGTAAAGATTAAAAAGTATATAAATTGTAAATGTTTTTAGAAAATAACCCATTGTTTTGCTAGATAATACCCTTCTTCCTCCTGGGATCATTTAGAGCCCTTTGAAGCTGCATTTAAACTGCATTTTGGAAGTGCAAACTCGGGGGCACCATAAAAGTCCATTATATGGAGAGAGATCCTGAAATGTTTTTCTCAAAAAACAACAAATTTCTTATCGACAGAAAAAAGAAAGACATGAATATCTTGGATGACAAGGGGGTAAGTATCTGTAAATTTTTGTTCTGAAAGTGAACTACTCCTTTAATGACAGAATTTTCATTTTTGGGTGAACTATATCCCTTTAATTCAGTTAAACAACAAAGCAACTCGACTTCAGAAGTGGGAAGTATGACATTTCCGATGACACGTGAAGGTAGAATTAATTTAGCTTTCAAAAAACAATCGCTAGTTGTTAATAAAGAAAATATTACCTACAGTTCTGATCTTTTGCTGTTATTTTCGCCAAGTATTTCCACTGTTTAGTAGAAGTAAATAGCATCTAATATTCTGAGTACATATTTCTAATAAAAAGTGCCATCTGTGCTTTCCCACTCTCGAACAGCTCCAGCTGAACCTGCTTTAGAAGAACCATACAGCATTTCCCATCCCTCAGGGCCAGACTCCACCTCTTTGACCCTGTCAGGGTCACCTAATCTGAATCGGTGATGATCCACAATCTTTGCATAACTGTGTAATTGTCACTTTGGTTACCCGGCATTCTCTCCACCTCTCTTTCCAGGTGCCAGGCTTCGTCTCTGAACTGTGTAAATTGAGCCAGTGAGTTCCCCAGGCGCCCTCCCTCTGGTGGAGACCTGCCACAGCGGTGGTGCAATTTGTCCAACCTGAATGCTCTCGGTGCCTCCGGGGACTCTCTCTAAGTGCTAAATGACCCGGCTGAACCCAATAGTAATCCAACACTAGAAGTTATTCCAATTGGGATTGCCTGCATTTAGAGCGTGTGTATCTCCATCTGAAGATAGTTTATGCTAATTCAAGGTGATCTGATTTTCCCCTTACTGCTTAGTGGAGCCATCTCTCTCTCAGCCTCCCCGGAGAGGCCTGCAGTCACTCTTGCTCGCTTATCTTCCTCACAGTGACTTTATATTTCCTTTTAAATGAAGTGCTTTGTTGCAAATGGTGTGTATAAAATGTTTGGTGTGGTCACAGTGTATAATATAATTTCTTACATGTCTTTAAATGCATCCTTAATGTTCAGGCCTTTGTAGTTCTGGATGTGTCCTCATCCAGGGATGAACTGATATGCACTAATATGGTCAGATGGGGGCAGTAGCACACTACAGTTGTACTATCGCTATCACTTTCTTTCTTTCTGGTATAAATGAAATGGTGCCCTGCAGACATCTGCTTGCTTGAAAAGACAGTGAGCATAAATAAAATAAAATAAAAAACACTGGGAGGATATATATGCTTTTTCATGTGTTTACGGTGATTGTCAGCATGAATCCACTAAACTATATTTTCATCCGGGGGGTGTTTTATTATAAAGGGAGGCAGCCTTGTGATCTTTAACAATCTTTAAAAAAAAAATAGGAAGTGGTCCGGATGAGAGAAAACAAGCAGAGAAGTGGAACAGGAACAAGAAAAACAGGAAGAAGACGGGAGGGACTGTGACAGTGGGAGTGAGGAGCATTAATTAATATAGAGCCCAGTGTGAAAGGAATCGATTCCTCTCCTGACACACGCTCGGGTGGGCAGACGGGCGGCTGTGAGCTCGGGTGGAGAGAGAGTGGCAGGGGTGGGAGCATCTGTGCCAACAGCTTCACCTCCATTTTCATCACACTTCTAATTGTGCCACATGTCAACTGGTAAATGGCACGTCACACATCACGACCGGTCCAAAACATAAAATTAGACTTCCGTTCTCATCCAGTGCATTTGAGTTAAACATATATTAGGATGAATTTAAGGTGGATGTTTCATACAAAATACAGTTTTCTTGCTTGTGTGTTTGCTATCGTTCACCCCAAACTGACAATTCTGTCATTAAATATTCACCCTCATGTTGTTCGAAACCCAAAATAACATTGTTCATCATCAGAACACAAATTAAGAGATATTTTGATGAAATCCAAAAGCTTTCTGACCCTGCATAGACAGATAGTAAGGACATCAATAAAATAGTCAATGTGAAATCAATGGTTCAACCTTAATTTTTATGAAGCTACGAGAATACGTTTTGTGTGCAAAAACAACAAAAATGACTTTATTTAACAAAATATTCTCTTCCATGTCAGTCTTCGATGCACATTAAATGCTTCTGATGCAGGAGCCGGCGTTCTGTAGAACATCCATTTCTCTTAGTTCATCGTTTGTATATTCTGGTTCAAATAAGCAAGGCTGGGCACAAAATTGCAAGTCTTCCTCTCTGTTGAAAACTTTAGACACATTTACTTGTAAACAAAATGCAGAGCATCTAGGTTTTACATCAAAACACAGGCCCCTGTATGCATTGTGTTACTCTCGTGAGCATGTGGCGAAGACTGACATGGAAGAGAAGAAATTGTTAAATAAAGTCTTTTTTTTTCTTTATGCACACAAAACGTATTCTCGTAGCTTCAAAACATTACAGTTGAACCACTGATGTCACATGGACTATTTTAATGATGTCCTTACCTCCTTTCTGGGCCTTGAACGTATCAGTTGCGTTGATGTCTATAAGGTCAGAAAGCTCACAGATTTCATCACAAATATTTTAATTTAATTTCCGAAGAACTCAAGGTCTTTCAGGTTTGAAACGACATGAGGGTGAGTAATTCATGACAGAAATTTTAAAGGGATAGTCCACCCAAAAATGAAAGTTTGATGTTTATTTGCTTACCCCCAGGGGTAAGCAAATAAACATAAAATACTGATATAATCACTGTTCAGTTATGTGTCTCAAGACCTCAATGTATCGTCACAAGCCGCAGAGTTTAATTTGGTTTTGTCTGTGTATGTTTTTTTACTCTTAAAGATTTGGTAACCATTGACTGCCATTATATGACTGACAGACTGCAATGGTTTGAGTTAAAAATCTTCATTCATGTTCTAATGAAGAAACAAAGTCACCTACATCTTGGATGCCCTGGGGGTAAGCAAATAAACATCAAATTTAAATTTTTGGGTGAACTATCCCTTTAAGTTCAATATACTGTGAAAACAATTCAAATGGTTCATTTCAATATAAAAACTTCTATTTTTGGCAAATGTAAAAACCTTTTAACACCAAAAGCCTCAGGCTGAAGGAAAAGTAAATTTACCTCTGTACAGTAGAATGCAGAAGAAGAAAGTTAAACACTCTTCAGCAATAAAAAAAAAGAAGACAAACAAATGTTTATCTTGAGTAAATTTTGCTTATTAGTATGAATGAATTAGATCATTGAAGGTCAGCAGCAAAGATACTGGTTAATAAAATGGAATTACATACATAATGGTTATTTGCATTATTTAACATGGTTAATTATTAAAGGTTTGCATCATATTCTGAGTTTGCATTTTGAGGAATACTAAAAAAAATTTTGTGAGTTAGTGAAATGAATTATTGCATGTTTACATTCTAAAACTAAAGTAATATCCTACTCCCGATTTCTCTCAACATGGGAACAGGAGCGCTTTCAATAAATACATGGGAATACATAACTGGCATTACTTATTTGAAAAAGTAACTCAGATATTTTCTTTTAAATTAAAAAGTAATCTGATTACGTAACTTGCATTACTTGTAATGTGTTACCCCCAACACTGCTCATAATAATGACTTAGCATATTAAAATAATATAAGACTTTCTGACATAATCTCATAATCATAATTTGACTTTCTCATGTTACCTTTACTGAATTCTGACTTTAAAAAGTCTCATAATTATGGGTTAGTATCTCACAATGAGAAATATACATTTGGTCTGCCTTAATGAGCAACAGCTGAAGTATACCAGTATGTAGAAGTTATACAGTCAAAAGAATGGGAATTCTTAAAGGTACAGTAGTAAAAACTCCCTTTTAATTCTACGATTGAGAGGGAGGTTTATGGTGTAAGAGACCTTGAACTTCAGAGGATTCAATTACTACAAAGATGTAGAATATGATTTGTGATTTTTCTAATCATATAGCTTGGCTCTCTCTGGTTTTCTATCTAGCTCTGTCATGAATAGGCATGACTGGGGTGTCAAGGCCTGTCAGAGGAATGACAGCTGGCCAGCAGCGTGAGGTGCTGGGCACCAGCAGCATCATGTGCTGGAGCGTGTCCACCAGCAGGGAGAAGACTTTGGCTCCGATCCCCCACCACCATGCGCTGCATATGGGCCCGACCAGCCGTGGCGGCCCCCCTCCCGACCTCCACAATTACACCAACAGCCAGCTGAGTCTGGGGCCTCTGTCTCACCCCACTAACAACACATCATCTTCCCAACCATCTCAAGGCATCAAATACCACTTTTCTGAGCCTGGCTCCACACTGCTAACAAAATGCTTTTAGATGCTGTGTGGACAATCCAAGAGCCTACAATGTTCAAGGACAATTTTACTTTGATGTGATGTACCATCTTATTTATTTATTTATTTTATGTACCTCTGGTTTGTTTGACCTCATATGGAAGTTTGTAGTAAAAATAAACTCTGCTGAATGCCTTGCTAATAAAATTATTTCACGAACTGTATGATTTTGTTTTCAAGCAGAACATTTCTGAAGGATGAACCAGTTGTTCTTTTTCCATGTAGTTATAATAAACGAGGACTAAAGCTTTCAAACTTCAGAAATGATGAAAAAGCACTATAAACATATGTGACCCTGGACCACAAAACCAGTCATAAGTAGCATGGGTATATTTGTAGCAATAGCCAAAAATATATTGTATGGGTTGAAATAATTGATTTTTCGGTAACACTTTACAATATGTGCGCACACATGTGCATTCATTCATGTTTAATTAATGCACAGATAATCATGAGTTAATGTATAATTAATGAAGAACTAAATAATTTATTAATGATTACTACATCAGCAACTAATGAACATTCTATATGATTCATAGATTAAGTAATCAATAAACTGTTATTAGTTAAATGTGTCATAATGAATTAATTCCCTAATAACCCCTTTTATTAACCCCTTTTATTAATAGTGTAAATTCATGTATTAATTACCAAAATGGGTTCAAGCCATGTATTTCAGTTTGCAGTTGTCAGCTTTAATTAATCATTAGCTATAACTATATTACTAAACAATTAGTTAATAGGTCTGTGCCTCAATAAGTAAAGTCATAACATAATGATATCTTTGCAAATCATTAGCTAATGAGTAATTAAAGCAGACAACTAGAAGTTGAAGTACATAGCTTTGACCTCTGTGGTAACTAACACATGAATTTACACTATTAGTTAATCAAATAAGTTATTAGGGAATTAATTCATTATGACACATTTAACTAATAACAATTTATTGATTACTTAATCTATGAATCATATAGAATGTTCATTAGTTGGTGATGTAGAAATCATTAATAAATTGTTTAGTTCTTCATTAATTATACATTAACTCGTGATTATCTGTGCATTAATTAAGCATGAATTAATGCATATTTGTGCACACGTATTGTAAAGTGTTACCGATTTTCTTTTATGCCAAAAATCATTAGGATATTAAGTATGTTCATGTTCCATGAAGATATTTTGTACATTTCCAATTCCTACCGTAAATATATCAAAACCAAATTTTTCTATTAGTAATATAAAATCGCCTTTAAAGTTATCCAAATGAAGTTCTTATCAATCAAAGTTTTGTTATATTTACAGTAGGCAGTTTACAAAATATCTTCATTAAACTTGATCTTTATATAATATCCTATAATGATTTTGACCCATACAATGTATTTTTGCCTATTGCTACAAATATATTTGTGCTACTTAAGGCTTTGGTTTTAAGACTTTAAGACTTTAAGGCTTTAAGACTGATTTTGTGGTCCAGGGTCACCAATCTGATTCATTAATCAATGTAAAATGGATCAATTGATTTATTGATATTTCAGAACATAACAAATTGAAAATTATAATTTTGTGTCATGTTGAAGCTTGATAGCCCCAGATCTCTTGTACATTCATCACATGAAAAAACAACTAGTCAGAATAGTCTTAAAAAATTATTCTTTTGCACTCTTTCATTGCAAGTCAGTCAGTCATGCAGCTTTGGAATGACGTGACGTTGACTAAATGACTTTCATTTAATTTCAAGTCCTGGATGATTTCAATTCCCCACACTTGTGTATTTTTTAGCCGTATTCCTGACAGTTTCTGCCTTGAACACAAATGGGCACAGGCACTAAATAAATGAACTTTCAGATTCATCTAGACTAATCTCAGGGCCGATTGAACCTCAACAGCCTTTGGGAATTCATCTGAAGTCTCATTTGCCAAGACCATCTCGATATCTCACTTGCAGTGATTTGGCTTTAGTTCATTCCTAACAACAAGAAGTAATTTCATTCCATTTTACCACAGCAAATGAGAGTGCCCCCTACTGGAACAGACAGAGGAACTGTTTTTTCAGGCATTCCCCAATAATTGGCCCTGAGTGTGACAGAATTCAGGGTGAACCGTAACCATTGATCATCAATTTCGTTATATAATGGTGCAGGTTAGAGTTCAGTAGAAGGAATTCTGTCTCTAGATAATGAAAAGTCTGCACGGTCTCGAAGCCTGGGGCACGGCAGCCCGCGGTGCATGGAGAAATGGCATTGACTTGGCCCCCTGATTTCCTGCTTGTGTATGGATTGCATGTAGTCTGTTATTTCTTAGATGCCAGACACTAATATTCCCCTGCTAGAAATTCCCATTAAGAAACCTCTGACCTTTGAGCCCTTGTTTCATTGTCATTTGAGACACGAATTCCATCACCTTTTATTTTCGATCCCCAACTCATGAATCACATGCTTGGCATCATACAATCTCCACATTTGATGCAAGTCTCAATTTATTTTGATATGAAGGAGATAATGAGACAAGCATTTTCTGTTTGTGTGTGTGATCTTCACTTCTAATTCTTTGTCTGAACTTAAAGGTCCCATATTGTACACATTTCTGGAGGTTTATTTTAGTTGTTGATGGCCTTAAGAATATATATTTGCGGTATACGTGCCAAAATCCATCTCAATATATTTTTACAGCTCCTTTTTTAGGAGCTCTGTCAAAAACAGGTCGATTTTGGCCCATCTAATTAATATTCATGAGCCTCTCTTCTGATTGGCCTGTTGTTTTCTGAGTGACGCACAGCCAGGCCAATCACAGGTAACTACGGTCATGTATCGTTGTAGCCGAACCCAGAGCCATAGAGAGCCTAGCCTGCTGATACTCAACAAGATATTTCAGAATGATCATTAATGTTTTTTCTTTTTCAAACACCGAATGCAGTAAGCTACATAACTGTTGCTTCAGTAAAGCCCCTTTCACAATGCGCGCTGATTCTAGAAAATTACGGGAACGAGCGCTGTGCGAACAAAAGCCAGAACCATAAAGGCAGTGTTGTAGTGATGATGCACGTTATCATGCGACTCTTCACGACAAAAAAAATACGTGCAAAGTGGAATGAAGCGGCGATCAGGCAGAGCCAGCTCCTCACTATCAGCACTGAAGCACAGTTTGTTCAGGTTAGTTTCAGTTTAGTGAAACGTACGCGTAGCATTACATCTCACATCCAAACGTCACGTCTTTATGGGTTGTGTGTAAAGCACGCACAGATTCCGGAAAACAACTGTGAATGAACCAAATTAAACAATTCCGGAACAAATCATGGGACACATTATCCGTGTATTTACCGGAATCGCTGTGTGAAAGAGGCTGAAGTTGACGTGCCACTGGTCTCTTATATTCACGTTGTTCTGAAGCCTGTGCAATGATGTAGTTTCGACATCTATCGACTGAACAGGGTTTTCTAAATTAGTTTCCGGTTGTTGTTGCTTAGCAATGTTATGGACGCAATGTTGTCTGGGTTTGACAAAAGGAGGGTGGGACGGTGGTTGGTGCTCGGGGTGGAGACTGAAGGCGGTGACTGAGTAGATCTGACGTCACATCGTTACGGAAGTCACAGCGGCTCGTGAAAATGATCAGCTACTTTAAGCAGGCTGTGTGCAGTTTACTGTGGATTGACTGTTTTGAAACTCATATGGTAGTTGCATAGCCCCTAGACCTCAGTTATCATGAAAAAAGCCAGGAATTTTCGATTTTGACAATATGGGACCTTTAATTTACTTGTGGACACTGGTTTCATATTATAGAATCTGAGTTTATTTTAATACTGAATTGAATTTCATTCAATTTGATGTTAAAATATGTTCTCTAATCTTACTGTTTTTTAATAGGCAGGTTATGAGCCGGTCACGGCATCTTTTAGCTATGAGGAAAACGCAAAGCAGCGGTCTGAGGTTCATATTGATTGATATGATTACAGAGAACGGTTGAATACAGTTAAATTTAAATGCTACTTTTAAATGTTCCAAAATTTTTTTCTAAAATGCATGTTAAATTTGTTTAAATCCCTGTTTAAAAGAACAACATATGTTGGTTAGGTAGGTTTTGTTGCTGGTATGCTGGTTTAAGATGGTCCTTAGCTGGTTTATGCTGGTCCTTAGCTGGTCTATGCTGGTCCTTTGCTGGTTTATGATGGTCTATCCTTGACCAGCAACATGACCAGCATAAACCAGCTAAGGACCATCTTAAACCAGCATACCAACATCAAAACCTACCTAAGCATATGCTGTTTTTTTCAACAGGGATGTGTGTAATATTGTAAACTATGCTGTATTCATCCAAATAAATTGTATTTGTCTTATATTTTTGACCATGGGTGTTCTTGCTTAATAATAAATGTTTATCTTTTGATTATTGCTGTTGCCTCTATAATTCTGTGTGTGATTTTTAATTTCTAGCCCATTTTAAGTCAGCAATATAATAAACAACCTAACATGTGTTCTGTCCGATATTTAATATATAATAACCCAAGTTGAGTTGTTTTTAACCCAGCATTAGAGTGTATAAGCACAATAAAATACCAAATACAACAAAATATATAGATAAACTTATGAAACATATAAGCTCATTTAAAAAGATTTTTAGAAAAGTTTTAAGATTTAAACACTGACAGACTAGAGTTACTGATGTATTGTTTTAAAGTATTCCAAAGACAAGAAAGTACAAGTCCTAGACCCAAGGTACTCAAAGCTGTAGATTTTGTAATAAAAGTAACAGAAGTAGAATATCCGAGGGATAATATAGGTGAATATGCATAAAGATGATCATAGAGATATGACAGTGCTAATATATGAAGGGACTTAAATTCGATGTGATATTTAACTGGAAGCCAATGAAGATGTCGGAGAACAGGAGTAACATGCTTAATATATGGTGAACTCTAGACCATCTAAAGTTGGTGAAGAAACTTTTGTGGAACTCCACTGAGAAATAAATTTGAGAAGTGATTAAAGCGTGTACATGAATAGCAGTACAATTATGTGTGAATACAAATCAACTTATATATTCCAAATGTAAGTGCAACTAAATACCATCCATCTGTGGTTTGCAGGGTCACTTCTGGCAGGTGGTCAGTACTCACCCAGAACAAATCTGCTACTACTAAACAATGACTAATTCCTCAATTCTTGTGTTCTCCTCCATCTTTAGATGATCAATCATGCTAGTCATTCTGACCGGACAGGAGGCGGCCTGTCTCTCTTCAGGAGAGTGACAAGTGAATGCTTTGTGTCAGCCAATCTGATGGCCTCTGCTGGGATCCATGGCAGGGACTCCAGGGACGAACCCGTCTCTCTATCTGACACACACCTGAAGATAGGATGTGTTTGAGACTCTTTAGAATGGTGCCAATTGATTTCTCCTTTCACTTCCCTGCTCCGGCACATTCTCTCTGTCGTTCTCCCTTCTCTACTTTCTTAGAGGAGGTATAGACATATGGAGCATGAAGTTTATAGCCGAGTGACAGCACCCTGACAGATAGTCAAAAGCAGCATTATCAAAGGCTGATGGAAGTCTTGAATGAAGTGGTTAGGATCTATATTGGTTTCGGGAGAAGTGATGGCCTCATATCAGAAAGGAAGGGATCTTAAACAAGGTGTGCGAGATGAATAGAGAGCTGGCCAAATGATGTTCAGATTAAAATGAACTGACGGTGGTGAGGGAAAGCTTATAGATGAGCACATTTCCAAGTTTTGACTCTCTTTTTGTGAAACCTGTGGTGAATATACGGTTGAATGTTTTACTGATTAGAAGACAGGTCTGATAACGCAAGCAGAATATATATATAAAAAAAAAAACATTATTACAAGTCTCAAGTGAGCATAATGCACTTATCATGTTCAGACAGCGAAAATGTCATTTTATACATAAAAATTGTTCAGGTCTATTTGCAGAGATAGTAATTTAGGAATCAAGCGCACCTCGCACAAAGTAAATGTGTCCTTGTGTAATGACTGAGCGATCCAGCCTGTAATTTGAGACTATTTGAGGGGTAAAGCACTGCTGTTCTAGGTGACAGGAATAAAATGGAAAGAAAATTGTAATTGTGATCTTGATTCTCGTCAGCTTTATGCCAGAGCACACTGACTTAACCAGACGTGGGTTTGTTCGTAATGACAGCAAGCTTTTAACTCCAGAGCAGAAAATAAGGGAAGAAAACGCCACATTGCTCCATTGCCGTCAGCTCTCATCTCGGCTCGCTGTCTTTAAGCCACACCCCCAGATCTACCGCCTTGTTTAAATCTGAATGTGTGAATAATCGAAAAGGTGTTGGCGCTAGTCACAATGACAGATTGCTACAGAGAGAGGTCAGAAAACTTTTAAAGAACAAGTCATCCCAAAATGAACATTTCCCCATAATTTGCTTTTCATGTTGTCATTTTTTTATGTTCCACATAAGAGATAAAGTGAAACATGAGTGGGATGACAGGAAGAAGGGTAAACGATCACAGCTATCACTTTAATTAATCTTATAGCCTAGATTTTTCCACACTTGATTGAATAACCCTACAGGTTTTATATTTCTTTAACTGATACTGGCCACGCTCAATCCCCATACAGGGTAGAATCAACAAATTTTAAGCCACTGCATCAACATCTTTCAATATGTATTTATTTTGCTAGTGTTTCTTAAAGGTTTATCAATAATTATGGCCTATAGAGGGTTTGCACTTAGGATTTGGTCAGTTACCCAGATGCACAGCCATACTGGAGATACTCAGATGTAAACAGCAGCATGGATTGCACAGTTAATGTACTACTGAATACGTTGTTCTGACATGAGTACAATGAGTATTAATAAAGATATTAGCCTAATATTTGAACTACCTGACTGGAAATGATAAGGACAAACACGATTGTCAAGATTCTTGTCCTAGAAATCCTGGTTCAGTTTGGCCAACCACAAACGATTAGTAAAAAGCCCAGAACATGACAATAATTGATCATTTTCAGTAGCAATAATCAGCAAAATATGCAAGTTTTGTTCGGTTTAGTGGCATCGTCTACGTTCAGTGCTGCCAATATGGCTGATTGATGACACATCATGCAAACATTCTTTATGTTCTCTCATAAGAAATGGACATTTGTAGTCCCGTTGCCCAACAAATGAGTCTTAGGAGTAGATTCGTTTACGTGAATCAAAAACATAGAGTGCAGCCAGCCTCATCCAACTTTAAAATGAATGACTCTTCTGAACCAGTTCTGCTAAATCGAACACATACAATGCAATCAATGTAATTCATACAGCTTTAATTGTGAGATTTGTGAATCATACACACATGATTCCTATCCAAACTGCCTTTCGAAACAGATGAGAATGCAGTTTGCTTCTATGCCAAAAATAAATAAATAAAAATTGGATATTTGGTTATTCACCAAATACTAGTTTAACCCCTTAAGCTCTGCGGCTATTTGGGGGATTTCCGCCTGCATTTGGCCTACCTAAATTCAAATGGTTCCCCTATACACATACAATGGAGGAAATTAAAAAAAATGGTTTCATTGTATAGAAAACCTTTTAAACTACATAATATCAGTGTAATTCTTTATAAATAACATTATATAGATTTCAAATATTACAATAAAAACAAAAAAAACATAGGCGCTTTTTGATTTTTTTTTCAAAAGTTTTTTTTTGAAAGTCTATAACTCAGGATTTAGGTGTCTCAGTTCTTTGCAAATTGTTTTGTTTGATTCCACTAGGTCTCAGGATATACCAGAAAAAAGATTTTTTCATATAACAGTTTCTAATTGAAAGTTATTGAATTATAACCAAAGGGAGTCACATTGCCCCTTTTACCCCCATTTCCCCACTTTTTTCCCCCTAAAAGTATACTTCTGTTTCTTAGCAAAAACAGGTTTTATAAAGCATATTACCCCTTAGAATACTATTTTACTATGTACCATAGCACTTTTCATGATTATTGACTGAATAATGTTTCATTTTTATGTTTGCCTGTGTATTTACTGAAACACCTACTGTACTTTATTGTCAACATTCAATATACACTCAATACATAGCTTAGCAGATTGTTTTGGTGTCCTTTACGTTTCAAAGTAATTATAGGAATAAAACAAACCTGAATAGAAGCGCTGTAATACTTATAGACGCGCTTATGAGCCGCGGATCCTCTGCTCTCCATGGAAACGGCCCGTTATTTATTCATTTAGCGTCTATTTTGGATAATGGCGACCGCTATATTCCTCTGAGACGTTATATCTACACTCAAAGAGTCCAAAAACTACATATCCCACAATTCCCCGAACCGTCGAAGCATCTTGTGTGACCCGGAACCTCTCCATGACACTTCTTGTCTTCTTCTTCTACGCGCTGGATATGCGTCTGTGTCATCGTTCACAGCTGTGTTCAGCACAGCGGGCGGCCGGAGAGTGTAATCTGATCTACTGAGACGCTCTGAGTGCGGCCGCAGACACACACGCAGCTGCTTGAGCGGCTCAGAGCGCACACACATAAAAGCGCAAGTGGAGGAAAAAGCGCGTCTGGCAAAACAACGGATTTCTCAGCAATGAAGCAACGCAGAAACGTGAGAATGGTCTCGTTTGAAAGAAGAGATCCTAATCTAAAAGATAAAATGGCTTTTTTGTTTAGTTTGTGGCTATTTGCGGCTAACTGGAGCAGTAGAATATGGAGGAAAGTTATAGAATATGTCATTTTACTCTTGAGGTAATATTCTGACATCGCAATTCGATTGAAGATTATTTGATCTCTGTTTGTCACACAATAAAATGATTTATATGGTCAGAATCTTGAGAAAGAGAGCTTTCTTGTGATATATGACTTGTCTGTTTTGAGAAAAATATAAGAAATACACATTCTTTGTAACAATTCTTCATAATCGTTAGGCGGAAATTTGTGTTTGGAACAACATAAATTCTAAGCATAATGTTACTACTTTATGAATCATAAAACTAGAAGTTATGGTATTCCTAGTAAAGAGGAGACTCTAAACTTTCAAATGAGATCATTTATGGGCTGATACTATATGAAGAAGGTCATGTAAATGAAGCAGCAACATTTTGAAACAATTTTGAAACACTTTTTATTATATTCTGACATCGCGATTCAATTGAAGATTATTCGATCTGTGTTTGTCACACAATAAAATGATTTATATGGTCAGATTCTTGAGAATGAGAGCTTTCTTGTGATATATGACTTGTCTGTTTTGAGAAAAATATAAGAAAAACACATTCTTTGTAAGAATTCTTCACAATCGTTAGGCGGAAATTTGTGTGTGGATCAACATAAATTCTAAGCATAATTTTACTACTTTATGAATCATAAAACTAGAAGTTATGGTATTCCTCGTAAAGAGGAGACTCTAAGCTTTCAAATGAGACCATATTTGGGCTGATACTATATGAGGAAGGTCGTGTAAATGAAGCAGCAACATTTTGAAACACTTTTTGGAGAGTTTAAGAGGTTAATATCACCATTAAATATCTAAGTTTTAGCATAAAAGAAAATGTGATCAATAAAATAGCTGAAAGTTAGGGCTGGGAAAATAAATCCCAAAAAGATTTTGAGATTTTCCGAATGCATTGTGATTCTCTGTCACATAGTTTCTGGGCTTAGTTTTAGTTTAGTTCGAAAAGGTTGAAGCAAATTACAAGGGTGTTCACAGTGGGCTGTTTACCTTAATCTTGCGTGTAAAAGCAGTCTGAGCTGAGGTGCAAGTACACGACTCAGCCGAACGCACAAGCTCTCTTCTTTGTGAGTATGTGATTAAAAACTAGTTTAGAGCTGCTGTTAAAAACTAAGCTCCGAATTAATTCCACGAGGAATCGTGATGCATTCAAAAAATCTCAGAATCCAGTCGAATTGCGATGCATTGGTTTATCATTGCAGCCCTATTGAAAATTACAGTTAAGGTCAAAAGTTTACATCTCCCTTTCCGTATCTGCAAAATGTTAATTATTTTATCAAAATAAGTGGGATCATACAAAATGCATGTTATTGATTATTTAGTACTGACCTGAATAAGATGTTTAGTCCACAAGAGGAAATAATAGTTGAATTTATAAAAATGACCCTGTTCAAAAGTTTACATCCCCTTGATTCATAATACTGTATTCTTACCTGAATGATCCACAGCTGTTTTCTTTTTTGTTTAGTGAGAGTTGTCCCTTGTTTGTCCTGAACAGTTAAACTGCCTGCTGTTCTTCAGAAAAACCCTTCAAGTCCCACAAATTCTTTGGTTTTCCAGAATTTTGTGTATTTGAACCCTTTCCAACAATGACTGTATGATTTTGAAATCTTTTTACACTGAGGACAACTGAGGGACTCTTATGCAGCAACTACAGAAGGTTTAAACACTGACTGATGCTTCAGAAGGAAAAACATGCATTAAGAGCTGGGGGTTAAAACTTTTGAACAGAATGGAGATGTGTGATGTGATTTTTTTTTTATTTTGCCTAAATGTCATGTTTTTTTCCCCCCATTTAGTACTGCCCTTCAGAGGCTACAGAAGACAAAATAAGTTACATTTACCCTGATCTTCATGCATGGTTTTTCCTTCTGGAGCATTAGTGAGCTTTTGAATACACAAAATTGCTGGAAAACCAAAGAATTTGTGGGACCTGAAGGATTAACTGTACAGGACAAACAAGAGACTCATGAACAACTATCACAAAATAACAAAACAAAAAAACAGATCATTCAGGTATTAAGAAACAAGGGGATGTAAACTTTTGAACAGGGTAATTTTTATAAATTCAACTATTGTTTTCTCTTGTGGACTATATGTAAACATCTTTTATGTGAAATATCTTATTCAGGTCAGTGCTAAATAAACAACAACATGCAGTTTGTATGATCTCTTATTTTGGTAAAATAATGAACATTTTGCAGATTCTGAAAGGAGGATGTAAACCTTTGACCTTAACTGTATATACTATTCATGGTTAAAATCAACTTAGGGTAAATAATAGATAATTAAGATGCTGTTTGGCTATGTAGTATGCTGTATTAGCAAAGCTGTTGCAGGACTGCACAGAACAGCATATTTTCCTGCACACCTCCCTAAACAGCCCACTGTCAAAAAACCAATAAAACATTCAAAAAGCTGCATGGAATCAGGGGCGATGCATTATGTACCTGCCAAGAAGACCCATATGAGCTGCTTCTCTCGCTGCATTGTTGAAACATATCAGGATGGCCCGCTCTGTTCCTCATCACATGCAGCACAGCTGAGGTGCGGGGCACAGAGGGCCGGTGCAAATGTCCTGCTGGGCTGCCAGGCTTCTTTTATTCGTCCTACCTTGATGGAGGAATTTGTTATGGAAATATATGGTGCGTTAGGGGTAGCAGCAGGGAACCAGGGTGCAAAATAATGAATCGTGCTGGGAAGCCACAGCTCTGGCCCATTTTATCTATGAATTTGTAATTGCATATTCAACACCATCTACAGCATATTTATGCTGCAGCTTGGGTGTACAGTAGCCCTCTTGTGGATCTTTGATAGCTTTCGTGGATTCATTTAATGTGGACACCTCCCATGTTTTGTTTTGTTCAAACCCACCGTATTACATTCTCAGATTTTGCACCTTTCCAACTGCCTTGACCATAAAAAAGTCCACTGGCCTTGTGGATCTGTCTACATCCTGGAAATTCAATGTCCTCTCGCTGAGGAGAAAAGCAAAGTGACAGAAATCATTTACTGTGTGTGTAATAATTCATAGTAACAGCATCGGGGACAAGTTATCAGCAAAGTAATTACCGCAAACCACGATGAGAACCTTGTGCAATGGGCTCCATGTGTCTCTCTGGCTGCCGGTGATGGAGGTCAGTCTGTGTCTGCTGAGAGATATTGATAAGGTACAGCAAATGCAGTCTGTGACATTCATTTAAAGGGATAGTTCACCCAAAAAAGAAAATACTCATGATTTACTCACCCTCAAGCCATCGACATAAGACGTAGTGTAAGCTTGCCCAAATTCTCAACAACCATTCACTGCCATTATAAAGCTGGGAAAAGACAGGACATTTTTAATATAACTCTGATTGTATTCATCTGAAAGAAGAAAGTCATATACACTAAGGATGGCTTGAGGGTGAGTAAATCATGGGGTAATTTAGATTTTTGGGTGAACAATCCTTTTAACGGCTGTTGTTCTCACTGTATAGAGGAGAGTTAGTTAGAGACACTATCAGTTTAAAAAATTAGAAAGGAACTGGAAGTTCATATGCAATGTGTGTAAAAAGTGAACAGATAGTAACAAGAATATTATTACTGCTAAAGAAATACTAGATAAACGTCTCACGATTCCATTTAGAAACAAAGATGTTTTCCTTGTTGGCAGGTTGTCTTGTGTTATCCACCCCTGCCGTAATCCTCCACAGGTTGTTGGATCTCTTTGAAAATGAACTCTGTTGCCCTCCTAAGACACGGCAGCACTCTACACCTCCTAAAGAGAGGTTAGGAGTAGAGGAGCACAGCGGAATGTTTCTCTCATCTCTGGAGATCGCAAAACTTCTTATAGGAGAGTTCAGTGACATTATCTGTGCAAATCACTGCTGGGAGATTAAGTTTGAGATTAGACACACATGAAAAAGTGTGGTCAGGCATTTTGGGAGAGGGGGTTAGGCTTGTAGCACAATAACAAAATGACTTTGATTTGAATATTTTTCTATAACTAAGGTCCTTGCACAAGGACATTAGTTAAAGGTGTGCAATTATCACTTTAGGGAAATCATTTTGCCATCTATGATCATGACCCTGAATGCCACAGTAGTTTAATTAATCTTACCTTGGATTTCAGTTCCTCAGTATATGCGATAGTCCTTTTAAGGAAGTAATTGTTGCAGTGAATTATCATGTGGTCCTAGCTGACACATCCTTGCCATTCATTTGAAAACCTAAAGCGAATTAATTAAGATCTTAGATGGGATTTTAACTTGCAGTTTCTCCCAGACTATAAGTGGAAAATATTTCTCACATATTTACATATATTAACTAAATGCCACAGAGAAACAGTATATTAAATGACGCTGAATTAAAGACACTGAGAGGTGAAATCTAACTATAGTTTACAGCTATTAACATAAACAAAAAAAAAAACAAACAAAAAAAAAACGTAAGTAAGCCATTTTTTGTGAATGTGCAAGACTTACGATTCATTAGCCACTGTAGGGTAATAACGAGAAAAATAATATGCAGTTAACAATAAAACTGTTTGCACAACGAACCAGTGTGTTCACAATTAAAATATTACATTAAAATAATATAGTAAGACACACTGGTTTGCAATATAAAGCAGCAAAATGAGCAGTTTCGTACAGGTAAAAACAGCTGGAAGTGAATGACACCGGAAGCCAGAACAATTAAATTTACAAATGGCCATGCTTGTTCTTATGAGGAAAATATGGTGGATATAAAGCTAATATTCCAATCAACCCTTTGCATGGAGTTTGATTGACAGGCGATCTGACCAATCATAATGCTGAATCTGCCATTTTTGTCCAACAAACAAACCAGACAGGTGAACTTGAAAAATGGGTACTTAAAACTAGCCCAATAACGTTTTGGGAAGGGTCCCTCGCTAAAAATTGCATTCTGGAGGGTTAAGTACAAGTTTTTTGGCAGGGATCCCCAGGTAAAAGTTGCATTCCAGGGGCTAAATATCACATCATTGGGTCAACTCAACCCGCGGCAACAGTGTTAAAGTAGTCCAAATCCATGGAAAAAACACAGTCTTGGCAACACTGTTGGACATAGCAACAGTAACAAAGGGGGGCAGGTTTTTGCGAGGAGTTTGATTGACAGATAATCTGACAAATCATAATGCAGAATCTGCCATTTTTGTCCAACAAACAAAATAGGAGAGTAGATAGATTAACATCGGTGGACTTGAACTTGGGGTTGAAACAGGACACTTTCTGATGTTTATTCATGTTTATTTCAGGCTATAACTAGTAAAAAGGAAGAGATGATCGGTTCACATCTGATCGATGATCTGTCACAACACATAAAAGAGCCAAAAAACTATATTTATTGTTTAAATTTTTTTTTTTTGAATGACCATTTTAAATCTGAGACTTTGTTTCATACCTAAAGTAACTGCTCTGTCTTGTCTGCAGTGTGTTGTCAGTTTTCTTTTTGCTCCGCAATGTATTTTTCACTGCATTAGAACATGATGTATGGCATGAGACACAACAAAACCTGCCCAGTTGCTACTTAAAACTTTGCCAATTGAGTTTTGGGAGGGGTTCCCCAGTAAAAATTGTGTTCCGCGGGGTAAAATACACATTTTTTTGCCAGGTTCTCCAGGTAAAAGTCGCATTCCAGGAGCTAAATGTCACGTTATTTAGGTCACTTCAACCTGCGGACATTAAAAACAGCCCACAGGAATGCGGGAAAACTGCGGTCTCGCCAAAACTGTTGGACACAGCAACACTAACGAAGGGGAGCAGGTTTTTTCGCAGGAAGTTTTGACTGACAAATGTTCTGACCAATCATAACACATTTTTGTCTGACAAACAAACCAGGTACGAGACCAGATTAATGTTGCCGGACTTATTGATGCCTTTCACAGGTTGAAACAAGATATCTTCTGATGTTCATTCATGTTTACTTCATGCTATAACAACTAGTAAAGAGGAAGAGATGTTTGCTTCACCTGCCATTTGAACGGAGGCGCCACAGTGATCTGTCATGACGTATCAAAGAGCCAAAAAAAGCTGAGACTTTGTTTTATACCTAAAGTAACCTGCTCTGTCTTGGCTCTTGGCGCATTGTCAGTTTCCTCTTTTCTCTGCAATGTATTTTTCACTGTGTGAGAATATGTGTGGCGTGAGAGCGCTGCCAGGGTTACCAGATTAAAAAATTAAACCTAGCCCAATTGTGATAAAAATTGCGGTAAAAATCGCATTCCAGGGGCTAAATGTCACCTTTTTGAGGTTGCTTTAACCCACAGACATGAAAAACAACCAAGGCAACAGTGTCAAAGTAGTTCAAATCCGCTGAAAAAACACAATCTTGGTAACACTGTCGGACATAGCAACAGTAATAAAGGGGGGTGGGTTTTGCTTGACGGCTTGATTGACAGGTGATCTGACCAATCCTAATGCTGAATCCGCCATTATGTCCGGCAAACATATCAGACAGGAGAAAAGATTGCCTTCGGTGGAAAATACGTTCTGATGTTCATGTTTTTTGCGCTTTAAGTAAAGTATAAAAGATGCTCGGTTCACATGTCGATTGATCTAATAAGGCAATACAGTGATCTTTCACTACACATTAAGCCACAAAACGGTATTTATTGCTTGAATTTCTTAAAAATGGCAACAAGCTGAGACCTTGTTTCATACCAGAAGTAACTTGTCTGTCGGTATGTGGTCAGTTTCCTCTTTGCTCTGCGATGTATTTTTTCACTAGGTGCATTCCATTCGACCGTAAGTGGACTGCGAAGTGGACTTCACAGGGTATTCCGCCATCTTAAGTGAGATTCCAAACCGAAGGGAGCAAACATGTTCAGTTCGAAGGGCACTGCGAACAGCATAGGGAATAAGGGAACATCGGTACTTCACTTCACAGGAAGTGGACGGGGAAAATCACCCAACTGTCATTGCGCACCGCCTCACCAGTTAGAAGTAATGATGGAGCAGAGCCGTTGAAGTTTTTTTAAAGGCTCTGAAATGGAGCGGTTGCAATAAATGTTGTTATTATTATACAAATTAGAGTGTTTATGAATGGTTATGGTGATTCGTGTTACATTTGCATATTGTATTATATGAATGAAAGTAAAACCAGTGAGGTGAGACTCTTGCTTTATTTAGTTTTATTTAATGTTACTACTGGATTGTATAGGCTGTGTGTGGGAAAGAAAGTGCGTGAGATAAGACCGGTCTAAACATATACATTTTGACTATATTTATAGATACATAAGTTTATATGTATTTTATATGTATTTAAATTTGAAAGTAAGATAAATTACAATTTTTATTTATGTTATATCACAATCTGCGTGACCCTGCCGTTGATTTGCTTTGATGACGTTCCAGGGCATTCCAAATGAGCGATTATTATCAGCGAAGTCGGTTATACCGTGCTAAGGGAGTAGGGAGCAGTGAACACTGCGTAGGGACCCTGCCGATCGGAACGCACCAACTGTGTGAGAACATGATATGTAGTGTGAAAGCAACATTGTTTGTTGAACATAGCAACAGTAACTAAGGAGAGCGGGTTTTTGTGAAGGGTCAATTCCAAATAAAGTGGCAGTGACATATGTTGTCATGTAATGTAAGTGTTCTGCACTACACACTTCAGAATGAGTACAGCATAGTTATGCTCCTTTTCATATAGAATTTACATGTCAATCTATATACATTGCTCATAATCGAAAACTAATGAAATTCTATAATATCTAAAGTTTTTAATCACAAAAATGATTTTATCCATTAAGTGCTTTAGATGAGTTATAAAGTGAATGATGCGGGCACATTAAAATATAATAGAAAAACGCCTGACATTAAAGCAGGGCTGCTCAACCCTGCTCCTGGAGATCTACCTACCTGCAGATTTTTGTTCCAGCCCTGCTCCAATACAGCTGTCTGTAAGTATCAAGTGCCATTTAAGAGATTAATTAGCTGGTTCAGGTGTCATTCTTCAGGGTTGGAGCTGAACTTTGTAGGATAGTAGATCTCCAGGAACAGGGTTGGGCACCCCTGCATTAAAGTAACTTACAAGCATGTACATATTTGCTGATAATAATTCAGCAAATACAAAGAGATTAATGGATTAATATCTGCAGATATTACATGCTCTATATGATGCAACAATAAAACACACAGACAGAATGTCCAGGGAAACAACTTTATAACTTTATTCATAGTTGTTTTATAGCAAAGCAAACATCAAAGGATGAAGGCAGAAGTTCATCTGATATACAGTATGGCACCACTTAAAGGAGTAAATCAACTTTTTGAATACATTTTTAATCATTATCAACCAAAAAATATCATATGCAAGAAAACCGAACAACCAAATCAAAACCCAAAACAAAAAGACAGAAGACATTTTTTTTGTGTTTAAAGAACTGCATCACGCATCACCGTAAGTAGAATTTAATTCATTCAAAGCCACACACTTACTATTTGCCTTTTATTTTTGCCATCACCAATTTGTGATTATGCACTACATATTTCATGAAATAAGGCAGATTTCTGGAGATGCAGAGACAATCTGGTAAAAACATTGAGAGCTTGCAACTGAGATCTGTTTATGCATGTGAAGGGGAGGGAGACCGAGAGAGGGACTGTAAATAAAACGTTTTAAACAATGCTGGCATGCATCTAGATACACTTGAGGGGATTAATTTGTTAGCGCACTCGTCAAAAACGGCCACGTCAGTCTGACACAACAGGTTTTCCTTTTTTTTTTTTTTTTTAACAGGCATTCGCAGTAGTCAGAGCAGCTTTGAAGATGAAAATGATCAATGCTCGTTTGAGAGATTAAAGGGGGGCTCTGCGAGCGTGACGTGTCGTTTCAAAGCAGAGGAGCGCACGAACGCCTCTGTTATATAGCGTGCAGAAGGGAGGAATGTCACCACTCGATAGGAGATTAGAATCAAGCGATGTTCTCCTCGTTTGACTTGGTTCTGAAGCTCACACACAAAGCGAAAACATCATCGATATATACGCACACTCACTCACACACAAACGGACATTTACAGCCATTTTAGTGTTTTTTCACCTGAAAGAAATCTTAATCGGTGGACAGGGCTGCGGAATCCAATCATATTTGGTCTGAATCTTGCATTACGAGTGCTCTGCGGGATGGAAAATTCAGCCTTGGCTTTGCACTTTATCAGAAGTATTACAAATCAGCGTGTAACTGAAAGCGACAGGATGATTTTAGGATGTGTTTTGGCCAATCTACCTAATTCAAACCAGTTCAAATCCAGCACCAGGATGCCTTATTGAAAAAAACAAAAAACGAAAAACCCAAAAAACTATTGATCAAGCAGCATGTCAGTGAGGTATAGCAGCCCTCCTCTAGCTCCACAATCCCTGCACTCTCTCTGATATGTTCAAACTCTCTTTTGATCCCTTTTTTATATAGCTATATATCTGATTTGTTATCAATATGAGGAAGCGGAAAGGAAATACAGGTTGAATAGAAGGAAAGATGGTGAATGAAGTGGGGGGTCAACTCTTTTCCCAGTGTTTGTGGGCGACTCCCTGGCGTGGGACAAAATTGGTGTGATGCTTGCCTTCACACAGTTTGCCGGCACTCGTTCCTATGAGGCTGATTGTCGTCTCATTCCTGTGCGTTCTCACTGCCTTGGCCATCTTGGAGAAAACAAACATGTAATGAAGCGCACATGTTAGTAAACAAACAGTTAAACTGGCCTAATGCACAAGGCTGACAGATTGGTGTCAACATGAAAACCAACATTCAGCCTATTTACTTTTTCTTTGTCAAACTCATCTAAATGGAGCTGCAACTAAAAGTAATAGATTAACTGGTTCACTATTTATCAAATTAATCTATTAACCAGACAATTCATACAAAAAGTATTTATTTAATTTGTATTTAATCTGTATTTTATTAATCTAGGGTGAATTCAGGTAAAGTGGGTTGTTAAAGCTTAATTGTACCTAATTGCGCTCAAAAGATGTGCTGCCAAATATTTTTTTGAAACCTGTGACAGCTTTTTCAGGATTCTTTGATGAATAAAACATTAAAAAGAACAGCATTTATTCAAAATAGATATCTTTTCTAACAATGCAAGTCTTTTCTAACATTTTTTAAAATCAATTGAACACATCCTTGCTAAATAAAAGTATTAATTTCTTTAAAAAAAGAATAAACATTTACTGAATAAATAAAGCATTTAAATAAATGCTGTTCTTTTTAACATTTTATCCATCAAAAAATGCTGAAAAAGTATCACAGTTGCCAAATAAAATATGAAGCAGCACAACTGTTTCCTGCACTGATAACAAATCAGTATATTAGAATGATTTCTAGAGACATGATGCTGAAAATTCAGCTTTGATCACAAAAATAAATGAGATTTTATTGTATAGTGAAATAGAAAAATGTCATTTTAAATTGTAATAATATTTCACAATACAAATTTTTTTCTGTATTTTTTAAAAATAAATAAATGTAGCCTTGATTAACTATTAATCTTACTGATCCCAAACTTTTGAATGGTAGTGTAGAATATAAAGCTTTAAAATATGAGCACAATAAAAAAAAGTGTTTAGAGCGCATAGACGGAAAAACATTTTTACACACCATTACCATTTTAAATGCTCCTATTTTTTTTAGCCTGTTTGTTGTTACTGGTGTTATAGTCACATATTTAATATACTGTAGAGTTTTTTTTATCAATATTATGATTTCTGAATATTCTGATATTTAGATTTCATCAAATTTAATGTCAACACAACATCTTTTTTCAGTTGTTTGGAATTTCACACATGAAATGTAGATTTACACATTATTTATTTTATTCATAACCTGTAGGTTATTTTTGGGGTTTGTTAAATATGTTGTTTAATGAGACCCTGGACAACTAAACCATTCATAAAGGTCAATAACTGTATATATAACTGAATAAATAAGCTTTCCATTGATGTATGGTTTGTTAAAATGCTATCTTATCCTATCCTAGACAATATTTGGCCGAGATACAACTATTTGAAAACCTGGAATCTGAGGGTGCAAAAAATCAAAATACTGAGAAAATTGCCTTTAAAGTTGTTAAAATGAAGTTCTTAGCAATGCATATTACTAATCCAAAATTAAGTTTTGATATATTTATGGTAGGAAAGATACTAAATATCTTCACGGAACACGATCTTTACTTAACATCCTAAAGATTTTTGGCATAAAAGAAAAATGAAAAATTGAAAAATGAAAAAAGAAAAATGTTCACCCATACAATGTATTTTTGGCTACTGCTACAAATATACCCCTGCTACTTAAGACTGGTTTTGTTGTCCAGGGTCACAAATATGTTTGTCTGATAAATCAAGTGTTTTTAATTAAGATCCAGAATCATTTTTGATAAAAGATTGGATTGCCCTTTACCTACCAAAAATATTTGTCTGGAGTACATGACCTCAAAATGTTTTATTGGGATATATTTTGCAAATAACACTTTATATGAACTGTATTCAACCAGAAATATTATAGCTGGACCTTAAAGTTAACAAAAGTAATAAAGAAAAAACATCTAGGTACATGTTTTACAAAAGTGGCCCACTTTACCTGAGTTCACCCTACATTGTGCCAAAAAGCATGTTTAAAAACAAATATAAATATTAATAAAATATTAATATATACTATAAAATTATAGGTTTTATATTAAAAATATGAGTTAAAGACAAATGTGTAATACTACTATAAATTTAACTTTAAAAATATAAAGATGTTTTCTCTTTAATTTAATTGCATTAAAATTTTTCTGAGCAAAAAATACATATCATACATTTTTCCCTAATTTACAGAAGGCACCCATTCAGTGTAACAACCTTGTCAGGTATATTTACAACAAAAAATATTTATGACATATTAAAAGTCAAATTGCTTTCACCCCAAATACTACTTAATTCTACATTTTTAAAACTTGCAACTATCCTAGGTTTTGCCCATTTGTCAGTAAGAATTTTTTACTCATGTAAAACACAATAAAGTTTAATACGCTCCCTATTCTTTTATATATTGTAATATGTACAAGTCAGAATAAGCATGTTGTTTGAATTTTAACATAAATATTGTGTTACACTAAATGACAATGTAACATTACTTTAACCAAATTTTGACATTTTATTCTCCAAAAACTTATTTGAAACCTTAAAAGTAGACACTTGACTTACATTTAATGTGCTTTCTATGGACATAAAATAACTTTTGTAAATTTCTTTTGACATGAACATCTTCACATCTTTGACCCATATACATTTTTTTTGCCCCAATATTAAAAAAAAAGAATATTTTTTCAATTTAGCTTGTTCTCTATGTTTATCAAGCTTTTTGGGCAGTCTGTTGACTTAAAGGGATTGTTCACCCAAAAATGTATAATTACTTAATTACTCACCCTTACATCGTTCCAAACCCGTAAGAGCTTTGTTCATCTTCAAAACACAAATGTGACCGTGGACCACAAAACCAGTCTTAAGTCGCTGGGGTATATTTGTAGCAATAGTCAAAAATACATTGTATGGGTCAAAATTATTGATTTTTCTTTTATGTCAAAAATCATTAGGAAATTAAGTAAAGATCATGTTCCATGAAGATTTTTTGTAAATTTCCTACTGTAAACCTATCAAAATGTAATTTTTGATTAGTAATATGCATTGCTAAGAACTTAATTTGGAGAACTTAATTTGGTGATTTTCTCAGTATTTAGATTTTTTGCACCCTTAGATTTCAGATTTTCAAATAGATGTATCTCAGCCAAATATTGTCCTATCCTAACAAACCACACATCAATAGAAAGCTTATTTATTGAGCTTTCATATGATGTATATATCTCAGTTTTGTAAAATTTAACCTTATGACTGGTTTTGTGGTCCAGGGTCACAAATTAAGATATTTTTGATGAAATCCGAGAGCTTTCTGACCCTGAAAAGTCTAGTCCAGAAAGGTTGCAAGGTTATTGATAAAATAGTCCATGTGACAGTGGTTCAACTGCAATTTTATTAAGCTACGAAAATACTTTTTGTGTACAAAAAAAACACCCAAAATTAAAACTTTACTAAAACTTGAACAATTACTTCTCTTTTGTGTCAGTCTTAAGATGCGTTTACAAGAGTACCATGACATGCTGAACTACTGATGGACTAACACATGGACTAATTTTCTAAACTTTGAACATAGTAGTTGCATTGCTGTCTATGCAGGGTCAGAAAGCTCTCGGATTTGATCAAAAATATCTTAATTGGTGTTCTGAAGATGTCTTACGGGTTTGAAACAACATGAAGGTGCATAATTAATTTTGACTTTAATATGATATAGTATCAACTTTCCTTTAATGAAATAAAAGTCCAACTAAATTCTACCTGTATACCTGTGTTCGCACAGATACACACGTAAAGATACTGTACTAAATTATTTCCTGTCAAACGCTAAGGGAATGAATATAAATGGCATGCTGGGAGTTTGTATGTGCGGCCCTAAGAGGGAAGCTGACCCCGGGGTTCCCGAAATGACAGCACAGCAAAACTCTTATCACACATGATTTATCAGCTTTCTCGCACTGCGTCATCTCTGCGCTCCGATCACACACGCTTTGTGTTTGATTTATTAATGTCCGTGAGGTGGGCATGCAGGTAATTCATCAAACTCAATTTAAGGAGGCATGCCAACACGTTTACTCTGAAAAATCAGGGTCACTCCGCAGTTCCAGATCAGCAGAGAGAAAGTGAATGAGAAAGAAAGGAAGGGAAGGAATTGCGGAGAAAGCATATGGAGTGGAAAAAAGTTGGGCGCTTTTAGTTGAATGAGAAGGACGATGAGAGAGACGGGGATGTTTATTGAAGAAGAGAACTGCGTAAGTGTGTTTCTCTGTTTTTATTCGCAGCTTTTATTGATTTATTGCTTTTACCTTCAGATTTTGGTCTGCTGTCTGGTTGAGTTGCGTCGGGCTCTTGTGAGCTCACATCCTGGGCTGTCACATCATCTAGACACATATTAAGGAAAGACACAGAGAAAACAAGGGAAGACGGCAGAGAGAAGGAAATTAATGACTCGAGATCACAGCTGAGCAGCCGAATTAAAAGTTAGATGCCACTGGGTGACATCTCATTGGCTACTGGGCTTCTCCTTGTCACGTAAATATAAAGGTCTGGGTCCAAAAGCAGGGTGAGTGATTTTAATGAAACAAATACAAATAAACAAACAAAAAGCCAACACGGCAAAATACAACATAAACTCAAAAGAACCAAAACAGGGAACAAGGTCTAAGGCCAGGAATCGCAGAAACACAAAGTAACATGAACAACAAAAGACAATGCAGACATGAATGCAGAGTGAGTAGTGGGATCTCTTATAGTCCAGATAGTGATTGTGAACAGGTGTGCGTGTAATCAGTGATAACGACAAGGACAGGTGAATGCTATCAGAGTGCAGTGCAGGAAAAGGAAAACAGCGACCTCAGGTGGCTGAGGGAAGCCCCACAGCCCAGATCATGACAGTACCCCCTCTCAAGGGAACGGCTTCCAGACGTTCCCAAAACAAAAACAAAAATCTGGAGGGAGGAGGAACGGTGGAAGGTGCATCAGGGGGAGGGATGGCGGGCCAGGCCCGTGCAGTGGAGGAACGTGAGTTGGCTTCGCCGCCGGAGGAACGCGAGCCGGCCTCACCGCCAGAGGGACGTCAGTCGCCAGAGGAACGCGAGCTGGCATAGCCACCAGAGGAACGCCAGCAGCCACCACCGCGTCCGGCACAGAGAAAGCGGTCACCGCCGCGCCCGGAATAGAGAGATCGGTCACCGCCGCACCCGGAACAGAGAGAGCGGCCACCGCCGCGCCGGAAACAGAGAGAGCGGTCACCGCCGCGTCCGGAACAGAGAGAACGGCCACCGCCGCGTCCGGAACAGAGAGAACGGCCACCGCCGCGTCCGGAACAGAGAGAACGGTCACCGCCGCGTCCGGAACAGAGAGAACGGCCACCGCCGCGTCCGGAACAGAGAGAGCGGTCACCGCCGCGTCCGGAACAGAGAGAGCGGCCACCGCCGCGTCCGGAACAGAGAGAGCGGTCACCGCCGCGTCCGGAACAGAGAGAGCGGCCACCGCCGCGTCCGGAACAGAGAGAGCGGCCACCGCCGCGTCCGGAACAGAGAGAGCGGTCACCGCCGCGTCCGGAACAGAGAGAGCGGTCACCGCCGCGTCCGGAACAGAGAGAGCGGCCACCGCCGCGTCCGGAACAGAGAGAGCGGTCACCGCCGCGTCCGGAACAGAGAGAGCGGCCACCGCCGCGTCCGGAACAGAGAGAGCGGCCACCGCCGCGTCCGGAACAGAGAGAGCGGCCACGGCCGCGTCCGGAACAGAGAGAGCGGTCACCGCCGCGTCCGGAACAGAGAGAGCGGCCACCGCCGCGTCCGGAACAGAGAGAGCGGTCACCGCCGCGTCCGGAACAGAGAGAGCGGTCACCGCCGCGTCCGGAACAGAGAGAGCGGTCACCGCCGCGTCCGGAACAGAGAGAGCGGTCACCGCCGCGTCCGGAACAGAGAGAGCGGTCACCGCCGCGTCCGGAACAGAGAGAGCGGTCACCGCCGCGTCCGGAACAGAGAGAGCGGTCACCGCCGCGTGAGGAACAGAGCGAGCGGTCACCGCCGCGTCAGGAACAGAGAGAGTGGACGCCCTCTCTCTACAAAACGCCTCCGCCATCGCCCTATAGTAGGGACGCTTCCGCGCCGCCTCAGCGTTGAGGGCATCCATCACCGCCAAACAGGCGTAGATGGTCTCGAAGCGGGCGACCGACGCCGCCTCCGCCTCCTCAGAAAAAAAACTACTCCCCGCTGGACCCATCTGGGATGTCTGCATTCTGTCACGTAAATATAAAGGTCTGGGTCCAAAAGCAGGGTGAGTGATTTTAATGAAACAAATACAAATAAACAAACAAAAAGCCAACACGGCAAAATACAACATAAACTCAAAAGAACCAAAACAGGGAACAAGGTCTAAGGCCAGGAATCGCAGAAACACAAAGTAACATGAACAACAAAAGACAATGCAGACATGAATGCAGAGTGAGTAGTGGGATCTCTTATAGTCCAGATAGTGATTGTGAACAGGTGTGCGTGTAATCAGTGATAACGACAAGGACAGGTGAATGCTATCAGAGTGCAGTGCAGGAAAAGGAAAACAGCGACCTCAGGTGGCTGAGGGAAGCCCCACAGCCCAGATCATGACACTCCTAGCTGAAATAAATGCAGCGGATGCTAAAGGCTATGCCCGAGGCAACAGAGGCTTCAAGATAAGAGCATGAGACTGCAGAGCTCAGGATGACGAGACACACCTGTGCTTGCATCTCAAAATACATCCAAACATACTTTTCTTTCTTCTGTATAAATAATAAACCGTGCATTTGACTTTACTTGAGGAAATGCAACATTTACGATTCTGTTCCCTCCTGTTTTCCCTGTCATTTCTAGTGTGTCTCAACTGTCATATAAATAAAAAAAGTGACAGAAAGGTCTATAACCCTGAAATTCACATTTAAAAATGCATGCACACACGTTCTCGTTCTTCGGTTTAAATAATAAAACATGCATTTGAATTGGAGTCGTGACCTAGTGGTTCACGCACATGCTTACAAATTGCTGGGTGACACGAGTTTCAATCTGATCCTGTTGCTGTATTTTGTTCTCTCTCATCTCTCATCTTTCATATAAATAAAATGACTAAAAACTCATTTACATATGGAAATGCACACACACGCTGTTTACTTCTGTATGACATTTTAAATAATAAGCCATAAATTTGAATTTAAATCATGAAATGATTAAAAGGCCAAAAAACATTTTAATTCATACACTTTGTTTTTACCTTTAGTGCTGCTGCTGCTGCTGGTGTTGTTCTCCTTGGCTGCTGTGGCACTTCGATCATCATCTAAATTAAAAAAATAAATAAATAAAACAATGTGTTAAGTTCTCTGTGTCTGTCATATCTTTTGATTTTATTAAAATTATATTGGCTACATATGCTGGTTTCCTCATTATCATCTTAAACAAAAATCAACGTCAGAAAAGAACGTGCCAAGTTCTCTGTGTTTGTCATTTCTTTTGATTT
The DNA here is from genome assembly GCF_049309525.1 of Garra rufa. NCBI lineage: Eukaryota > Metazoa > Chordata > Actinopteri > Cypriniformes > Cyprinidae > Garra > Garra rufa. Next base: position 17,186,091 of record NC_133362.1, read on the forward strand.
TATTAAAATGATATTGGCTCCATATGCTGGATTCCTTATCATCTTCAGGAAGAATTGCAACTACATTGTTTAATACCACAAAACATGATTGATTATTTATTTATTTATTTAGGGTATGAAAGATCCTTTTAAAGTTCAGATTTCAAATCACAAATTTGCATAAAACTTTTCTGAATGTTCTTGCAGCTGCTAGTTTATATCTTACAACTCAGACTTTCTTCTCAGAATTGCAAATTTATTTTTAATTATTTTAAGATTTATTTGTGCCATTTTTGCCTTCATTATGATAGGACAGTTCAGAGGAGACAGGAAACAAAGTGGTAGAGAGAGAAGGGGGCGGAATTAGAAAAAGGTCCTCAAGCTGGGTTTGAACTCGGGACACCTGTAACACAACGGCACTATTTGTCAGCTGTATGATTTTGAGATCCATCTTTTTACACTGAGGACAACTTAGAGACTCATATGCAACTATTACAGAAGATTCAAACTCTCATTGATGCTCCAGAAAAAAAAAAAGAAAAAAAACACGCATTAAGAGCCTGGGGGTGAAAACTTTTTGAATTTGAAGAAGGGTAAATTTAACTTATTGTGTCTTCTGGGAAACATGTAACTATCTTCTGTAGCTTCTGAACGGCAGTACTAAATGAAAAAATATGATATTTAGGCAAAATAAGAAAAATTTACACATCTCCATTCTGTTCAAAAGTTTTCACCCCCGGCTCTTAATGCCTCGTTTCTCCTTCTGGAGCATCAGAGAGTGTGTAGTAGTTCTGAAATAGTTGCATATGAGTCCCTCAGTTGTTCTCAGTGTGAAAAGATGGATCTCAAAATCATACAGTCGTTGTTGGAAAGGGTTCAAATACACAAAAATGCTAAAAAACCCAAAGAATTGGGTTTTTCTGAAGAACAGCAGGCAGTTTAACTGTGTAGGACAAACAAGAGACTCATGAACAACTATCACTAAACAAAAAAACACAGCTGTGGATCATTGAGTTAACAACACAGTATTAAGAATCAAGGGGATGTAAACTTTTGAACAAGGGCAGTTTTATAAATTCAACTATTATTTTCTTGTGGACTATATGTAAACATTTTTTGTGAAATATCAGATTTTTTTTTTTTTGGAACAAGGAAATAAAAAGAACGGATAAGGAAAGCGTGTGGATGAGCCCTAGTAGCTACAAACATTCTAGGCACAGTCCCTCTGGAGTATCATTTTGGAGCTTGAACCTTTATCCTTTCCATTCCGTATCTTTAATCATTGCAACACACCACCCCAAGTGTAGTGTATTTAGACATCAACTTCAATAAGAGATTACTTCATAGCTATTGGTTCTTTGGTATGAGACCAATGCATAATATTTAAACATGAATAATGTGGTCCAAAAGCCTCTCGCCTTCAAGAGGAACAAAACAAATGCAGACGAAAAGGGAAGCATAGAAAATTAATTAGAAACCGCCTTGAGTCTATATCAGTGTAAGCCTCGTTCTCAAACTCTTCTATAAGTTTCTCTCTTCTATCTCTCTGCGTAAATACCAAAGCAAACCACAGCATGAAATAATCTCCTTCCTGCGGCACATCCATGGATGATGCAAGCGCACTCAACTCAGTGCTGCAGATTGTCTCCGCACTCAAACCATAGCATTTGTCTGCAGAATAACGTAATATTTACCTTCATGAGAATCCTACAAACATCATCTGAAACATCTTAAATGTACATTACACATCACTGGGAGTGTAACAACACGGCGTCTATTTTCACTGTGATGCTACATGCTTTCATGCTCATTTCATCACAAGCTCTGAAGCTTCGTTTTCAGTCGGAGAGAGACAATTCGTCGGGTTACGGTGCCAATGTTTCAACAACTACAGACGGGGGCTTTAATGCAACCTTTCAGAAAGAGAGCTACCCAGACGCTTCGCTCTCCCCGGTGGCCACCCCTCAAATTCTACTGATTTAACGGCGCAAAGCTGCAAGTGATGGATTTGTGTTTCGAACGTGAAAAAAGCTCTTTTTATTGGAGAAATAGAGCAGTGGCGGAGTGCCTGGATGGGGAAAGGTGAGGGAGAGCACGGGCAACCGCCACCGCCATGATTTCATTTCATTCTTGTCTCGCGGCACCGTAGAGGGAGAAATTGAAACCGAGTGCGATACGATTCAACAACGCTGTTTCCATTACCGCCCACTCCTGGAAGCAAGTCTCCTCTCTGTCCCTTGCTTGGTGTTTTATCCATATTCCAGCACAAATGGCGAGCTGGAGTAAACAAAGAATCAGAGGAAGTGCAGAATGGAAATTTTTTTTTTCTAGTATTTTGGTCTTGTTTTAAACATAAACCTTGGAGAATCTGCGAAATGATCATTATTTTACCAAAACAAGAGGGATCATATAAAATGTATGTTATTTTTTATTCAGTAATGACCTGAATAAGATCATTCAAATAAAGGTGTTGACATATAGTCCACAAGATAAAATAATAGTTGAATTTATGAAAATTACCCTGTTTAAAAGTTTACATGCACTTAATACTGTATTGTTACCACAGATAGTTATTTTTTGTTTAGGGATAGTTGTTCATGAGTCCCTTGTTTGTCCTGAACAGTTAAACTACCTGCTGTTCTTTAGAAAAGGCCTTCAGGTCCCACAGATTCTTTACTTTTCAGCATTTTTGTGTATTTGAACCCTTTCCAAAAATGACTGAATGACACTGAAGACAACTGAGGGACCCGTATACAACTATTACAGAAGGTTCAAATGCTCACTGACGCTTCAGAAGGAAAAAATATGCATTAAAAGCCAGGGGTGTAAACTTTTGAACCGAATGATTTGTACATTTTTCTTATTTTGCCTAAATATCATATATAATGTTATATTTTTTCTTTTAGTACTGCCCTTCAGAAGCTACAGAAGATACTTACATGTTCCTCAGAAGACAAAATAAGTTAAATTTAACCTGAGCTTCAAATTTAAAAAGTTTTCACCCCTAATGCATTGTTTTTCCTCTGGAGCATCAGTGAGCGTTTGAACCTTCTGTGATAGCTGCATATGAGTCCCTCAGTTGTCCTCAGTGTAAAAAGACGGATCTCAAAATCATACAGTCATTGTTGGAAAGGGTTCGAATACACATAAATGCTGAAAAACCAAAGGATTTGTGGGAACTGAAGGATGTTTCTGAAGAACAGCAAGCAGTTTAACTGTTCAGGACAAACGAGGAACTCATGAACATTTATCACTAAACCAAAAACAGCTGTGGATCATTCAGGGAACAAAAGTATTAAGAATCAAGTGCATGTAAACTTTTGAAGGGGATAATTTTTGTAAATCCAACTATTATTTTCTCTTGTGGACGATATGTAACATATATGTTTTTTATGTGAAATATCTTATTCAAGTCAGTACTAAATAAAAAATAACATGCATTTTGTATGATCCCTCTTATTTTGATATAATAATTAACATTTTGCAGCTTCTGCAAGGTGTGCGTAAACTTTTGATCTAAATTGTATGTAGAAAAGGATTAGCACAAAAGAAAAAAATATATATGCTCTTAGTGATTTTGAGATCAGGGCTGCGTTAAAAGTCTATGGACAGGCAGCAAAATGAGAAAGTTAAGGCTGTCGCTCGAGCGAACCTGCAAGCTCAATTGAGACTTGGCTTCCTCCTGATGCTCTGTCTGTTTCTCTTTCCATGTAATAATGTCAGGGCTGAGAGGGAGCCCTGCCACTTTGGGCTCCTAATAAGCGGCGCTGATCAAAACACAACAAACCAGCCTTTGAAAAAAACGAGATGCTGGAATTTCAATCAAAGCCTGCGCTCACTTCCAACTGCTGCCCTGTACGTCAGGAGATGGTGGAGAAATTTGCCAGCTCTCTAATTTAGCTTTACAGCCGACAACAGTACGAGTTCTGTCTTTCGGGAAGAGAGTCTGACGTGCCGTGAAACAAATAAAGTAGCCTGAAGCTGTCAAGCAGGAAAAAGTGTAAAAATGTGACAAGGAGGATAGCTGGGCGCTTTAGTCTATTTCTCAAAAAAAAAAAAAAGGTGAGAGAAAACAACTGAATTTTATTTTCCTACCCAGCAGCGAATAGATTGATTTGAGGCTTCTGATGTAATCTGACGTTAAGGTTATAGTATCATGCCATTACGACAAATAGTGATATATTTGGCGTTAAACTTCAGACTAAGTCTATACAAGTGCCCTCAAATGTGTTTTGGTTATTTATCCTGATTTACCTGACAGCAGTCCATTGGACACTCAATTCTTTTCATCAGAGCGGCTGAGCGAGTTCAGCTTCTGAGCGCTCTAGCTTCGATAAATTGTCGTATTTTCTTTGCTTCATATGCTTCCCTTGAAATTAACTGCACTTAGGCGTAATGAAAGTTTGATGGTCTCGTCGTGTGGGCGGTATCTTTACAGGCAATGCCGGGCGACTTGCAAAGCAGGGAAGACGAAATAAGTGAGCGAGGAAGATAGAGAAAGGGAGGGAAGTGTAGTGGGGGCAGATGTAAGTCATATTCATATTCAGACAAGCAGAAAATTAGATCCTCCACCAACCATTCGCGCTAGAGATCGTGAGGGGCTTGTGGGTCTATTGTTAGGCGGCATAAATCGTCTGCGCCACACAAATAATGACCGGCCGTGTCAGGCGAGCATCAACATCATTCCCCGTCCCTTCCAAATCCAACAATGACGTTACAGACAAAGACCAAAGCAGACATCTAGTCATCATGAAGTAATCCTCAGGATATGATACGTCTACTTAATGGAAACTCAAATGGTGGTGCTGGTTGAAAGGTTTGGCCAATGCCTTTAAAAAAAAAAGTACCATGGTAATTATCAGAGTTTTGCGCTATTCAGAACTGAACTGAAAATGTATTTCAAATTCGTACATTTTAATTTTATTTGAGGTGGCAAAAGGATATAATTTGAAATGATGGAGGTAGAATTAAAATAAACAGAAATGTAAGAAAATGACAAATTAATAAAAGTTATTGTGAAAAGACAAGGTTTGTAAAAACCAGGGGTGTCAGAAATAAAATAAAATAAATAAAAACAACTGAATTTTATTTTCTTACCCAGCAGCGAACAGATTGATTTGAGGCTTCTAATATATAATATAATATAATATAATATAATATAATGTAATATAATGTAATATAATGTAATATAATATAATATAATATAATACAGAATCCAAAAAACAACATACCAAATTCAACTCAACAATAATATAATATAATACAATATAATTCTGAACTGAGAATGCCTTTAAAACTGTAATAACCAGGGGTGTCAAATATAATATATAGTAAAGATTCCACAAAAAACACAAAATAAATAATACATATTAAAATAAATAAATTATGCACTGTTTTCAACATTGATTTTAATAACTGTTTCTTCAAAATCAATCAATATATTAGAATATTAAGGATCATGCAATGCTAAAATTAACTGATGAAATTATTGCAATAAATTATGTTCTAATATTTATTAAAATAGAAATATTATGTTACATTGTAATAATATTTTACAAAATCACAGTTATTACTACAGATTTGGATATTGATGCAGTCTTGGTGAGCATTAAAGACTTAAAAAATCTAAAATATAAAAAAAAGTCAAATATTAAAAACGACCCCAAAATTTTAAACTGTAGTGTCCTATAATTCTAAATAAATTTTATAAATTGCATTTACATACAATACCAGTCAAAAGTTTTTGAACAGGAAGTCTCTTCTACTCACCAAGCTTGCATTTATTTTATCCAAAGTACAACAAAAGCTGTAAAATTTTGAAATATTTTTACTATTTAAAATAACTCTTTTCTATTTGAATATATTTTAAAATGTAATTTATTTCTGTAATCAAAGCCAAATTTTGAGCATCATTATTCCAATCTTAAGGGTCACATGATCCTTCAGAAATCATTCTAATATGCTGATTTGCTGTTTAAGAATTATTATTATTATTATCATCAATATTTATAACAGTTGAGTACATTTTTTTCAGGATTCTTTGATGAACAGAAAGATCCAAAGATCAGCACTTATCTGAAATAAAAAGCTTTTGTAACATTTTACACTATACCATTCAAAAAATTGGAGTCAGTATAATTTTTTTTTTTTTTTGGGGGGGGGAAAGAAATTATAGAAATTACTACTATTATTTAGCAAGGATGCTTTAAATTGATTAAAAGTGATGATAAATGTGTATAATTTTACAAAAGATTTCTATTTCACATAAATTCTGTTCAAAATGTTACTTTTTGCTGTACTTTGGATCAAATAAATACAGGCTTGGTGAACAGAAGAGACTTCTTTAAAAAACATAAAAAACATTCCTGTTCAAAAACTTTTGACTGGTAGTACATGTCAACAGGGGGATATACGTGTAGTGAATTTCTATCAAACGCAACTGGACTTTATATTAGATTATTTAAGGTGGGCCACTCATCCAAACAGCTTCAACAGAGTCAAGGCTTGTTTGGTCATTTAATTTATAACCTTTTTCCCTGCACCTGGCTGGTTTAGGTTCTCAAGGCTGTCTGACTCTCACAGTTTGCCAGCAGCTCAAAGCCGAACACAAACAACCAAACCAATAACCCCGGCCTAACTGGAGCAAGAGCCCAACGTAATCGAACCAGTGACTCACAAAAGCACCCCGCCAGACGGCTTTCACATGTCGCTCAGGAGGTTAATGGAAAAGAACTCGACTGAAAGGAGAACAAGAGAACAAGCTTACAGGTTTGTTGAGTAAAACCGCTCAATATCTCACAAGTCGAATACATTATCTATCTGTCCTTCACTTGGAGAAGTATGCGGATAGTATGTTTGGTTTACGGAGATGATATAATGAATTAAACTCTTGCTTGATATCTTACTTTAGGGTGGTCTTCAAGCTGTGTTCATCATGTTCAACATGTAAATAACTACTTTGCAAGTGAATAGCCACATTTAAGACCAAAGTGCAGCTTTCGTAGCGTTTTGTGTGAGGTAACAGTAGAGTTCAGCTCATCATTAAAACATACATCAATGTAATTCCAGGCCTATTCATGCGCAACAACGGCGGGCAACCTTTTCAAAGAGCCAGACCATGAGAGCTAATGAAGTGCTAAATGTGGAGAGCAAACTTCATTTTCATATGTAAATATTCAAAGGTTGCGGGGCGAGGGCAGACATATTTTCTCTGGAACAACATTCAGGAGAGGAAGAGAAAGAGAAAAGCATTCTAGGGAGGCACTTGATTGTGCACGGGGCTTTTTTCTTCCTTGCGTCGCTGTGTGATGGTGAAGCTTCAAACAATTAGAGCCAATTAAAAGGTATTGAGTCGAAACAAACCCGGTGGGGAGGGCTTCAGTGTAAATACCACAGATCCTTCTCATGCACGTTCCTCTGTGAAAAGCCAAGTGGTTCCTCTCATCTGTATTCCGCCCTCTCAAAGCGAAGAGTGAGAAATACGAGGAAGGGTTTTTACAGAGCCAAGTGGCATTGTATCACCGGCCGCATTTGCCTAAAGTTACAAGATGTGCTTTGACGAGCTGCCATTGTACGAGGAAGAGGTCCTCTCTGGGTCTGAAAAGGCTTCCAGTTCTCTCCGGGCCAAGAAGGCCATGCTTGGAAAAACAAAAAAACCTTTAAAAAGATGTGAAAAGAGAACATGGGGTCGCCTGGTTTAAGGGTCACATTGAAAGTGCTGTGGAGAATTGAGCAGGGAGGTTTGTGGCAGATCAGTAAAGCAAATTAGCTCGATGGGAGGAGAACAGTAGCCTTTTTTAATACGCTTCTTATCGACGTAGAATCCATACGGTTAACTCAGCATGTAACACGAGTCTAAAGTGCGTTTTCACCGCAATGATTCACTGAAAAATTTTAATTCTGTCATCGTTTACTCACCTTCATGTTGTATAATGCACTGGTTGCTATTTTCCACGCAAATAAATAGGTACTGGAGCTTTCAACCTTCAAAAAGGTTGTGAAAGCACCATTAAGTTTCATAAAAGTGGCTTAGTAGTTTTGTTGGACCAACACCCCAAAACTTCATTTGTTATTCACAGCTAAACAACATATATCTTTAAGTCAGTGAGTTGAAGAACCAGATTAGTCTGATTTAGAACAGAATCTTTCAGACCTGTTTTGAGAACTGGAACATCTGATTCATTAAACTGACTCAAAAGAATGATTCGCTCACAAATTGAACATCTTCTCATACAATGAATTCAATGACAGTCTATCGCAGTGGTTGGCAACAGGCGGCTGGTTCTGAAATAGATCTGTCATGACAGTTACTCACATTTATTTAAATCTCCTTTGAAATAGCACTTGCCATTCACTTTCACTTTCGATTTCGCAAAAATGCGCACTCTGTGTAAAGGGAGCTAACTAGCCGCGACGGCGACGTATGAAATTTAAATTTTAGAAACGGTTTCTATTTCTGCGACGTTGCGGCTGGAACAACAACACAAACTATGACAGTTACAATCTCAGGTACTGATTACGTGCTCTATTCAATGTTAAAAGTGTCTCATGTGAGCTTGAATATCATTTTGCGTGACATTTATAGCCTTACTGAAAGCAAGAACAGATAGTTTACCTCAGATCTTGAAAATAAATTTAGGCAAACATAAAATGTGAACCAACAAGCGTTTTCCATGAAAATTTTCCCTCTTTACGAAGTTTCGTCAATTGTTTTGTTTATTGGTCTAATTCTTGTTTCGGGTTTCTCTTTCTAATTAACCTTACATTTGGTTAGTCACTCAATTAATTCTCTTGTGCTTCGTTCCCACCCTTCTGAATTATGTTGCACTGATAAGGAGTTATCACAAACTAAGACTGTTAAGTTGTGCTATCTTACAATCAATATATAGTAAATGTAAGTTAAAGTGTTGCCTATGTAACCAGTTAAAACTTGAAATGGTGATGAGGTCTTAAAATGTATGGAAAGAGTCTTAAAAAGGTATTAAATTTAACTTTGTGATTTCTGTATATACCCTGGAGTAACAGCTCACTACCAGTTACAAAAGACACTGTAACAGTCTCTCACAGGCAATTCTAGTTGCATTTTTCATCAATTAGTTTCTTAAATTTTCCTTTGACTATGTTCTGGCCCACCATCTAGTGGCAAATTGTTTTTTAGCTGGATGCCAGACTCACTTGCTGACCCCTGGTCTATTGAATAGCTTTAGTGGGTAAACAAATGATAACAGATTTTCTTTCTGATCGTTCACCCAAAAATGACAATTCTGTCATGAATTACTCACCATCATGTCATTCCAAACCTGTAAGACCTTTGTTCATCTTTGGAACACAAATGAAGATACTTTTGATAAAAACCAATAGATTTTGACCCTGCATAGACAAGAATTCAACTACCATGTTGTAAGGTTTAATACGACTTATATTCTACTTCTTATTTTCCTAATAAAGTCGTAATAAACCTTGAACGTGGCAGTTGCGTTGCTGTCTATGCAAGGTTAGAAAGCTCTCAGATTTCATTAAAAATATCTTAATTTGTGCTCCGAGGATGAACAAACCTTACGGGTTTGGAACGACATGAGGGTGAGTAAGTAATGACAAGATTTTCTTATTTTGGTGAACTATTCCTTTAAATGTAGTGTTTAAGAAGTTATGCAGGGAAACTTTTTCCTCTCTGCTTCAAATTACAGCACCAAAAACAATTCAGAAGCACAAAACTCACCAAATGAAAAAGGAAAAAACAACAATAAATATGAAGGAAGTAAGAAAAGACAGCGTCCCCTTTGCCATGACCTCAAGAGCCGCTAAACGCATCTGTCAAAGGTAGCAGGGTCTGCTGCGAAAAACTTAACAAGTGATTTAGCATAATGTGGGGTCTGCTTTTGAACCTGACCCACCACAAGATTACATTCGCCAAGTTACAGCTGGAGAAAATAGGATGCAAAACCTTGTTGTTCATGTGCACCTTTAGACCTTGCTGGAAAGAGATGTGAGGATTTAAAAAAGCAAAGTTCTTCACATTCAGACACTAACAATACATCTCTCAAAAGAAACATGCATTTTAACAGCTTCTAGTAGTCACTAACATCAATGCAATCCATATTTTTTCTATACACTACCGTGCAAAATGTTGGGGTTTGTAAGATTTTAAAATGTTTTTGAAGAAATTCTCTAAAACTCACCAAGGCTACATTTGTCCGATTGAAAATAAAACCAAAACAGTAATATTGTGAAATATTTTTACAATTTAAAATAACTGTTTTCTAACACTCTAACAAAATGCTGGGTTAAAAACAACCCAGCACTGGGGGAAACATGGACAAACCCAGCAGTTGGGTTGAATATTTATTCCAACCTTCTGGGTAGATTTATTTAACTCAACAATTGTTTAAAAATGACTACATTTATTGCTTAAAATGAACCCAAAATAGGTTGTAAATTAGCATTTACTAACATGTTCATTAAATGAACCTTTATTAATAAGTTGAATAAATAATAATTCAATAATAAACATTTTTAAATGACCTGTTAATAAATTGCTGATGCCTCTAGTAATTATGTGTCTGATTATTAATTTACATCCAATTTTGGGTTCATTTTATAGTAATTAAAAGAGTTGAGTTAAATAAAATGACCCCGAAGGTAAGGTTAAACATTTAACCCAACTGCTTGGTTAAAATAACCAAGGGTTGTATTTAACACAGCATTCTTTAGAGTAAACATATTTTAAAATGTAATTTAAGCTATTACTCCAGTCCTACGGAAGCACAGGAATATTCTTATTTGGTGTGTAAGAGATATTTTTATTATTGTTATTATCAATGTTGAAAACAGTGGCACTACTTAATTTTTGTAATTTTAATGGAAACCATGCTAACATTTTTTTAAGGCACATTTGATGAATATAATGAGCAAAATAACGAAATATATTTAAACAATGCAAGTCTTTACTGTCACATTTGATCAATTTAACACATCCTTGCTGAATAAAAGCATTAATTTCTTAAAAAATAAAACATCCTAACCCCAAACTTTTAAAAGGTAATGCATATACTTAATCTTAGTGACAAATATTTTTATTTTCTGCTAGCATGCACCTGAATTATGCACTGTTCTCCTCATTAAAGTGAAAATGACAGACTGAGCCTTACTGATGGAAATATGTGACCCTGGACCACAAAACCAGTCATCAATTTTTTTTGAAAAAGAGGTTTATACATCATCTGAAAGCTGAATAAAGCTTTCCATTGATGTATGGTTTGTTAGGATAGGGCAATATTTAAATCTGAAGGTGCAAAATATTGAGAAAATCACCTTTAAAATTGTAATTTGTTCAAAAATTGTAAGTTTTTATATATTTAGGGCAGGAAATTTACAAAATATCTTCATAAACATGATCTTTACTTAATATCCTAATGATTTTTGGCATAAAAAAAAATAATATTAATTTTGACACTGTATTATTAGCTATTGCTACAAATATACCCATGCTACTTAAGACTGCTTTAGGGTCACATATTAAAGGTATATTACACAAAAAAGTTGGAAAAACCAAATTAGCACATACTCTCAACTTCCATGGCATCCGGAGTGTCCTGACCGGTTTCCATCTTGGTGTTATCACTCTTTGTTGAGTCTATTGACACAGAGAGGAAAAACAGAGAGAAGACTGTGAACATTATGGCCATTAAAACAGAAAAGAGGTTAAAACAGCTTTCAAATAAGCAACACTATACGCAGCACAAGTTTTCAAAGTGAGTATGTCACATAGTTTGCTGTTCCTGCCAAACTGTCCATGGCTTTTCTTCACTCTCTATTTTCTTTTGTTTAGTATGCATTAAAGCAGCTAAATTCTATGTGACTTTTTAATGGATTTTGTGCGCCTTTGCAAGGCGAGAGATGTGTGCGAGGGACAAAATGAATAGGCATGAGCAAAACAAAACTGCCATTATCAAATATAAGCTCTGCATCCTGTGCGTCAGCACTCTTCACTTTCGTCGTGATTTATCCTGCCTCCATATTCCTCGCACAATCCCCTGAACCCCCTCAACTCCCCCGTCTGGAGGGCTGTGGGAGGGACGAGCTCGCTGATCAAAAGAAGATCTTCAAAGCCACAGTGTGAGAGCCGTGCTCCTTCCAGCTTATTTGAGCAGGACTCCTCTTCTCCTGCATTCCCCCTGCTTTGATGCTAACAGGGTTGTGGGCTATAGGTGACTACATAATGGAGAGCACACACAATGCATCCTGGGTGCTCTGCCAGGGCACAAATGACAGTCGTATCAGACGTGTTTGAAGTCCAGGGTCCATCAGCAGATGGTTGTGCTGGCTGAAGAGGGGTTGTGATGGTCATATTTACGTGTGAATTCATACAATGGTGGCACCTCTACCCGAAAACTGTTATATGACTTGGTTTTCATCAAGCCTGTTCTCTAGCAAAAGTTTTACATGGACAGCGAATAACTACATAGCTTTGTAATTTCATGACATTACGGTTGAACCACTGATGTCACACTATTTTAACAATGTTCTTACTACCTTTCTGGGCTTTGAACAGGATAGCTCTGTCGCTGTCTGTGCAGGGTCAGGAAGTTCTTGGATTTCATTAAAAATGTATTCATTTTATGGTCCGAAGATGAGCAAAGGTCTTACGGGGTTGGAACGACATGAGGGTGAGTAATTAATGACAAAAGTTTTATTTTTGGGTGAACTATCCCTTTAATGATTCATGCATTTTTACAATGCTATGCTCCCAACTTTGTAGGAACAGTTTGGGGATGGGCTTTTTCTATTCCAGCATGACTGTGACCCAGTGCACAAAGTAAGGTCTATAAAGACATGGTTGGATGAGTTTGGTGTGGAAGAACTTGACAGGCCTGCACAGAGCCCTGACCTTAACCCCATCAAACACCTTTGGGATGAACTAGAACGGAGGAATGGAGCCATGCCTTCTCCTCTAACATCAGTGCCTTAACTCACAAATACTCTACTGGATGAATACGCCAAAATTCGCCAGAAACACTTCAAAATACTTCCCAGAAGAGTGGAAGCTCTTACAGGGGGACCTCTTTATTATATATTAATGTCTATCTACTGTATCTATCTACAGTTAAAGTCAAAAGTCTACATAAACCTTGCAGAATCTGCAAAATGTTATTTTTTTTATTTGTTACTGACCTGAATAAGATATTTCACATAATAGACATTTACATATACAGTAGTCCACAGGAGACAATAATAGCTGAATTTAAAATAATGACCCCGTTCAAAGGTTTACATACACTTCTATATTCTTAATACTGTTTTTTTTTTAATGATAGTTGTTCATGAGTCTGTTGTTTGTCGTGAACAGTTAAACGGCCCGCTGTTCTTCAGAAAAATCCTTCAGGTCCCACAAATTCTTTGTTTTTTTTTCAGAATTTTTGTGCTTTTGAACCCTTTCCAACAATGACTGTATGATTTTGAGATCCATCTTTTCACACTGAAGACAACCAAGGGACTCATACGCAACTATTTCAGAGGGTTCAAACACTCACTGATGCTCCAGAAGGAAACACAATGCAATAAGTGCTGGGGGTGAAAACTTTTTGAATTGGATGATCAAGGTAAATTTAACTTATTTTGTCTTCCAAGAAAGTAAGTATATTGTGTAACTTCTGAAGGGCAGTACTAAACAAAACAAAAAAATATGATATTTAAAATAAAATAATAATAAAGTGGGCATTTTAACCTTCTGTATAGCTGTCCTCAGTGTAAAAAGACATATCTTAAAATCATACAGTCAATGCTGGAAAGGGTGCTGAAAAATCTAAGAATTTATGAGGCCTCACGGATTTTTCTGAAGAACAGTGGGCAGTGTAACTGTCCAGGACAAACAATCTATCTATCAGATTCTGCAAGGTGTATGTAAACTATCTATCTATAATTTCCATTTTTTGTACCCTCAAACAAGGTCATCATTGTTAAGAATAATACTACTAACAAGTATTAACATGAACAAATTTGAATGGTATTTTCATCAAATAACAAAACTTTAAAAAAAAAAAAAGGACTAGAACTTTTTGAGGGACGTTTTGAGGGACTAGATTTGAACCTGCTTCTCTTATATGAGAACCACAACTAACCACTAAGCCACAGCTCCAGGGAGTCTACAAATGTACAAGCTTACCTAGATGATGTACAAAACCCATGGCTGCTAAAGTACCATTTATGTTGTTCTTGTCTTTGTGTTATTTAATCTGTCCTGCTCCGAAGCAAAGTGCGAGGACAGTTTTGGGGCAGGATGTAGACTAGACACAGTGCAAGAATATTTGCATTTATGCAGAAAATTTGGCTAATGCCTGGCTCTTTCAAGGACCGCTGCAATATATGAGCCCAGGGCAATAGCTAATTGTGCTGTGATAAGCCCTAGCCACAGGCTGACAGAAGCTCTCTGAGCTTTGCCTTCACATCCACAATCTCCCCTGGCACACAAACAGAACAGAGAAAGTCGCATTTAAACAGCCAATTAAAAAGGCTGTTGCCTCCACCTGTCTCTCCACCATGTAAAGCCTCTATGGATGGCGGATCAGAGGAGCTACCCAACAGGGGAAAATCACAATAGAGAGAGGAAGTGTGACCTCGCTCAAGTGATTCTACTAGAAACAGACCTCTCGAGTGGTCAGTGTTTCTCATTTCACGTAACTGAAAGACGACAATTGGGAAAGTAGTGTTGGGACTTTCCATGGTACAAACAACTTATTATTTGCTACATAATCATAATATGATATAATTTGTACTAGAAACAATCTAAATTAGTGTGACAGCAATAAATAAACAGATTAGTTCAAGCTAAATACAAAAAAACTGTCACAGTCATATATAAACAAATATTTTAATTTATTCAAAGAGTCATTTGCATAAACTGTTGACATATTCACTAGGAAAAATGCAATGCTTAATCGCACTACGCTGCCCCTCAGTGGAAAAGGCAGGTTAATATTGGAAAAGTTCCACTTTTTTAAAACCAGCTTTGTCACGCTGCTTAAAAATGAACATAGCAACTCCCAACACAGGAACAACGTGAATAGGCCAACAAATCAAAAAAATGTGAAGAATAAACAAAAAAAGACAAAATGGTGTCTGATGATAACTAAGTATTAGTAGTTGGCAAAAGCAGTTTTCTTTTGTCGTTCGGTGGGTATTACTGAACTGAGACACTAGAAATGCGCAGGGCTTTAACACAAGCAACAGATGGCCACAGCAGATACTGTTGGGTTTTTGCCTCAGGGACAAATTCTCCAGGAGGCTGCGAGCGACTAGGAATGGCATCACTATCGCAGTCTCGAAAACTTGGCCGTAATCAATAGTTAATACACAAGGAACAAAACCCAGGAGATCCAAACCCGGGCAACATTACATGGAGAATCCTGCGGGTGTAGCTTCAAGAAGTAAACAAATAAATAAGTGAGCATAGCGCTTGAATAAACAATGATTTCTTTTGATGATTTCCTGAGTGAATATAAATTCTTTTAGGAGAGGCAAAAGAATGGCTAGGAGAATGGGTGCCGTGTGATCTCACTACGGTGGATGACAGGAAATGATGAATATTGACTAATATCCAAGAGTTAAGCTGCCAAACGACTCAATTTTTGCCTCACCGTGACATAAGATGGAAAACAAAGGGTTGGAGAGAGTAAAAGAACAAATAAAAAAAATGTCCAAAATGAAACAACTCTGAGCTGTCTTTCTCTCGCTGAGAAACGCTGATTGCCCACTGTGCTTGAGAACAAAAGACAATGGGAGCGAAAGTGTGTGTTCTGCTTCTCTTTCAATTTTGGCTGCTCTCAAGTTTTTTTTTTTCCTCACACAACATTGGTTTTAATAATTCTAAAACCTGAAACTATATGCAATGCAACTATGTGAAAGCAAATGTTTTTAGGTGCACAAGCTCGATTTTTATGTAGAAAAGTACAGTAACTTGCAAAAACTTGAAACTGGTTTAAACTGTCAAATGTTTATATAATTAGGTCCATTAATGTAACAGACATAAACCAGTCATACAGGTAAATTTTTATTATTAAGATTTATACATCATTTGAATAAACTTTCCATTGATGTATGGTTTGTTATGATAGGACAATATTTGGTAGAGATACAACTATTTAAATATCTGGAATCTGAGGGTGCAAAAAATATATATAGCCTATAATATTGAGAATATCACCTTTAAAGTTGTCCAAATTAAGTTCTTAGCAATGCATATTACTAATCAAAAATTAAGTTTTGATATATTTACAGTAGGACATTTACGAAATATCTTCATGGGACATGATCTTTACTTGATATCCTAATGATTTTTGGTATAAAATAAAAATGTAGAATTTTGACCCATGCTATGTATTTTTGGCTATTGCTACAAATATACACATGCTACTTAAGACTGGTTTTGTGGTCAGGGTTCACATATGAAGATAACTCTATCAAGTATAAACACATGCAGCCAATGATCAATGTTAAAAACAGAAAACAAAGCACTATATATTAGATCTGATTAATCAATAAAAAAGTGCCCTTAAACAGCTGATTACAACATTAGTTGTACTTTGGGGAATTAATTATATTTCATATATTAATGGTGACACTTAAATTAGTGCTTAAGAAACATCACTTAACACTCAAAAATAATTTCAGTATGTGATGTAACTATAAAATATACACAGCAAGTGAACATAATGATAGTGATGCACTACTATACTGCCCTCCAAAGGCAAAGCGCAGTAACTAAACATTTGATCAAAATTGAGTTCAGGCTTAAAATGGACTTTGTGACAACTGTTTTGTCTTGTGGCAAAGTCTCCTGGTTCAATTTTATCTCGTTTCAGAGAAACGTTCAGAGAAACAAGAGTGTCAACATATTTGACTAGCTGTTGTAAAAACTTTGAAGGCATTTTTCTCAGTTTCAGTGTTCGCGTAGTTACTGCACTTTGCCTTTGGAGGGCAGTATAGAACGCTCTCATTATAATAAAAATGATAAGACATGATCTAAATTGATGTAGAAGAGATTTATTGTGTACATAATACATATTAGAGACGTTTTGTGTATATATTATGTTGTAGGGATGCACAATAAATCAATACTTCCAAAATTACAAAATGGTTTAGCAAAAGAATGCAATTTGATCAAAAGAAGTGTTTATCAACAAGTGTTAATTTTATCAGCCATTTTTTAATCTAGTCCTATTCTTAGTCCTGTGTCAAATGTACTTTTTCGTTATCATATTTAGTCAGCTTGTCCTGTTTTTGTTCAGTCAAGTTTTAGTCGACTAATCATCTGAATATTTTAGTCAATTTTTAGTAAAATAAAAATTGTTTTAGAAAAAATCAAATAAAAAAATATAAATCGCATTGATTGTTGTCATTTAAAAAAATTATTTTTACATTTCATTAGAAATATTGCACTTTGTCCACTCATACACATTGTTTATTTTTACCTAATCTAGTTTATTGATTTATCATAGGATTTTTATTATATACATTAATATCAAAGACGTGGATATACAATCTCTCTGTCTACATTATGAAAACTGGTAACAAAAAAAAAAAAAAAAATGGTGAAATTCAAAATTTGAATAATTCCAAACTGCAATAATATTTCTCTATTAAAACAACTGCATTTATTCAGCAACCACAATCACAAACAATATAGATGAGATTCATGCCATGCAAGCGGCTCATGACAGAACACAGACTGGCTAAATTACACTTTCATTTAAGCAGAATATCTTGCAGGGAGACAGCTAAACTCCATCTCACTTGTCTGTTTGTGTTTTCAGATCATCTTAGGCACTTCCACAATGTAGAGCGAGTGCGCATACAATAGTTGCCAGATTAAAAAAAATTAAATTAAGTAAAACGCTGGGCCAAAAATGTATCCTTTCAAAAGAGAAGCTTTGATTTGGGGATTCGAACTCAATATCTGGCAACCACAAACATGAAAGCTCGCGTAGTAGAGACATGTACAACAGTCGTAATATTTTGACAAAAATGAAAAGGGTTTTAGTTTTTAGTTTTTAATTACATTTTAGTCTCGTCTTTTATCAATAATATTGAATCAGAGTTTTATTCGCCAAGTGTGCGCACACACACAAGGAATTTTTTGGTTTGTTTGGTACATACATGCATACATACATATCTGACATGAAAACAGAAACATTTAAATAAGTAAGACTTAAAAATAAATAATAATAATGTGTATGAATCTGGAACAGAAGATTTATGTACAGATTTGTGCATTATTTACTCTATAAACAGCTATATGAAAAATAATGATATAGTCAAAGTTATTATTTATTGACCTTATTGTCGTCTCGTCATTGTCTCGTTTTGGTCATTGGAAAAAAGCTTGACAATAGTGTTTGTTGATGAAATTAACACTATTATTAACTGAAGAGAACTTTAAAAGGCTCCCTTTGGCTTTCCATTAAAAAATAAATGAATACATCAAAACTGTAATTTTAAAGTTATAATATTACTAATTGAAACAAATGAAATGGTTGATTTATTATTTTACCATGAGATATTGCAACAGTAATATTTTTATTTTGTATTTATTTAGTTATTTATTTAATAATAATGATACAATTTTAGTCAAAATTTTAAGGCCCACAAACAAGGCGTAATTAAGCAATAAGGTACAAGACGCTTCGCGTCGTGCCTAACAACGCCCTTCAGCCGTGATTTATTCACGATACAGCACGGCCTCAAGTACCTTATTGCTTTTATAAAATGGTTACCACACAATAAAAATATTAAAATCAAAAATATATATTAATTTATATATATTAAGTTGTACGTTTTCATAAAATAAAATCATTAACTGCCTTCCGCTGTAAAAAGTAGTCCCTAACTGCTGCAGCTGCGTTTACGTTGCTAAGGGGGTTCAATGATACACAAAACCGTTGAGTGAAGCGGTCATAGCAGTGCCGTATCATGAATACGACACAGCTGCTGACCAATCAGAATTGAGGAATGGAACTAACCGTTTTATAATTGAATATAATCAATAATATATCAAATTTGAATAACATTTTTGTTTAACTAGCATCGAAACTAAAAAAATTTTCCTCTTTATCGACCAATTCACCAGCACATTTTGTTTGTGTACTTGCAGAGCATATTTCTGGCCTTTTGGTTAGCTTTACACACACAAACTCTCATTCATCCACCACTTCTAAACCAATTAAAGCACGAGGGATCCTTAAGCTTTCCAAAAACAACACTTTTCTTAAGATATCTTACACTGATCTAAAGATCTCACTTGCAACAGTGGTCGATTCACTTTACCACAGTAACATGAGATTTAATCAGGCAAAATAAGTCTTGCGGTTTGCAATATGTAATCAAAAAACGACGTGCAGAAACAGGCTGAACCTCGGCTGGTGCGACAGAGTGAAAAAACCCCACCTTCATCAGTCAGACAGTGAGAGATGAGGAGAGAAACTCTGATTGGATTCAGAGCCACTGAGGCTCAGCAGCCGTCGCAGTAAATCTCACCTGCATGCAGGCGAAGAGGCGATATCGACTCCCACCGCAGGATCCGCAATACACCACGGACGAAAAAAACGCCCTCCATTAGCAAAGCCAGACTTATTCATAGCTACCTTCAGGCTAAGAGAAATTTTGTTTAATTTATGAATCTTTCACAAACTTATCGAGTCAACCGCACAGGGCCTGTTGAGGGGGAAAACATGAGAACAAGTCGAGATTCACTTCGAACACAATTTCAAAAAGTAAACAAGTCTAGGCACTTTACTGAGCAAACAATTTGACGTTTTTAATATTGATGCGGACTCTCGAGCAGAGGGCTTCTTATTTGTGTTGCCTGCTTCCATGCAAGTCAGTCATTTAGTAGATGCTTTTATTCAGAAGCCAATCCCGTGCTAACACATGCACAACCATTAGACTTTATAAGTTACACGAGCCGACACACCTGCTTAAAATTGGCAGCAGTGCCCTAATGACCATGTGCCAACAGCGTTCAGAAACACTCGGCTGAGGTGTTATGGAAGGCTGTTTGTGTGTGAATGTGAGCTTGTTTTTGTTAAAAGCACCGTATGGTGAGGTGTTGAGCTTGGCTTTACCCTCTTAAATATGTTGTATCGATCTCACCTTCTCCGTGTTTAACATCTGGTACTGCCGTCTTTGTGTGTGCGTATTAGTCTGTCGCTTGTGTCTAAATGGGAATCGTTATCCATTATCTGTGTACATAACACTTTAATCAAGTTTTGTGTAGACAAATAGTGGGCATAATTGAATGGATGTGTGAACACATTCCAGGCATGCCTCTTTGTATCTATACTATTGTATGTGTGTGCTGTTCTGTGTAGCCTTGATTTAAATAAAGACTTAATGTGCCACTTTTACTTAAATTTTTTTTTCATTTTCAAATAGTCTGTGAAAAACTTTTATCATCTATTCATTTTCTATGACATTATTTTGTAGTCAAAGTATTATTTTTTGTCACATGCTTTGTACTATTATAAAAAAGGACATTTTACTGTTCCAAAATTTGGGATCAATAAGATTTTTAATGTTTTTTAAAAACGTCTCTTATGCTCATCAAGGCTGAATCATCAATCCAGAAAAAAACAGTAGTATTATGAAATATTATTTCAATGTAACATATATATATATATATATATATATATATATACAGCAGGCATTTTCCAGGTGGGATGAGGGGGATTTCCCCCCCTTTTGGTCTCTG
>NC_133362.1:17207309-17385792 GCF_049309525.1 Garra rufa
TATCATATTTAATATATAATAAAATATAATAAACAAATAAAAATATAATATATATTAAAATATACTTACTTAAAAAATTGTAATTATAATTGTAATTGTAATTTTTGGAACCTGTGATTATTTTTCAGAATTAGTTAATGAATAAAAAGTTAAAAAGAACAGCATTTATTCAAAATATAATTCTATATACAACAATATAAGCCTTTGCTATTACTTTTTATTAATTAAACATATCCTTGCTAAATAAAAGTATTAATTTCTTTCAAAAAAAAGAAAGAATAAAAATTTACTGACCACAACCTTTTAAATGGTAGTTTAAGTTGTTACAAGAGATTACTATTTTAAATAAATGCTGTTCTTTTTTACTTTTTATTTATTAAAAGTATCACAGGTTACAACAAAGTATTAAGCAGCACAATTGTTTTTTAACACTGATAATAATAGAATGATTTCTGAGGGATCGTGTGACACTGAAGACTGGAGTAATGATGCTGAAAATTCAGTTTTGCATCACAGGAATAAATTAAATTTTAAAATATATTCACATAGAAACATTTTATTTTACATTGAAATAATATTTCACAATATTACTGTTTTTACTAGATTTTTGATCAAATAAATGCAGTCTTGATGAGCATAAGAAACTTTAAAAAACATTACAAATCTTATTGATCCCAAACTTTTGAACGGCAGGGTACATATGTTTGATACTATTGTGAAAGGTATAAACAATAAATACAATGCAATTCTACATTACATTATATTTATATAACATTTTAATAGTTCTTACAAGAAATACATAATATTTATCTTCTAAAGCTTTTAAGGGATAGCCAACCCCAAAATGAAAATTGTAATATTTTACACACACTCACATCACTCCAAACCTCTATTTGAGAGAAGATTTTTTGAAGAATGTTGGTACCAAACAGTTTCTGCTCATATTGACTTTAACTGCTTTTTTGTCAATACAGTGGGAACATAAACCAACATTTAAAAAAAATACACAAAAGAACAACATAAGAATAAATTATAACAGAGTTTTCATTTTTGTGTAGACAATCGATTTAAAGAAAGAATCGGGACATCAAAGCATATGTGCATTGTGCCATGTACATCTCTCTCCTATTTTAATTACGTGATCATATCAGTCTTACCTTCTATCGGTTTTTCCGGTTCATCAGGCGGGACTGTCTGCATCTTCTTTGCTGGGCTACCCTCTTTCTCTTCCCCTTGACAGAACGAGACAGATTAACATATTAATGGATAAAAAAAACAATACTAATCCAATAACATTGTCCTTTCTGATTTGCTCACTTCTCAAAAAGCTCCATTCATAATTCATCCAGTTCAGAATTACCATCCCTTTATTTCCTCATTCAGATCCGGCAGCCGGTGAGATTACAGTTATCATTTTTAATAATGGGTCTCAGAGACAAATTTGAAGCCCTGCCCTCGAGAGTGAGGGGAGGACAGCCTCATCTGAGCCTGAGTAATCGATCAAGAAAATGGCGAAAAGGAGAGAGCGGGCCTTGATGATGCTCATCTGTTGCCTATGGTGGCGCACACACGAACACACACACACACACACACACACACACACACACACACACACACACACACACACACACACACACACACACACACACACACACGTGGACGTGGTGTATTTACTATCTGCCAGATGCAGGAGAAGTGCATAAGACTACTAGATCTCCTGTATGAAACTTAGAAGATTAAAAACATGACAGCTGTTTCTTTTGCCCTCTCATACTGCCTCAAACGGCTGACAGCTTTTTGACAGCATATGCCTGTGAGAAAACACTACGCTGTGTTTTTGTTTTCCGTTTTTAAGTTGTCTGCATTTAACAAGGCTGTGCGGTCACAGATAGCAGGCTCGTATTAAGACGTCAGTGCTTTGTATGTTTGGCGAGTTAAAAAAAAAACGGTTAAACACACACAATGCCAGATTTGAAAACCTGTAATGGCTTTACTAAGAGGATTTTCATGACAAATTGAGAGATTAGGAAATTCCTTGGCATCTAAGCTACTAACCAGAAATCACGACGGACTCTGGAGATGCTTCCAATTTCTGCACACAGGCTTTTCAGAAAATTTCAATTTCAGCACGCATATACATAGAAAACAATCAATCAATAGACAATCAAAAAGCAAAATGCTTTTTTTGAGAGGGAAAAAATTGACTGTCACATCTTGATAACAGGAATAGAAGCTTCCAAGCTGCCAATTCCTGTAGGAAACCTATAATGAATTTAGAGGACTGCTGAATGCCTTTACGAACGCAATTACATTAGATAACAATATATCACATCAAACAGCTTTTCATGGGTAGAAAGACTTCACTCTAAGCATAAATTTTCACTAAACATTTCTATTTAAAATTCTAAAACAAACAACCCAGGCTCATGAAAATATGTGCCTCAATATACATTTCTGCAACACAGTAATTGCGTACCTTACTGCACGCTTTGTGGCAATTTCAAAGTGAAATGTCCAGAGAGTGAAGCTAAAACACACATTCAGTGTGTTAATGTAGCATATTCCCTACACCAAACCCAAACCTAGTGTTAACAAATGCAAAAGTAATATAAAAACGCATTCGTTGATGCAGCTGTGCTCATTTAACTTGCTTATGCGGATTTGAATTGTTTTGTCGAAACCGTAGTTTCATGGGATTCGTATGGAGCTCTTCATCATTCAAGTGCAACGCCGTATCTCGTAAGCTACCGAGCAAACCTACTAATAAAGAAAACTCATGCATATGAAGCGTTATATGTGACAACATTCAACAGATTGAGTTTTCAAATCACGCAGGAATCATAACATAATATTCTGCAAGTAATTGGGTGAAATTAGGCTTTATTAATCAAAACTATGTACCTGTAAATCATACTTTGTGTGTAAAGAAATAAAAGTTGTCAGAGTTTTACTGCCTCTAGAGTTTATTTCAACTGGAAACTGCAGTGATTCGTACAGACAGTGAGGAAAAATATTATTTGATCCCCTGCTGATTTTGTATGTTTGCCCACTGACAAAGAAATTATCAGTCTATAATTTTAATGGTAGGTTTATTTTAACAGTGAGAGACAGAATAACAACAAAAATCCAGAAAAACGCATTTTTAAAAAAGTTATAAATTGATTTGCATTTTAATGAGTGAAATACGTATTTGATCCCCTATCAGTCAGCCAGATTTCTGGCTCCCAGGGGTCTTTTATACAGGTAAGGACTTGAGGTTAATCTCAGCTTGTTACCTGTATAAAAGACACCTGTCCACAGAAGCAATCAATCAATCAGATTCCAAGCTCTCCACCATGGCCAAGACCAAAGAGCTGTCCAAGGATATCAGGGACAAGATTGTAGACCTACACAAAGCTGGAATGGGCTACAAGATCATCGCCAAGCAGCTTGGTGAGAAGGTGACAACAGATTATTCGCAAATGGAAGAAACGCAAAATAACTGTCTTCCTCGGTCTGGGGCTCCATGCAAGATCTCCCCTTGTGGAGTTTCAATAATCATGAGAACGGTGAGTAATCAGCCCAGAACTACACGGGAGGATTTTTCAATGATCTCAAGGTAGCTGGGAACATTATCACCAAGAAAACAATTGGTAACACACTACGCCAAGAAGGACTGAAATCCTGCAGCATCCGCAAGGTCCCCCTGCTCAAGAAAGCATATGTACAGGCCCGTCTGAAGTTTGCCAATGAACATCTGAATGATTCAGAGGAGAACTGGGTGAAAGTGTTGTGGTCAGATGAGACCAAAATCAAGCTATTTGGCATCAACTCAACTCGCCGTGTTTGGAGGAGGAGGAATGCTGCCTATGACCCCAAGAACACCATCCCCACGGTCACAACAGGACATTGAAAATGGGTCGTGGATGGGTATTCCAGCATGACAATGACCCAAAACACACGGCCAAGGCAACAAAGTGGCCTAGCCAGTCTCCAGACATTAATCCCACAGAAAATCTGTGGAGGGAGCTGAAGGTTCGAGTTGCAAAACATCAGCCTCGAAACCTTAATGACATAGTCTCTCCTGATATGTGCGCAAACCTGGTGGCCAACTACAAGAAACGTCTGACCTCTGTGATTGCCAACAATGGTTTTGCCACCAAGCACCAAATCATGTTTCGTGAAAGGTTCAAATACTTATTTCACTCATTAAAATACAAATCACAAATCAATCTATAACTTTTTTGAAATGTGTTTTTCTGAATTTGTTGTTGTTATTTTGTCTCTCACTGTTCAAATAAACCTACCATTAAAATCATAGACTGATCATTTCTTTGTCAGTGGGCAAACGTACAAAATCAGCAGGGGATACATTTTTTTTCTTCATTCATTCATGTCCTTTATTTAACCAGGTAAAAAAACTTTTTGAGATTAAAAATCCCTTCTACAGAAGTGACCTGGCCAAGATGCAGCACAACATTATAATTTTTTACCTTACTGTTTAGGTAATTTTTTGTCAGGCATGCATTTTCAATGAGCCTATGTTGAAAACAACACATGATATTCAAAACTGAAATGCCAAGTGTTTGGACAAATTTTGGTTTTAGACTAAAAAAAAGGTTCATCCACTAAAAGCCAGCTAGTTAAAAAACAAGTAATTTTGAGAAAAGGTTATTCATTTGTTCGCAGATGACACAAGATTTCATATTTTGCATCTAATGATGTTCATTTTTAATGGCTTAAATGTGAAAATGCACTTTAGGCCATTTTCATAAACATAATTCCTCATCAAGTTAACAAATCTCACTTAGTCCATTAGACATTCACTGATAGACTTTTGTCATTATGAATTAATTTCATATACCAGCTCCTCGGCTCTCCTTTGATCAGTGTTTTATAGTTATCAAGCCAGAAAACTTTCCACATCTAATTAAATTTCAGTGAATTTAGAGCAATTTTACTTGTAACTATCTATACATCATTACTGGCCTTATCTGTGAGAGGAATATCCCGATCTACAATATAAAAACCTCAGGCAATGTGGTAGAAGTTTGATAGATACAATACTAAGATGCACAACTATCAGATTAGAGCAGTCATGCTAACTATTATATTTAGATATATTCAGATGATCAACTTTTAAGTCAGTGTTTACACTTGTTGAAGAAAAAGGAAGTACAAAAGAGTTATTTATAACCATCTTTTGCTATTAAGCTGGATAATATGAAGTATTGTATCATAAAATCACATCCTCTTTAATGTTTTTTTTTTATGTGTGTCTTATAAATCTTTTATATAAAGCTCTTATTTTTTGTGATCTGTCTGTATTGACATGTTTCTTCTACATCCAGTGGGAAAAAACAGTGTGTGAATGATGTGTAAATCTCACCTGGAACTTGTGGGTCTTCTCCCTTGCCTTCTTTCTTCTCCTTCTCATTTTTGCTCTCCTGTTTAGGTTTCTTCTCTGCTGTTGGACTCGGCTCCACTAAAACCCAAAGAGACACTCATAAATAACATGCATCTGGGAGAAACATGAAAATGTCAATATCACTTAAAAAGAAAACATTACACATTCTGCAACGAAAGGAATATCTCACGCTTTGAACACTATCACAGAGTACTCTCTATATTGGGTTAATATGAACAAACTCAATATGTCCTACTTCTAGTTGAAGACATACTGTCAGAAGTAGAGTAATCATGTTTTATTAACTTTTAACAGAATGTTTTGCTGGATTTCTGTTATTAGTATTCTACCGTCACTGAAACAGCCTCCTCATTGCAGAGCTTAAGATTTGATTGACATCTTTACAGTGAGAAAGCAAGTAAATGTGGAAGCCGAATATAAATTTTCAGTCCTTCACTCGCGCTCTCATTGAAGAAATTGCTGTAGGCGTTTAATTGATCAGGGATGGCTGGTAAAACTAGCAGCATCTGGGAGACGGAGAGCCTTTCTCTGGTACTCGACTGGATGCAGCAGATGTTCTTCTGTTGTGGATTTGTATGTATGGCACTGATCATGGCTTAAGCCTCTGATTAGTCATGTCCTTTCAGGTGCACTCAGGGTATGAACATGAGAATGTGAGTCTATGATCTCTGTCTGTGTGTGAGTTACTTAAGAAATGAGGATTAAGCCTTGCATTAGAGCTGGGGGATCCTACAGGGAATCAAACCTGTTTGGCTAGCTTGTTGACATTTCTGGAACTTGTTGAAATTGATTAAGTACATTTATTTGAAATTCATAAGAAACTTGTCAGAATTCACATCGCTCAGCTTCCAGTAAATTTCAACTGTCGCTTTAGTGGGTCCTAGTTGGCTTTTAGTGGGCAGGACTGCATTAAGTAAGAGTGATGAAGAAACATGAAATTTGAAAAACGTGCTTGTTATTATAAATGGTGCATCTTCTTCTGTCGTGTGGACACGGTTTCCATTTTCATTTAACAAATAGCGTATGATTGCCAAAAACGCTCTGCATTCAGCAGTCCATTTAACACAAAAGCAATAAGTAGCGAGAGAGACTGTTACAGGGATTTTACCATGATGAGAAGTGTGCTTAGGCACCAACGTGAAATCATTAAAATATAATTAAACCTAGTAAAATGATGACAATCTCGACAAAAGCTACTCTGTCAAGCAGGTTACAAAAATACAAATAGTTTTTACTGTGGCATTTTATGGTTTCTATTGATATTTTTTTCTCTTTAAAAAAAATAAAATCTTCTGAATGTTTCATTTTTATTACGATCTTTGTTTGTAAACCAATAAGGCATAATGCTTTTTAATATAATGAGGTCTTCCTGTTCCCTTCCTGTTACCAATGCTGGCTCAAGAGTAATACTATATAATACTATGGCTTTTTAAATATACTTTAAAATGTAATTTATTTCTGTGATGGCAAATCTGTTATAAATGTCGAATACTGTTGTGTCTCTTTTTATTTTTTGATCTATTATTCTTTGAAGAAAAGGTTTTCAGTTTTTTTAGTAAAACTTAAAACAAATAAATTGATAAAAAATCTTACCTTTTAAAAGGTAAATAAAATTAAAAAAAGCCAATAAAATAATTTAATAAAATTTATTTTGTATTTTAACAGACAACTTATCAAAATAAATAAATAAATAAAATTAAATAAAAAATAAGTAAATGTACAACAAGTTTATTCCTCAATGAATTGGAAAAAAACAAACAAACAAAAAAAAAAAAACAAGAAACTAAGGATTACAGTTTGAGGCTCCATGAGATTAGTATTTGTTATGTTTTATACTCAAATGTGACCCTGGACCACTAAACCAGTTATAAGGGTACATTTTTAATGAATTTCTGTTTCATTAATGTATGGTTTATTGGGATAGGACAATATTTGTCCGAGATACAAGTATTTGAAAATCTGGAATCTGAAGGTGCAAAAAAAAATCTAAATATTGAAAAAAAAAAATCATCTTTAAAGTTGTCCAAATTAAGTTCTTAGCAATGCATATTACTAAAAAAATTAAGTTTTGATATATTTACAGTAGGAAATTTATAAAATATCTTCATGGAACATGTTTATTTAATATCATAATGATTTTTGGCATAAAAGAATACTTCATAAAGTGAACTTTACATTTTTATACTTCTATATCCTGAAGTTTTTTACAGAGGTATTTGTTCATATATAATTTGCTTGATTTTATACAACATTTTATTACTGTTTATTATAAACTGTAAGAAAAATATAGTTTTCTGCCTGTTCTATCTAGTATTTTCTGAATTATGGAGTGAAAAAATGAGATACCCAAATCGATAATCGAAAATTTTGACTTATTTAAGACTGGTTTAGTGGTCCAGGGTCACAAATGTACAACAAATTTGATGTTTGAGCTAACAAATCACTGTAGTCACTGAAAACGGCTATAAATGAAAGGAGTGTGCAAAAAGATTCAATAACTGCATATATTGTGAGATGAAATATTGGTGGACGAGCACTCAGATTAACTTGATGAGTTCTAAATGATGGTTTTAATGGAGAGGAAATAGGCGACCCATTGCTTAAGACCGAGCGGTATTAAGCCGCCACTTTGGGGTGAACCGGAGCAGCTGTTTCAGCCTAATGCCTTTAATTTGTGTTTGGGTCTCTCTCCCTCCCATCTCATCCCTCTCTCTCTTTTAAAGGGATGGAGAGTCAGAGTATCCATCTGTGCGGTTCCAGCTAACACCTGTGTCTGCTCTGGAGTGGGATACAAGGCCGCAAAAGACATCAATTTTGCCCTCGCCCACACGCACATACACACTCCATCAGATGAAAGACACAAAACAGGATTTCATGCACACGTGTCCACCCTGACTCCATCTGCGTGGAAAGCGTTTGAAGTCGCAGTTCAGAGGGACACAGACATGCGTTCACATAATCAATGGAGGAGTGGGAAGTGTGTGGGGTAGTTTGGCTGTTTGTGCAAAGCTCATATCGCACCACCTGGGCAATATGGAGCCCTGGAGGCCTCCGTCCTTCACTTACAGATACCGAGACTCATGTAGCGTCCTGCAGGAAAGTAAGTCTTATATCACCCACACACACTCTCGTAACAGCCGCCCTAATAACCAGCCGCCCGAGGACTCTTGATCTCACTGCATCCCAAGACGAGCCAAAATTGCTCACTTTATTGCTAATTTTTTAAGTGAAAGTATTTCTGAGGTGTGGGATAGCTGATTTCAAATATTAAACCTAAGATGTCAAGACTGTTTTATCACTTAGAGTCAGAGGCGCAGTTTTTATTTGAATATTAAAACTGTATTTACCTCATTTTAAAAACCACAGCTGGTAACAAACATTGCAGGTAAATATCACACTGCACATTTGCATATTGTGAAACTTGAAACATTTTCTGTTTTTAAATGCACTAAAAATATTAATCTTAAACACACTTTATTACTTTTTCTTTATTGCATCACATATTCTGTTTTTTGGTAGTTAAAACTGATATATTTAGCCTGCTTTGAATGCCAAGATGGAAAGTGCGTGAACTGACTAATTGAAGATGAGTAGTACAAGACTTATTTTATGTTACAGAAGCCTGGCAGTTAACTGTTATAAATATTGATATCCACCAAATCAGCATATTAAAATGATTTCTGAAGAATCATGTCACAATGAAGACTGGAGTAATGACTACTAAAAATTTAGCAGAATAAGTTACATTTAAAAATACATTACAATAGAACATGGTTATTTTAAATTGTAATAATATTCTAAAATATTACTGTTTTACTAAATTGATGATTAACATTGCCTTGGCGAGTATAAGAGACTGTGGAAATTAAAAGTAGCAATGAATAAATTAAAATGAATCTAGATTAACAAACATTGTGAAAATGGTTGTTCACTATTAGTCACTGATGCTTCAGAAGGAAGTACAAAGCATTAAGTGGTGGGGTGTGAAAACTTTTTGAATTTGAAGATCAGGGTAAATTTAACTTGATTTGTCTTCTGGGAAATATGTAAGTATCTTCTGTAGCTTCTGAAGGGCAGTACTAAATAAAAATAAAAAATTATATTAAGGCAAAATAAGAAAAAATTACACATTTTCATTCTGTTCAAAAGTTTTCACCCCAGCTCTCAATGCACCGTTTTTCTTTGTGGAGCATCAGTGAGCATTTGAACCTTTTGTAATAGTTGCATATGAGTCCCTCAGTCATCCTTAGTGTGAAAAGATGAATCTCAAAATCATACAGTCCTTGTTGCAAAGGGTTCAAATTCACAAAAATGCTGAAAAACCAAAGAATTTGTGGGATCTGAAGGATTTTTCTGAAGAACAGCAGGCAGTTAAACTGTTCAGGACAAACAAGGGATTTTATGAACAACTATTACTAAACAAAAACAAAACAAAACACAGCTGTGGATCATTCAAGTAACAACACAGTATTAAGAATTAAGTGTATGTGAACTTTTGAACAGGGTCATGTTTATAAATGTAACTATTATTTTCTCTTGTGGACAATATGTAAACATCTTTTATGTGATATATCTTATTCAGGTCAGTACTAAATAAAAAATAACATGCATTTGACCTCTTATTTTGGTCAAATAATTAACATTTTGCAGATACTGCAAGGTGTATGTAAACTTTTGACCTCAGCTGAGTTTATGCTTACAATTTCTGCTTGAATTTCAACCAAATGTTAGACTGAAATCTGTGAGCAGGCAAAATGGAGATGTTACCTCCAGGGTCTTTCTTTTCAGGAGGTTTGTCCTGTTTCTCCTCTTCCATGGGATCGGAACCAAGGCTCTCATCTGTGGAAAATAAATAAACAGAAAAACAATTACACTTGTCTCAAGAAATATCTGGACACCCAAGATACCCACATGCACCTTAGAATGGCAGACACCAAGGCAGAGACAACAATATGGGTGTCATTCATTTTGAAGATAAATTGTTTATTTTTCCCAAGCTTGGTTTGTTTTTCCTGCTGAAATGAGATGTATTCAGCCAGGGTATGAATTTTCCTCCTGTGGTTGTGTGTGAGACAGCTTGTGTATGGAGGTAAAATTTAGACCAACTTTTTATCAGTAGGATTTGATGCTGTTTCCACACAGATATATGGCCACATATATTAAAAATATTTGAAAAAATATATATAGATTTTTCTTTTTATATAAAATTAAATATAAATTCATGTCCCAATCACATTTTCTTGGTAATAAACATTATTTACACTATCAGAAAACAAACAAATAAATGTTTTTTTTTTTACATGCACAATGTAATAAACATTCTATTTATTAAAACCAAATACGTATCTCATTAAGTTTGTGTTTTTAAGTATTTTACATTTATTCCAAAATAATAACTCAAGGCAGTAAGAATTTAAGGTGAGACACTGCAGGCAAAAACTGTTTTTGGTTTTTCATAAAGTGTTTTTTTCAGACTAGTGGAAAGAAAACATCCAAAAGACACCATTAAGTGTTTCTTTTATAGCACTTTATCTATGTGTCAACAGATTTAAATTACAATACATATTTTTAAAGGCCGTTTTCTCAAAATGAGTTTTTTCTTCTACACTGAACCATAAATCTCCACTTCAGTAGCACTTACACAAACCAAACTTTACATTTTTAGTCTTGTCTATATCCTGAAAGTTTTTACAGAGGGATTTGTTCATGTATAATTTGCTTTATTTTATACATTTTATTCCCCCCAAAAACTGTAAGAAATATGTTTTCTGCCTAAGTATTTTCATAATTATGGAGTGACAAAATGAGATACCCAAAAATCCTTCTGTAAAAACATTTGACTCTAATATGTCCAAAAAAATTAAACAAGAATTTTGAAACTGACTTTAACCAGTGTTTAGATTGTAGTACTAGAAATGTATGCAAATTAGCACATATTTCATTAAATAATGAATCATTTTCATATTAAAACTGAACATTTTACAAAAAATTGATTACATTGATATTACAAAAAATGCTTGATAATATCAATGTAATCAATCAACTGAGTAAGTAAGGTGATAACTATTAGTTATTTTAAGTATTTTTGAATTTTCAAAAAATCTAAGATTTGTAAATATTGGTCACAGGTGAGATATACTTTAAATTTCACTAAACTCACAAAAAACTCCCACAGATCATGTTTTCATGCCATTTCAAGTTTTATTTTGATGTAGCAAAGTGGTTATATCTAACTGTGTGAGTTGTTTACTTACTTTTTTAAATTAGTCTTCCCATTAACGCCATTATATTGTTCATTCAGACTGATTCGCGAACGCAGAATGCGCATGAACAAAAGAGGCGGGATTTATCGCATGAACCAATCACAACTGATCATAACCAGTTATATCCAATCATATCTCAGTGGAGGCTTTGCCTCCTCTCACGTAACTTTCCCCCAGTCATTCTCAATTATCCCCCACCAAACTCACATTATGCTTCAGGGGATCTGTTAAAACTCAGTGGGCTCAGGAGAGGCGGCTGGACAATGCTTCTTTACAAAAACGAGTGATTTATACACTTTTTTATGTTATATTTTGCAACACCGCTGTTGTTTGATTTTTTTTTTGTACTATGAATTGTTTTCTCATCCAATATTTTATTTCTCCTTGGAGGAAATGCCCCTGAATGTACAGTCGTGGCCAAAAGTTTTGAGAATTACATAAATATTGGAAACTGGAAAAGTTGCTGCTTAAGTTTTTATAATAGCAATTTGCATATACTCCAGGATGTTATGAAGAGTGATCAGATGTATTGCATAGTCCTTCTTTGCCATGAAAATTAACTTAATCCCAAAAAAAACTTTCCACTGTATTGTTAAGAAGGCTTCAGGGTGTCCAAGAAAGTCCAGCAAGCGCCAGGATCGTCTCTTAAAGAGGATTCAGCTGCGGGATCAGAGTGCCACCAGTGCAGAGCTTGCTCAGGAATGGCAGCAGGCAGGTGTGAGCGCATCTGCACGCGAAGTGAGGCCAAGACTTTTGGAAGATGGCCTGGTGTCAAGAAGGGCAGCAAAGAAGCCACTTCTCTCCAAAAAAAACATCAGGGACAGATTGATCTTCTGCAAAAAGTATGGCGAATGGACTGCTGAGGACTGGGGCAAAGTCATATTCTCCGATGAAGCCTCTTTCCGATTGTTTGGGGCATCTGGAAAAAGGCTTGTCCGCAGAAGAAAAGGTGAGCGCTACCATCAGTCCTGTGTCATGCCAACAGTAAAGCATCCTGAGACCATTCATGTGTGGGGTTGCTTCTCATCCAAGGGAGTGGGCTCACTTACAATTTTGCCCAAAAACACAGGCATGAATAAAGAATGGTACCAAAACACCCTCCAACAGCAACTTCTTCCAACAATCCAACAACAGTTTGGTGAAGAACAATGTATTTTCCAGCACGATGGAGCACCGCGCCATAACTAAGTGGCTCGGGGACCAAAACGTTGACATTTTGGGTCCATGGCCTGGAAACTCCCCAGATCTTAATCCCATTGAGAACTTGTGGTCAATCCTCAAGAGGCGGATGGACAAACAAAAACCCACTAATTCTGACAAACTCCAAGAAGTGATTATGAAAGAATGGGTTGCTATCAGTCAGGTTTTGGCCCAGAAGTTGATTGAGAGCATGCCCAGTCGAATTGCAGAGGTCCTGAAAAAGAAGGGCCAACACTGCAAATACTGACTCTTTGCATAAATGTCAGGTAATTGTCGATAAAAGCCTTTGAAACGTATGAAGTGCTTGTAATTATATTTTAGTACATCACAGAAACAACTGAAACAAAGATCTAAAAGCAGTTTAGCAGCAAACTTTGTGAAAACTAATATTTGTGTCATTCTCAAAACTTTTGGCCACGACTGTATATATAACGAATGAAAATAATACAAAATTCATAGAAAAACACATGAATGAACAAACAAACATGAAAAACAATGCAGATACATCTTTATGTGCTGTCCGGCACTCGTGATTCATGCGTCGCAGGTGCTCGGCACTCAGATTTAGCCTCTGTCTTGCACAATCTCCAGCTCTGCCTCACCTGGTCTTAAAAACCTCTCTGTTTTGCTTTTCTCCAGGGAACATAATTGCAAGTATCTCTGGCTCTTGGGTTCGGTCCAAGCAGAACGTTTGCTTTGCCTCCTCTGCCTGGCGAGACTACTATTAATAATGCTCATAGCTACAGCTGTCA
Organism: Garra rufa; assembly: GCF_049309525.1. Classification (NCBI taxonomy): domain Eukaryota; kingdom Metazoa; phylum Chordata; class Actinopteri; order Cypriniformes; family Cyprinidae; genus Garra; species Garra rufa. The sequence continues at coordinate 17,220,932 of NC_133362.1, forward strand.
GTGCTGGTATGGGAAAAGTAAATCAAAAGTTGGCGATAAGGATGTCAAAAAGCACTGGTACTCTGGTAGCAAGTCGATACTCCCAACCCAAAACAAAACAGAGGTTTATGAGTGTGCAAATGCGATTCAGAGCTCTGCAGTCAAAGTGACATTAAGTGCAAGCTCAACGTTAGCTGAGCAGAGGCAGGCTGTGGCTGGTTTTGTCCTCGGGGTTTGAACGTGAAGTTTCTATCGCGCTACATGAATACCCAGAGGGAGTCGGGCCATGCGCCTCTGAGCGTATATGTGTGTGTGTACAAGCGATCATTTCAGCGTGTGCAGTGGTGTGTGTCTGTCGATGCACATGTTCTGATGTCTGTCTGTGTACGTTCGTGTGGATTGGAGCGAGGTGTCTCATTAAACAGATGCACCCCCAAAACACTCACACGCACGCACGCACACGAGCGTCACGGTAATAACTGTATCTGACAGCCACTCTCCCTGTCCGTAATGAGACAAGTTCAAGGACAACAGAGCCAATCCAGATCCTTCTGTGAATGGGTACAGCGTGACACATGAAGCGTAAAGACTGTGGAGAGACCTAGTGAATTTTCTCGCTTACTAGCATGTAGACTCCATGCATTTGGGGTGAGATCTATGCATACTGAACCACAAAGACGGACCTATTTTGCATGTTTTCTGATTCCTATTGTTCTTGGCTACCAGATATTATGACAAATCAGGAAGTATGTAGTGGTCTGAAAATGTATTGGTAAAATTGAAAAGGCTTAAGTCATAACTAAATATGTATGAATGTCATAAATATGTATGGATGTCAAATATTGCAGCAAACAAATGGTGCTGAAGGTGTCAAGTGAACCAGAAGGTGTCCAAATACTTATTTTTGTGATTTTTTTTGTATGAAAAGCATGCTATAAGTGTTAGATCTGATATTTTGTTATCTAATGCAATTTAATTTACAATTTTTTAAGTGTGTCATAAGTGTTTAACTTTTTAGGGTCCACTGTATGTGCTGTTGGTTATCATCACATTGGTGCTTAATCATTAATCCTGACTAAATTTTAATAGGAAAAAACAGAATGATGACAAACCTAGCTCCTGGCTTTCCATCGGCACATCCTTATTGGATTCATCTGAAATCAAACAAGAGAAGAACTTAATGACAAGATTTGTGTCTTTCTTCTTAAATCCCCCTTAAAAAAAAAAAAACAAGCAAGAAAAATCTTTTTTTGGTCCTTTCATCAGACTGCAGTGGCTAATCCCATATTAAAGAAGAGAGGATGATTGTTATCTAATCACTCCTGCTGCTGGCAAGCAGAAATGAAAGCACCAATTCCTCTGTGAAGAGGAACAGGAAAGACTCCAGCTGATGTTTGATTATCAAACAAGTCTTTTTCTTAATGGCTCACTGAGGATGAGAAACTTCAGTGTGATTTTAATATTAAAATTTGATATTACAGCATCACACAAATTATTTAATCCCATCTTCAATATAGTTTGAAAACTATTTCAACTCAGGATGTTGTTTGGTTCTAGTTGTGGAGTTGAAATTGTTTTGAGGAGAACAAGCCAATCAGTAAGCTGTGGTAGATAAAATAATTTATTAATTACAGACAAATTGTGATAAGATAGATAACACTAGTTAAAGCTAGTTGGTTAAACTAAGATAACAAGACACAGGAAGATTTGAATGATGTGTCTTTTAGAAGAGACAAGCACTTAAGTAAATCTGCAGACTTGCTCTTCTTGCTTGTAAACTGTAACTACTCGGAAACGACTCTGTCTCAGGGTTTTGTGCTAGAAGGTCAATGCCAGGAAATACAACATTTTCTTATCTGTGATCATAACATGAAAGGTTTACCTTGCTGGCTCATCATTTCTTCATCCGGATTTTCATCTAAAAAAAGACATTCATAGACAAACATGCATTAGTAAATATGTTACTGAAATCCTTCTGTCATAAAAAAGAAAAAAACAAAACAGATAAACAACCAAAAACCAAAGGAAAACACAAAGAAATAAGCAAAACTAAATAAAAAAAAGAGATTAAAAAATCTAAGCCAAAAACAAAAACAAACAACAGAAAAAGTCTAAAATACACAAAAAACATGAGAAAAAGCAAACAGAAACTAAAGAATCAAACCAAACAATTAAAGAAAGTCTAAGTAAAACAAAACCTGAAAACAAACCCTGAAAACAAACAAATCATACAAATCAGTATCATAACTTTAGCACATTGATGGGTATGTTAAAATGCTGTTTGGCTGATTATTTTCCTTCAAAAACCTTGATAAAGTAGTCCACTTGTCTTTAGCTTTGAACAATCATACACAAAAGGATTACCTTGCTGGCTCTTCTTATCGTCATCCTTTGCACCTAAAAAAAGAGTCACAGATAAACACAGATGTATTAAAAGTAAACATGGTACTAAAAATCTTCTGTCACAAAAAAAAAAAAAAAAGAAAACAGCAAAACAAAACAAAATGAAGAGAGAAAAACACAATGGACAAACAAACAACAGAAAAATCTAAGCAAATCAAAATAGAAAAAAAACATGGAAAAGACAACAAAACAGAAAAAAACTAAATAAAAACAAACAGAAAAAAAACACACAACAAAACAGGAAAAAAGCAAACCCCCAAAATAAGTTAAAAAACCGCCTAAAAAACCCACACTACTACAGTATCATAACCCCAACAAAATGAAGGGTATGTTAAAATAATGTTTGGCAGGTTTTATCTTCCTTCAAGATCCTTGATTAATAGTACACGCATTTGTCTTTAGCTTTGAATTATAATACACAAAAGGCCTACCTTGCTGGCTCTTATCATCATCCTTTGCACCTAAAAAAAGAGTCAAAGATAAACACAGATGTACTGTACTAAGTGTAAACATGGTACTAAAACTCTTCTTTAACAAACAAAAAACAGAAAACAAAACTAAATTAAAAAAGAGAAAAACACAACAGAAAAACAAACAACTGAAAAATCAAAGCAGAAGAAAAAAGAAAAAACATAAATAATGCAACAAAACAGAAAAAACTAGGGATGCACCGATATGTATCGACCGATCACTTGCGTGTAACCCGTAACACCCGAATTTCTTATAAGTTGTTTATCAATGGACCAGTAAGCTCAGAAGTATAGATTCGTCCAAGGAGAGAGAATTTGCACAACAGTGAACAACTCAGACACAAGGTTTGAGGTAAGAATGACAATTTTGTATTTTGACAGTGACCACAGAAATAAAAGATAAACAATGTTGTGTCTCACACTAAATCTCAGTTTAGTTTGCATTCAATAGTAACGATTTATACCGTTTTCTTTCCTTACAGGGCGTTGTATGATATCACTTGTCAAGGTAAGTTGATATTTCCCTTTTTTCTTTCTCTTAGTAGCTTTCTCTTTGTAGCTGATTCACTCAGCTGACTGTTAAAGTTGTTTGTGATTAAACCTATTATCAACCTTATCCCTTATTTAACTGATTTGTTCTCAATTTACTTATTTAACACTTTAAACATGTACCCATAAACCTCAAACAAAGTATTTGAAAGAATAAACTCCCAATAACAAAAGTACATTCAATCTGAACAATTCAAATTTTTCCCAGAGTCCAATGCTCGTGATGAACACTCAAAATGATTTTTTTTTTGGAAAATCAATCAGTTCCTAATATCAGTCCAGGAATCCAGGAGTTGATGAAATCCAAAGTCTATGCCGAAATAGGAAAAGTGATATGAAATTTCACTCCTACCATTCAAAGAAGAATAAGTGCAATGTTGGTGTTCTTTCAAAACAGGAAGGTTCAAAGGATCCGGTTAACGGGTGGCTCGCCAGTCCAACTCTGCCTTTACGCACTCAGAAGAGAGTTGAGACGGTCCTCAATCCAGAAAGGTTCACACTTCACTCAATTCGCATCCAGAGCAGACAATCAGCAGCTGAACATCAACAGACTTTCACATAGAACAACCAAGGAGAAGAAAAAAAACCTGGCCTTGAAAACAAAAGGCCAAAAGAACAATTAGCACTTTACAATATATGCATTAATTCAGTTTAACACAATTTTAAATAAACAGAACCATTTACATCCATTTAGTACTGTGTGCTTAAATTCCTTTGTGTGAGTTCTCTTATTTGGTATTACCTTTTTAACAGCAAAAGCATTTCAGCTAAATCCTATACAATCATTTGTACATTTATCTTGTTTAACACACAAAGCATGTTAATACTGGTATTTCACACAAATGAACATTATTTTTGTCTCTACTTCACTCTTATGTCTCTTTTCATCATTTATACCAACCCAAACAAATGGTTAATTTATGAAACTCAATTTTAACAAGACTTTAAACCGTAATGTAATGAAAATAAATGAAAATTGCATCAACTCACCAAGGAAACTCATTCAAATGTGCATATGAAACAGGAAAAACCCGATGGCAAATGGCGGATGATATATATTCTCAGATGCACTTCTCTCTCAATCGTCTTTATCAACTTAATCGTTTATATTCACTTCTAAAGCACAGAATCTCCCGGAGCAGCAATGGACATCTGCTCCCGTCTCAAGTTCACGAAGAAAAGGAAAGATCTAGAACGCTCTGCGTTGCGAAAATGCCGCGATAGCGGAAGACGTAATGACGTCATTCAAAACGCGATTTCATTGGATACTACTAAAATCCTAAATGTTTTACTTTTATTTATATATATATATATATATATTCATAAATCGTTATTTTAATCACAGGCATATATTTAATCTGGCAGCATTTGTTATTTTTACTTTTGATCTTATTATTTGCTCTATTATTCTGTCTCTGCTACTACCCACTAGTAACCTGGGTTACACTTTCCCCCTCTGAATTCAGGCACGTCCTCGGGCATGCATGGGGTTGAATTGTCACTACAGAGGGCAAGGTACTCGGTACACCAAAGGGCTGATCACTGGTGAATGTGGGCTCTTCCAGTGAAGTGGTAAGTGCAGAGCTCAACCCTTGTAGTAGGGACTGGATGACCAGTGTCAAAGGATTTCCTAATTTATGATACTCAAGTTTATTAGGAGGTCCACACTGCCTTTTAGAGCGTCTAGGGCCACTGGCACCTATATCATCATCCATGGCTGGTGGGTCACATGAAACATCTTTGGTAGGTGGGGTCTGAGCTTCATCATCCACAGGATCTGATTCCAGCACTCTTCCACTGGTCTCCACTTCAGCCATATCTCCATCTCTTCCAGACTCAACTCCATCGGTGTCAACATCAGCAAGGTTCACCACAGGTATGTGATTCTCATCATCATTATCTTTTTGATTTTCTGTTGAGACTAATTCTAGTCTGGTGTCAGTTAAACTCTCCTTTTCAGGGTTTACAACAGCAGAAGAGGATTCGAAGGACTCTACTTCAGGTACGGTTCCTTTTACAGGGTTTACCACTACAGAGGGTGATTCAATGGACTCCACACCAGGTGAGTTCTTTACAAACATGGGACTTCCTGAAGAAGGTAAAACAGTGGTTGTAATGAATTCCAACTGGCGTCTTGAATTTCCAAGATGAAGAGAGTCGTCATCAGATTCTGACTGATCACTCGATAAATGTTCTTGGTCGGCAGCTTTGAGAGCAGAAAGAGATCTAGTTCTTGGCTTATGTTGAACTTTTGGGGAACCTAACTCTTCAATTTCATTCACTGATAAGAATCCACAAGGTCGAAGTAAGTCACGGTGTAAAGTGCGAACTGGACTGCTCTTTCCCTCAGGCTGGACTACATACACTGGGAGATCTCCAACTTTTCGGACGACTACATAGACATCTGACTCCCATTTGTCCGCTAGCTTGTTCTTGCCTCTCAGTCTCAAATTTCTCACAAGGACTCTATCTCCGACATCGAGGGTAGAAACAACCACATGTCTGTCAAATCTGCGCTTGTTACGTTGAGCCACTTTTGCAGCATTCTTAATGGCGATCTCGTAGCCTTCCCTTAAACCATCTTTCAGATCCCTCACATATTGAGAGTGAGACTTGGTAGATCCATTCACTGGTAGGCCAAATGCTAAGTCGACCGGCAGCCTGGGCTGTCTACCAAACATAAGTTCATAGGGAGTATATCCAGTCACATCATTTCGAGTGCAATTGTACGCATGCACCAAAGGTTTCACAAACTCCTTCCAGCATGATTTATTTTTGTTTTCAAGAGTACCCAACATTTGGAGAAGGGTTCTATTGAATCTCTCCACTGGATTTCCTCTCGGGTGGTAAGGAGTGGTTCTCACCTTGCGTATGCCTACAATTTGACACAGCTCTTTGATCAGGCGCGACTCGAAATCCGGTCCTTGATCGCTGTGCAGTCTTTCCGGAAATCCATAATGTACTAGGAAGTTTTCCCACAAGCATCTAGCCACAGTTTGCGCCTTCTGGTTTCGGGTAGGCACAGCCACTGCGTATTTGGTGAAGTGATCTGTAATGACTAATATGTCTTTGGTGTTACTCTTATCTGGTTCTAAGGACAAAAAGTCCATACAGACCAACTCCAACGGCCTGGTAGTCTTGATGCTCACCATTTCAGCTGCTTTCTCTGGGAACGCTTTCCTACGTACACATCTTTCACATGTTTTGATCTTCTCTTCCACAGATGATGACATTTTTGGCCAAAAGAATCTGGTCCTGACCAGGTCAAGAGTCCTTTCCATGCCCATATGTCCCATATCATTATGGAGACTCTTCAACACAGTTCCTCGCAAGGCCACAGGTAACGCTAATTGATAGAATGTGCTTCCTTGATCTTGCCTCTTCCTGTAAAGCAGGCCATCTCTTAATTCTAACCGGTTCCATTCCCTTGTCCACAAGGTAGCAGCAAGAGACTGGTCCTTTGAAGTGGAAGGCTTCTCATTCCTCTCCAAACAATCAATGATGACTCTAAGATCAGGATCCATCCTCTGCTGCTTCCTCAACTCCTCATTGGACAGGTAAGGAATAACTGGAAGACCATGCTCACTTTCCTGTTCAAACTCATTAGGTAGGACGTCCACATGCAATGCTAAGGACTCAATCAGAGCAATGGAAGGACTGGACAATTTGCTTCCATCCGAGAATTCTCCAATTTGATGTCTGTCACAGATGGCTTTTATGGCTTCTGGCAGGATAACAGAATTCTCATCTCCAGATTCATCCAAATGATGAAGGGTAAACTGTTTTATCCTCTCCCTCTCTTTCTGGGATGCAAGGTCATCCAAAAGCTCTCCGTGTGGACGTCTAGAAAGCCCATCCGCGTCACAATTCTGACTTCCAGCCCTGTACTGGAGCTTGAAGTTGTAGGTGGACAGACTTGACAACCAGCGATAACTGGTAGCATCCAGCTTCGCAGACGTCAGAATGTAAGTCAAAGGGTTGCTATCGGTTACAACCACAAATTCCGCTCCATACAGGTAATCGCTGAACTTCGATGTCACTGCCCATTTAAGAGCTAGAAATTCTAGCTTGTGAGCTGGATACCTGGTTTCACTTCTAGTCAATCCTCTGCTTGCAAATGCGATCACCCGCATCTGTCCTTCTTGTTTCTGATACAAGGCTGCCCCGAGCCCGGTGGTACTGGCGTCAGTATGCAGAATGTAAGGAAGCCTTGAATCTGCAAATCCCAAGACAGGGGCAGAGGTGAGTTTCTCAATTATCATGTCGAAGGCCTGTTGACAGGACTGATCCCATCTGTCCCCAAATTCTTTTTTCGGGTCGAGATATTGTTTACTTTTGTTATCTTGTCTCAGACCTTTTTGAAGAGGCGGATACCCTACTGTGAGGTCATTTAGCGGTTTGATTATCTTTGAGTAATCCTGAATGAACCTCCGGTAGTATCCAGAAAACCCCAGGAAAGATCTTAATTCCTTGAGGTTCCTAGGTCTTGGCCAGGTTTTAAGGGCCTCGATTTTCACAGGATCGGTTTCCACTCCGTTCTCAGATACAATATGACCAAGGTATCGAACAGAATTCTGGAAAAACTTGCACTTTTCGGGTGACAGTTTCAGTCCATATTCCTTTAGCCGTTTTAGAACGTGCAACAGCCTCGACTCATGCTCTTCCAAACTTTTAGAGAAAATTATCAGATCGTCGATGAAGACCAACACCTCCTTCCTATTCAAATCACCCATACACCGTTCCATCAGCCTCTGAAATGTGCTTGGGGCATTTGTGATCCCCTGGGGCATTCTATTAAACTCCCAGAACCCCAGGGGACACACAAAGGCAGTCTTACACTTGTCAGCTTCCTCCATCTCGATCTGATAATACCCTGACTTTAAGTCGAGGACAGAGAACCATTTTGAACCTGTCAACACTGAAAAAACTTCCTCCAAATTTGGCAGGGCATAAGCATCTTTGATGGTTTGTGAATTGAGCTTTCTGAAGTCAATACACAAGCGTACAGAGTTGTCTTTCTTCCTTACAACCACTATGGGGGAAGCAAAGGGAGATTCTGACTCTCGGATGATTCCAGAAGCTAATAGATCCTGCAAATGTTTCCGTACCGCATCAATGTCCTGAGGATGGATGGGTCGAGGCCTGTGTTTAAAGGGGGTCTCATCATCAAGCTTTATACGGTGAGTGACTTTGTCTGTATGTCCATAATCTAAGTCATGCAAAGCAAAGACTTCAGGCATGGAATTTAATTGATCTAGTATCCGGTTTTTCCATTCAGGTGTCAAAGGAGAATCTCCAAAGTCGAAATTGAGATTGGTATGAACAGGTAGTTTTTCATTCACAGTGCTGGAATTCGTTTGTTCACTCTTCACTACCTCTTGCACTGCCCGCATTTCAGCAATTATAGTTCCGGGATGGATTGTAATGTCGGTCTGGGTTTCATTCTTTAGCACAATGGGTAGCTGGTGTTGCCTCTTGGAGGGTAAGGTATGCAAACAGCTGGCAACCAGCAAACCACCAGGTAAGGCAGGTGAAGTTGGTGACTCTAAAGCTACCCATCTCTCAACTGGAGGGCAGTTAACCAGAACATGTCCGTCAAGGACAACTGTACATCCAGCAGGTACTAACTCCGGAACGTTTCCCTTGAATCTCACCCAGCCTACTACATCAGCATTGGCTTGTCTATGTCTTACTTCCAGAACTCTTTGCACCGCACGGTAACCATGGAAGTTAGATTGAGGGAAGGATGCAGGTTGCTGGACATAGTTACAGTAAAGGGCATCTAATGAATTGGTGCCAATCAGAACTTGAGGCGTGTTCATCAAGTCTGGAACTACCAGGGCTAGTGTAGGTACCTCTGCCTCTGTTCCAAGAAACTCTCTGGGAAATTTTAGAGTGATTTCCACATATCCGAGATAAGGCACTGTTTGTCCATTTGCCCCTTCCACCTCCAGTAAGTTATCCAATGACTTAAGAGGACAATCTGACAAATGTTCCTCGTAAAATGACCAGGGAACCGTGGTTACCTGAGATCCTGTGTCCAGAAGGCAAGAGACCCTTTTTTCACCAACAGTAATTTGGGCAGTGCACTTCACTCCCACTAATCCTCTCGGTAAGTTCCTCAAGTGGAATGTGTCACATGTGTTTTGGTTGAATGGGTGTCTTGGTTTTTTAGGGCAATTCTTTCCTTGTCCAGTCTCTGTATGCCCCTCTACAGAGACCATCCTCAGTTTAAAGGTTTCATATCTGCAACGTGGTAGGCATCCCACTGCGCTTGTCGCTCCCTCAGTTTGCGCCTTTTCTCTGCAACTTTAGTAGGATCCGGAGGGTTCATACAGCTGTTGGCAAGATGGCCGTTTTCCCCACATCTGAAACAATACCCTGGACGGGGTCTGCTATCGGGCAGTGCACCATCTCTAGACCACTCTGTTGGGCCTGACTCAGGTAGCGGGGACTTGGTGCGGCTTTTGGACTGAGGGAACTTCTCTGAATTATTTCTGTACATCTCAGGAGCAGTCATTTGAACCTTCAAGTCAGCGATCTGCCTCTTTAAATCAGCAATTTCGGTTCCTTCCCTATCACTCTTAATTTTTGAAGTGGCTGCAGTTTGCAAGGCTGTAATCTGGCCCTGTAACTCAGCAACAACTTTTCTCAGTGCACTCACCTCATCTGGTTTGGCATTTTTTGCTTTATCCTTCTGACATGAATGTTTTTGCAGAGCAACAACTTGAGCTTGAAGTTCGCAGACTTGCTTTGTGAGAGATGTGTCAGCTTGATCATCTTGCGTGTCAGATGGATGTGCAGATATCTGGTGAGTTGACAGTCTAAACTTTGAAGGGGCAGGACAGTGCTTGTTTAGCCCTAAATGCTTCCGCATTCTCTCTTCCTTGGAAGCGTTTTTATCTTCTTCTGTGCGGATAAGAACTACTAATTCTGCAAATGAAGGAGGGTTGACTTTTCTCCTTTCCAGCTGGAGGTCAGCAATTAGGGCACTGTCCCAACACCCGCGACAGAACTGCTTAAGAAGACAGCGGTCTCTCTCACTTTCAGATATTCCACCTCGTCGAATGGATGTGCTTAAGAGAACCTGCAATCTGTGCAGGTAAGTTGAAGGCTTTTCACCATTGTTTTGGAGAGTGCTCATGAACCTGGCTAGCAACTCATCTCCATCTTCTACGGAGCCATATACAGACTCCAACAACTCCAGATATACTGCAGGTAGACTGTTGGGTGAAATATGTTTAACAATATCTGCTGCTGGGGGAAGCAGACTGTCAAGAATTTTCCTGGTCCTATACAAGTCAGAAATAGAAGGATCTGTCAGTAGAAGGTCGACACTTGCACGCCAAGTGTCAAAGTCTGGTTCGTTAACAGGTCTAGGGACTTTTCCAGAGAAAGACCTGAGACGAAAAGAAGTATGATGTAATGGAGCAGTGTCATTGGTTCGGACAATGTGCTCAACTACTACCTTCTGTATGCTGGGAGGATCAATTATGTCCATGGTAAGTGGGGGATGGGATGATACAGTGACTGTGGGATTGGTAGTACCAGAGCTAAACTTTTCCTTGGACAGGTTTTGTGAGTTTGGGGATTCAACATTGTGAAATGGCAAGTTTCCTGATGGAGCAGTTATTTGTTCGGTGGTCATGCTCTGTGATACAGCTGGGGAGAACTGTCCATCTGGTGAGCCGACTGTGCTGCTATCACGCAATTGAGAATCTGCTGCATTTGGGTATTCAAGCCTTTCACCTGAAGAAGGTGATGGTTCAGCAAGAGAAGGGCCGAATTTCATCTTCAGTAACTCTGTCTGGAGTACTTCCTCAATTGACTTTCCACTAACACTAGCAATGTTTTGCAATTCTTCCAGATACCCCTTAGCGGCACTGTCACTAGCAACATGAGGGTAGACGCAGCTTAAAGCACGCACACTAAAAGTGATACTAGGGTTTGACATACTAACCACTGATAGGGGCAAAAGGGGCATCAGTGTTTTCATTGGAGCGTTATAGGTAAACTCTATGATAGCATGACGATGGAACTCACAGTTTGGGTCATCAATGAGAAGGTTTCGACTAATGCTGCCATATCTCAAAAGCCATGACTCTAAGTCTGCATCTGCCTCAGTCAGTGTTAAACCACCAACAATTACTGAGTTTGAGATGTTTACATTCTCTCTCTTTATGATATCCATGATGTTAAAGTTCTGTCCAATATGTTATCTTTCTTGTGGACTCAGCTGCTTTAATCAGTCACTATTGTTGCAATCTCTCTCCTGGCTGGCTCGCCACTTTTCGTATGTAACCCGTAACACCCGAATTTCTTATAAGTTGTTTATCAATGGACCAGTAAGCTCAGAAGTATAGATTCGTCCAAGGAGAGAGAATTTGCACAACAGTGAACAACTCAGACACAAGGTTTGAGGTAAGAATGACAATTTTGTATTTTGACAGTGACCACAGAAATAAAAGATAAACAATGTTGTGTCTCACACTAAATCTCAGTTTAGTTTGCATTCAATAGTAACGATTTATACCGTTTTCTTTCCTTACAGGGCGTTGTATGATATCACTTGTCAAGGTAAGTTGATATTTCCCTTTTTTCTTTCTCTTAGTAGCTTTCTCTTTGTAGCTGATTCACTCAGCTGACTGTTAAAGTTGTTTGTGATTAAACCTATTATCAACCTTATCCCTTATTTAACTGATTTGTTCTCAATTTACTTATTTAACACTTTAAACATGTACCCATAAACCTCAAACAAAGTATTTGAAAGAATAAACTCCCAATAACAAAAGTACATTCAATCTGAACAATTCAAATTTTTCCCAGAGTCCAATGCTCGTGATGAACACTCAAAATGATTTTTTTTTTGGAAAATCAATCAGTTCCTAATATCAGTCCAGGAATCCAGGAGTTGATGAAATCCAAAGTCTATGCCGAAATAGGAAAAGTGATATGAAATTTCACTCCTACCATTCAAAGAAGAATAAGTGCAATGTTGGTGTTCTTTCAAAACAGGAAGGTTCAAAGGATCCGGTTAACGGGTGGCTCGCCAGTCCAACTCTGCCTTTACGCACTCAGAAGAGAGTTGAGACGGTCCTCAATCCAGAAAGGTTCACACTTCACTCAATTCGCATCCAGAGCAGACAATCAGCAGCTGAACATCAACAGACTTTCACATAGAACAACCAAGGAGAAGAAAAAAAACCTGGCCTTGAAAACAAAAGGCCAAAAGAACAATTAGCACTTTACAATATATGCATTAATTCAGTTTAACACAATTTTAAATAAACAGAACCATTTACATCCATTTAGTACTGTGTGCTTAAATTCCTTTGTGTGAGTTCTCTTATTTGGTATTACCTTTTTAACAGCAAAAGCATTTCAGCTAAATCCTATACAATCATTTGTACATTTATCTTGTTTAACACACAAAGCATGTTAATACTGGTATTTCACACAAATGAACATTATTTTTGTCTCTACTTCACTCTTATGTCTCTTTTCATCATTTATACCAACCCAAACAAATGGTTAATTTATGAAACTCAATTTTAACAAGACTTTAAACCGTAATGTAATGAAAATAAATGAAAATTGCATCAACTCACCAAGGAAACTCATTCAAATGTGCATATGAAACAGGAAAAACCCGATGGCAAATGGCGGATGATATATATTCTCAGATGCACTTCTCTCTCAATCGTCTTTATCAACTTAATCGTTTATATTCACTTCTAAAGCACAGAATCTCCCGGAGCAGCAATGGACATCTGCTCCCGTCTCAAGTTCACGAAGAAAAGGAAAGATCTAGAACGCTCTGCGTTGCGAAAATGCCGCGATAGCGGAAGACGTAATGACGTCATTCAAAACGCGATTTCATTGGATACTACTAAAATCCTAAATGTTTTACTTTTATTTATATATATATATATATATATTCATAAATCGTTATTTTAATCACAGGCATATATTTAATCTGGCAGCATTTGTTATTTTTACTTTTGATCTTATTATTTGCTCTATTATTCTGTCTCTGCTACTACCCACTAGTAACCTGGGTTACATGCGCGTTTTGTCAGTAAAGCCGGTGAAATCAACGTGAAATCACGCACCTGATGGCATTTACCGCTGATTACAGAACCGGCTTTACTGACAAAACGCGCAAGCATTATCGACCGATTCATATCGGTGCATCCCTAAAAAAAACAAACAGGAACAAAAACTGAATAAAGGCAAACAACTAAAAACATGTCTAAGCCAAAAACAAACAAAAAGAAACTTAGGAAACCACAACAAAACAGGGAAAAAAGCAAACCTCAAAAAGAAAACAAAGCACTCTTTTAGTATCATAACCCTAGCACATTGATGGGTATTTTAAAATGCTGTCCACACATTTGTCTTTAGCTTTATATGATCATACACAAAGGCCTACCTTGCTGGATCTTCTTATCCTCATCCTTTGCACCTAAAAAAAAAAGTCATGGTACTGAAATTCTTGTCAGAAAAAAACAAAAAAAAACAAAACTAAAACACATGGTTAAAAAAAATAAACACTACTACAGTATCATAACCCCAGCACATTGATGGGTATTTTAAAATGCTGTTTGGCACATTTATCTTCCCTCAAGACCCATGATAAAAAGAAAAAAATGTGAGAAACCACAACAAAACAGAGAAAAAAAGCAAACCCCAAAAAGAAAACAAGCAACCTCCCTAAAAAAAAAAAACACTACTTCAGTATCATAACCCCAGCATATTGATGGGTATTTTAAAATGCTGTCCATGCATTTGTCTTTAGCTTTGAAAGATCATACACAAAAGGCCTACCTTGCTGGCTCTTCTTATCGTCATCCTTTGCACCTAAAACAACAGATAAACACAGATGTATTAAGAGTAAACATGGTACTAAAATTTCTGTCACAAACAAAACAGATGCAAAACAATAAATGATAAAAACACACACAAAAAAAAACAACAACTAAAATTTAAGCAAAAAAACATGCAAAAAAAAAAACAAAGAACAAAACTGGATAAATACAAACAACAGAAAAAATGAGTTCTAAATAGCAAACATGTTACTGAAATTCTTCATTAACACAAAAAAAAGAGGAAAACAAAGAAATAAGCAAAACAAAACAGAAAAGGACGGAAAAAGTAAGCTAAACAAAACAAAACAAAACAAAACAAAACAAAAAAAACAGTAAAAGGACGGAAAAATGTAAACAAAACAGAAAATTTTTTGAAAAACACAACAAAACAGGAAAAAACCAACCCAAAACAAAAGAATAAAACCAAACAACAGAAGAAAGTCTAAGCTAAACAAAACCAGAAAAACAAACCCAGAAAAAAAAAAAAAAAAAACTACTACACAGTATCATAACTCCAGCAATATTCTTAGTAGACATTGTAATAAAGTAGTTCACACATTTGTTTTTAGCTTTGGACAATCATACACAAAAGGCCTACCTTGTTCGCTCTTCTTATCGTCATCCTTCGCACCTAAAAAAAAAAGTCACAGATAAACACAGAGGCATTAGGAGTTAACAAAAACAGCAAAAAAAAAAAAAAAAAAACATGTGAAAAACACAACAACAAAAAACAAACAACAGATAAAGCAAACAAAATAGAAAAAAGAAAAACACAACAAAACAGAGAAATAACCCAAACAGAAACAAGGCTGAATAAAAAACAAAACATGTCTGAGCAGAACAAAACAAAAACATGCAAGAAGAAGAAAACAAACATTCCCCTTAAAAAATAAACACTACTACTGTATCATAACCCTAGCACATTGATGGCTATTTTAAAATGCTGTTTGGCACATTTATCTTCCCTCAAGATCCTTGATAATACAGTCCACACATTTGTCTTGAGGAACGCTGTACTGCTGTGGTCATGTTTTACATCAAATATTTATAATAGTTCTGGCATACTGGATGTTTCATGGCTGCACTAATTTTGCGCTCTCTCAATATTTCTAGATAGCACCGAGTGCCGTCCCAACGGACAGCTAAATACATCTCCGCAAACCCTAACAGAACTCCCATGAGCCCACTGCCGTGCGTCCCACGGGCTTACAAGAATGCGTTTATCCCAGGTAGGTTTAATTTGGTCCCTCTCAGTCACTTTAGTCCTCTAAACTTGACATCTCCTTCTACCTCTCTCCTCTCCTCAGTTATATCCCGACGCTCTACCGGACTCTCTCTCTCTTTAACCCAGATGGAGTTTGGGATGAATCGGAAAATGAAGACCCTGACACAAATAATCCGCTGTGCTTGACAATGGCCATTACGCTGCTGACATAATTGGCTTTTTTTAACAAGCTGGTGTGAGAAGCAATTTTCCAATGTCTGAGCAATTTATTTTCTCACCACATACTCTTAAAAATAATAGAAAAAAGACAAACAAACACAATATGCCAAACGATATAGCAGAGGTACCGTGTTTTGTCGTTAGCCTTGCCTGTCAATCAAAACGCTGCTTCACATCCACCAGACCTTCTAGACTTCTTCCTCAATATCGATGGACCAGTAACAGTGGATTATGATATAGTGACTTTTTATTCATTTAGAGGGCAGAGGTCATTTCTCCAGTGACTGAAACTCAATGTTTTGCTCAGAATATTAATTATTATGTGGGAGAAGGTTAGTCACTCTGTGGATTTGGAGAAAATGCTGCATTCACAGGAAGGAAGGAAGGTATTAACCCATGATCCTTTGGTGTGGAGCACAATCATAGCATCCTTTTACTAAAAAGGCCCTCAAAACCAACAGGTACATTTGATTTTAAAATCCTAAGATGATAAATTCTCTCAGTTTCAATGTGAGGTCATATGATCATCGTGTACACCAATGAGGGATGTTGTTCACAACCTGAGGACAAAAGCAAATTATTCTGAGAGACGAGAGCCGATATGAGTCACATTTGGCTTCTTACATAGGAAGCAGTTAAAAGCAAAGACCGCAAAGTTAAAACAGTTAAAGGTGGAAGGTTTAGAAGTTTCAAAATATGAGTAAGCTATTTTCTTGAGTTTAAAATTACATCAGCGGTATAAGAGAGATATTGAAATAACCTAGTATGGAGTAATCACATCCATCAAAAAATGATGTCTATTACACAATGGTGAGAACAGACAAAGCCGGAGTACAGTCGTGGCCAAAAGTTTTGAGAATTACATAAATATAAGTTGCTGCTTAAGTTTTTATAATAGCAATTTGCATATACTCCAGGATGTTATGAAGAGTGATCAGATGAATTGCATAGTCCTTCTTTGCCATGAAAATTAACTTAATCCCGAAAAAAAAAAAATCCACTGCATTGTTAAGAAGGCTTCAGGGCATCCAAGAAAGTCCAGTAAGCGCCAGGATCATCTCCTAAAGAGGATTCAGCTGCGGGATCGGAGTGCCACCAGTGCAGAGCTTGCTCAGGAATGGCAGCAGGCAGGTGTGAGCGCATCTGCACGCACAGTGAGGCCAAGACTTTTGGAAGATGGCCTGGTGTCAAGAAGGGCAGCAAAGAAGCCACTTCTCTCCAAAAAAAAAAACATCAGGGACAGATTGATCTTCTGCAAAAAGTATGGCGAATGGACTGCTGAGGACTGGGGCAAAGTCATATTCTCAGATGAAGCCTCTTTTCAATTGTTTGGGGCATCTGGAAAAAGGCTTGTCCGGAGAAGAAAAGGTGAGCGCTACCATCAGTCCTGTGTCATGCTAACAGTAAAGCATCCTGAGACCATTCATGTGTGGGGTTGCTTCTCATCCATGGGAGTGGGCTCACTCACAATTTTGCCCAAAAACACAGCAATGAATAAAGAATGGTATCAAAACACCCTCCAACAGCAACTTCTTCCAACAATCCAACAACAGTTTGGTGAAGAACAATGCATTTTCCAGCACGATGGAGCATCGTGCCATAAAGCAAAAGTGATAACTTAGTGGCTCAGGGACCAAAACGTTGATATTTTGGGTCCATGGCCTGGAAACTCCCCAGATCTTAAAACTTGTGGTCAATCCTCAAGAGGCGGGCGGACAAACAAAAACCCACTAATTCTGACAAACTCCAAGAAGTGATTATGAAAGAATGGGTTGCTATCAGTCAGGATTTGGCCCAGAAGTTGATTGAGAGCATGTCCAGTCGAATTACAGAGGTCCTGAAAAAGAAGGGCCAACACTGCAAATACTGACTCTTTGCATAAATGTCATGTAATGAAACAAAGATCTAAAACTGAAACAAAGATCTAAAAGTAATTTAGCAGCAAACTTTGTGAAAACTAATATTTGTGTCATTCTCAAAACTTTTGGCCATGACTGTACTTTGAAGGAAAAGA
The DNA here is from genome assembly GCF_049309525.1 of Garra rufa. Lineage (NCBI taxonomy): Eukaryota > Metazoa > Chordata > Actinopteri > Cypriniformes > Cyprinidae > Garra > Garra rufa. The sequence continues at coordinate 17,238,659 of NC_133362.1, forward strand.
AAAGAGATTTGAGGCCACAGAAATATCAATTTATTGTCGTTTTTCATTATGTTATGATTTTATAAATCCAACATGCTGAATAAGGATGTGTAGCTCAATGCAGAGACCCAGCAGTGAGTTGTTCTACCAGCAGATGGCAGTAGTGTAACAGACTTCAGTGGATAGATGCTGTACAAATAAACGCACACGTTTAGGACTCAGGAGGAGGACGTTCGCTTGCGTACATGCAGAAACGCTTCTGTGAGCTATCTAGAAAATATATCTAATGCCATACATTTACAGTCACATTACTATGGATCCGTAATCATACAGGATCGAACAGCAGACTAAGTCTGTGCACTTCCTCCCTTCACACGGTGGGGAATTCTCTTTCCTGTCAGTTAGGCCCTCTGAACACAGCTCATGGTGAAGAAAACCGGCACCATGAAAAATGTATGAGACATGAGAGAGAAAGGTGAGTAAGAGTGTCACAATCAACAGATGCTGCTCAGCAGCCCAGAATCTACCTTCTTCATGTGTGTGTGTGTGTGTGTGTGTGTGTGTTGGCTACCAGTTTTAAGAGCTGCACGTAGCTCACGCGGTGCAGAGTCTTTTGATTCAGTGTCTCACTCTCTGCCAGAGTCGGAGCTTAACGGCTGTGTTTTCCAGCTGTGTGAAACTGGACTTGGAGACACTTGAGCCACTATCTACAATATAGAATTGTAAAACAGCCCACCTCGGTATAAATGCATCCCTGAAGCTTCCTGACGCTTGACCCCTCCTACTCTGTTTTTCTTTCTGTCCTCTTGTTGTGTTTTCTTTTTTATTGCATTGCCTCTATCTTTCAATAACACACATATTCTATCTTTCTTTCTGTCAACCACATTTGGTTCATATCATTTTTTTTTCTATTTTGTGAGCTTCAGTGGCATGAAAAACGAAAAGATTTGCAATGGGTGTGCAATAAGATGTGTTAAAATACGGTGAAATGATAATAGTAGGAAACGGGGTCAAAAAGCAAACTTAAAAAACTAAAATAAAAAATACAAGTAATGCAAAATTAAATAAATAAAAAAAGAAGCAATTATTTTAATAAAAGGATGAAATCTTTAGTTATATTGCTAAACCATTTGCAGTTTATCTGTGTGCAATACAATTTTGCTAAATATTACTATATTCTATTATAACTCAAAATTACAATAGAGTAAAAAGAAATTACAATACAAACATTAAACATATATAAAAAAAAGTATATGTGACCCTGGACCACAATAGCCAACAATACATTGTATGGGTCAAAGTGATTGTTATTTTCATACCAAAAATAATTAGGATATTAAGTAAAGATCATGTACCATGAAGATATTTAGTAAATTTCCTACCGTAAATATATCAAAACGTAATTTTTGATAAGTAATATGCATTGGAAAAGAACTTATGTTGGACAACTTTCAAGGTGATTTTTATAAATACGTGATTTTTTTTGCACCCTCGGATTGCAGAATTTAAAATAGTTGTATCTCGGCCAAATGTCATCCTATCCTAACAAACCATACATCAATGGGAAGCTTATTTATTCAGTGATGTATAAACCTCAATTTTAAAAAATTGACCTTTATGACTGGTTTTGTGGTCCAGGGTCACACAGAAATACAGTGCTTATCAAATTTGTTTGACCACCACCCAATGTAAGGTTTGTGCCCTAAACTAACAGTATTGGTAATTACCAAAATAATTTTTTTCATGTTTCTGTAATGGTTAATCTACTATCATGTAAGCTCTTTAGTCACAGCAGTGTTTCCAATGCTAAAATATAATTATTGTTGGGATTTAATGGATTCAAAGACAGATTGCACAAAAGTTTCATCAAAAGTAAGTCTTTGAGAACAACTAGAAGCTATTTCCAAGTCAATAACAACGGAGGCTGTGGAAAAGTACATAAAAACAATGCCAGCAACAGTGCAAGCTGTTATTGAGACCAAAATAAGATGGACCATATAAGCAGTCATAAGAGTAAATTTTTTAAAATTGAAATTTACACATCATCTGAAAGCTGAACAAATGGAAGACTTTCCATTGATGTATGGTTTGTTTGGGTAGGACGATATTTGGCAGAAAATATGAGGTGGCAAAAAAAAAAGAAAAAAAAAAAGAAAAAAAGAAAATCTAAATATTAAGAAAATCGCCTTTAAAGCTGTCCAAATGAAGTTCTTAGCAGTGCATATTACTAATCAATTTTAAGTTTTGATATATTTACGAGAGGAAATTTACTAAATATCTTCATTGAACATTAACTTTACTTAATATCCTAATGATTTTTGAAAATCTGGAATCTGAGAGTGTAAAAAAATTCAAATATTGAGAAAATCGCCTTTAAAGTTGTCCAAATGAAGTTCTTAGCAATGCATATTACTAATCAAATTGAAGTTTTGATATGTTAACGAGAGGAAATAACAAAATATCTTTATGGAACATGATCTTTACTTAATATCCTAATGATTTTTGAAAATATTGAATCTGAGGGTGCAAAAAAATCTAAATACTGAGAAAATCGCCTTTAAAGTTGTCCAAATGAAGTTCTTAGCAATGCATATTACTAATCAAATTTAAGTTTTGATATATTTACTGTATGATATTTACAAAATATCTTAATGGAACATGATCTTTACTTAATATCCTAATGATTTTTGGCTGAGATATAACTGTTTGAAAATCTTGAATCTGAGGGTGCAAAAAAAATCTAAATATTGAGAAAATCACCTTTAAAGTTGTCCAAATTAAAGTTTTGATATGTTACAGAGAAGAAATTTACAAAATATCTTCATGGAACATGATCTTAATATCCTAATGATTTTTGGCTGAGATATAACTATTTGAAAATCTGGAATCTGAGGGTGCAAAAAATCCACATACAGTATTGAGAAAATCGCCTTTAAAGTTGTCCAAAAGAAGTTCTTAGCAATGCATATTACTAATCCAAAATTAAGTTTTGATATATTTACGAGAGGCAATTTACAAAATATCTTCATGGAACATGATCTTTACTTAATATCCTAATGATTTTTGGCCAAGATATAACAATTAGAAAATCTGGAATCTGAGGGTGCAAAAAAATCTAAATATTGAGAAAATCAGCTGTAAAGTTGTCCAAATGAAGTTCTTAACAATGCATATTACTAATCAAAAATTACATTTTGATATATTACAGAGAAAACATTTACAATAAATCTTCATGAAACATGATGTTTACTTAATATCCTAATGATTTTTGGCATAAAAGAAAAATGGACAATTTTGACCCATACAATGTATTTTTGCCTATTCCTACAATATATCCGTGCTACTTAAGACTGGTTTTGAGGTCCAGGCTCACATATGTTTATGTGTGAATAAAGACTATTTAGTCATTTTTAGTTTGTTATTAGCCTAATAAATAAGATTCCTCATATATTTGTGTTTTCTCTTTATTATGATAGCTGGCATAATCAATTTGTTAAGCATACAATAAATGCAGCCTCCAAGTGGTGATTTCAAACTGTTTTTTTTAGGCTACTTATACGCTGGATTCTTTACCTCATGTGAATGTATATTATATTAAACATTTTCAAAAGTGCTATTTATGTCTTCAAGGGTAAATCTTTTTTTAAATAAGGGAATAATACTGAGAGCACCTTTAAATATGTAATTAAGAAGGTTAAACCAAAGGAAAACGAGACAAAATGCATTAGCGATATAGATATGATGCCTCACATCTCTTTCTTTCCTCCACACACAGCCCTGCTCTCTTTTTCTCTCCCTCTCCAAACATGCCCCCTCTGCCTTCTACATCTGCTGAGTACACAGTTAACAGCTCGACCTGCCGCTCCGCATCCTGATTCGCCCATCTAACCTGTCACCTCCTAATCTCTGAAATGCCGCATGACACACACGCTAAGCACACACTCACCCCGCAGGCCATCTGAAAAGCTATCCGGGGGCGCTAAAATGCTCAGTCCAGTTGTGTGAACAATCCTTCTCATTTCTCGGCACACCGATCCCCCCATGTATGGATTTCATGTGGATTACATCACAAATCACTTTATCCCCCAAGAACTCTGTCAAGGAGTCCAGTCTCTCCACCCAAGCAGCTCGCCGGCTCTCTTAGGCCACAACCCCGACGCTGATGGGTCGGATCGAACGGATCGCCGCAGCCGCGCTTCAGCGTGTCTGCGCTAACCGAGACTAAACCCGCCAGCCGCGGCTAATGCCCTCTGAAACCCTCTCTGTCTGTTTGTCTCACAATCTGCCTGACTTCTCCAGAAAGAGGAACCTCTGAGATTTGCACATTCTTTTGCTGTGAAGGAAGGCAAGTGGGAGCTTATGTGGAATAAGGTATTGTTTTCCTTTCCGCTCCTCACAGGTAACCCGTGGAGGAACACGGAGAGAGTTCCAGATCAGTGCTTTCGGGGCCAGTTGTCCCCTGAGCATGTGAATGTATGAAGTGCTGCTTTAGGGAGAACAGCACTAATGCTTCTCTGTCATTAGCGGGCTGTCTAAAAGGCCCTCTTGCTCTAACCTCAGTTAGAGAGCATCCCCTCAGGGAGAGTAGTGAATGTGTAATACAAAGCAATATCCCACCACGGCTGTATATCAACTTCCTCTGTTCGTGAAAAACAAAGTTGCGGCCGGCGGGAATCCAGTAGGCTGCGAGCTCTGGCGGAAGGGTAATGTGCATGCAAAGCTTGTTTTCCGTGAATCAAAAAAGTGATTTCAAAAACATATTTAATGTGCCGCCGTACCTTGTTCAATGAGTGACACCGCATTAGAGCGAGTGCATTTGATGTTGGCGACAGCACTAGAGGACGTGGCTGTGGCTAACACCTGTGGATAAATCATAGACTGTGCCGCTTTAACGTGCTTTGTTCTGCTCCTCGCTGCCTCGTAACAAACACTGTTGTTTGTTCTCTGAGCTCAACTTTTGCAGAGCTAGCTTTGATGTTTACGCTGTCCTGTGAAGGTTAAATAGGGGGCTGTAAACAAAGGGGTTTGTGACTGGATTGGTTCCCATTAAGAGATTTAGATATGCGAGAAGTTACGGAGGCAGTGACATAAAATACAACCTGAATTTGAGAACTTTGTTCAGACATACAAGATGTTACCGTTAAAAAAGTTAACTGGCTAATAGTAAATTGTAATAAATCTAATGAGACATTTAATGTAATTTTACAGTAAAATTTTACAGTTTTTTGGAAAACTGTACAGTCAAAAGTAAAAAAATCCCCAGTAAACTTCAATTTACTGTGAAAACTGTACATTCTGTTTGACACTTCATTGGATGGCCATATTTTTTTTTACCACAGCAGCATATTTTATTTTATTTTATTTTATTTTTTACAGTATACAGTATTTTTAAATAGTATTTTTTATGGTAAAGTTCTAGCATATTTTCTATAATTTTTTATAATTTTTTTCTACAGGTAATGCTCTGGTAATCAGAGCAGCAGTTTTTATTTTATTTAATTTATATTTGTTTTTAACAGTAAACAGTTTTTTTTTTAAAGTATATAATTTAGTATATGTTAATTATTAATTAATTATAGTATATATTTATAGTATTTTTACAGTAAAGTTCTGGCAACCACTGCAGGCATTCTTATTTTAATTTATTTCATTTTATTTTTACTTTTTTACAGTATACAATATTTTTTTTTCTACAGGTAATGTTCTGGCAATCACAGCAGCAGTTTTTATTTAATTTAATTATTATTATTTTTTTTTACAGTATACAGAATTTTTTATTTATAGTATTTTTACAGTAAAGTTCTGGCAACCACAGCAGCCATTCTTGTTTTATTTTATTTTACAGTTTACTTTTTTTTTTTTAACAGTATACAGTATTTTTTATAGTATTTTCTGGTAAAGTTCTGGCCACCACAGAAGCCATTTTTTTATAGTATACAATATTTTTTTATATAGGTAATATTCTGGTAATTACAGCAGCAGTTTTTATTTAATTTAATTTAATTATTATTATTTTTTAAGGTATACAGATTTTATTTATTTATAGTATTTTTACAGTAAATCTCTGGCAACCACAGCAGCCATTCTTATTTTATTTTATTTTATTTTACAGTATACTTTTTTTTTTTTTTTAACAGTATACAGTATTTTTTAATAGTATTTTATGGTAAAGTTCTGGCAACCACAACAGCCATTCATTCTTATTTTATTTTATTGTTGTTTTTTGTTTTATTTTCTTACATTATAACTTTTAAAAAGTTTCCAGCAAAATGTTAAAACAAATGTAATAAACATATTTTTAAAAATTATAATATTACACATTGTCTTGGTTTTATAGTAGTATCAGTATTTTGGCAGAAACTATGGTAAATGTTTGTAAGTGTAGCCCTGGAATATGTTTGTTGTTTAGAAAGAAAAATCTGGTAGGTTGTTGTTTGCTAAAGTATCAGTTTACTGAAAAAAAAATGACTTTGTTCTTTGAGCTGCATATTGAAGAGAGATACCAGCCTGGGGAAATTTCCCCAAAGACATCAGTGCTGCCCGCTTTAATATTAAAGAAAGAAAGAAAAAACACAATCTCCAACCCTCTGGCTTTAAGACAAATGGAGAAATTGTGGTGTTAATAGCCTGCTGCTGCCCTTCAGTGTACGAATTTAATTATCTTTGGTCCATCTTATTGAGAAGCAAGTAATTGTTTCAGTGCTACACAACCGAAGAGGCTGAAATGGTAGAATTCGAAAGCTAATGGCTCCTTAAACAGGTTTCCACACTCAGTTTCCAGACTTAGTTTGATATTCCCTCAACAAAGCTTGGAAGATGGGAATGCTGGATGATACTGACTTTGACAGTTAAACTTGCGCTCACAAGAACAGAGATTTTCTCATACCTTTTTTATCAGGATCATGATCATCTTCCCCTCCTTCCTTGGTATCGGAGTTCTCTGTTGATAAAATTACAGCACTCATAAGAACTTTCATCAGAAAACTAGAAATACATTTTTCTGTTCTGGGTGGTTGAAAATAAAATAAAATAAAATAAAATATCCCAAATTAATAATTTTTTTACAGGAGTATCAATAACTCTAGAATTTTATATTTTCTAAAAAAAAAAAAAAAAAAAAAAGGTAAATGTTCTGGGTGGTTGAAAAGAAAAGAAAAAAAAAAAGAAAATAAAGCCAAACAAAATAAAAAATTTTTTTCCTCACTGTACAATTTTATGAGATAACACCACAAAAAAAACAAAGATGTCACTACCGAAATGCCACCAAATGTTTCGATCGTGACTGATGTCACCAGACTAGATGACGTGACGTTTCGGTAGTGATATCTTAACAAAGATGGCACTACTGAAACACCACCAAATGTTTCGACCGTGACTATTTTGAAAGTTACTGTTTCATGGGATAACACCCAAAAAAACAAAGATGTTACTACCGAAACGTCACCAAATGTTTCAGTCGCGATTGTTTTGGTAGTTACAATTTTATAGGATAACACCAAAAAAACAAAAAGATGTCACTACCGAAACACCACCAAAGTTTTGAAAGTTACAGTAAGGTAGTGATATCTTAGTTTTTTTTTGGTTTTTATCCCATAAAATTGTGATGACATTTACCACAAGTCGAGACATTTCTACATATTTTGTTTTGTTCATGACTAATTAACGATTCAGTCTGTATATTCCTGAAGGGACATAAAAATGATTTTTATCTTTATTTACTCACCTACTTTGTACCATGGAGAACAAAACGAAATACAGTTGAAGGCAAAAGTTTACATCCATCCCATAAAATTGTAACTACCAAAACAATCGCGACCAAAACATTTGGTGACGTTTTTCAGTAGTGACATATTTGTTTTTTGGGTGTTTTCCCATAAAACTGTAACTACCGAAACATCACCAAATGTTTCAATTGTGACTGTTTCGGAAGTTACAGTTTTATGGGATAACACCTTAAAAAAACAAAGATGTCACTACCGAAATGCCACCAAATGTTTTGGTTGCGACTGTTTTGGTAGTTACAATTTTATGAGATAACACTTAAAAAAAAAAAAGATGTCACTACCGAAATGCCATCAAATGTTTGGGTCGCGACTGTTTTGGTAGTTACAATTTTATGAGATAACACCCAAAAAAACAAAGATGTCACTATCGAAACGTCACCAAATGTTTTGGTAGTGATTGTTTTGGCAGTTACAATTTTATGGGATAATACCCAAAAAACAAAGATGTCACTACTGAAACGCCACCAAATGTTTCGAGGACGACTGTTTTGAAAGTTACAGTTTCATGGGATAACACCCAAAAAAAACCCAAAGATGTCACTATCGAAACGTCACCAAATGTTTTGGTAGTGATTGTTTTGGCAGTTACAATTTTATGGGATAATACCCAAAAAAAACAAAGATATCACTACCGAAGCAATTTTATAGGATAACACCCAAAAAAACAAAGATGTCACTACGGAAACGCCACTAAATGTTTCGGTCACGACTGTTTCGGTAGTGACAATTTTATAGGATAACACCCCAAAAAAACAAAGATGTCACTACCGAAACATCACCAAATGTTTTAGTCGCAACTTTTTTCGGTAGTGACAATTTAATACTGAATTTTATACTTTTCTACTGAAACGCCACTAAATGTTTCGGTCATGACTGTTTCAGTAGTGACAATTTGATGACACCAAATGTTTGGGTAGTGACTATTTTTGATTTGGCAGTATTATCATATACCTCTAACCTAGGTCTGAGCAATAATTAGCTATTTACCAAACCGCACAATAAATATTAAGAAATACAGTTATGGGAATATTCCACTAGAAAGTTTTACTTGTGTAATACACTCAATGTCAGGGTAATGCAATATTTAGTTTTTGGCAGGAATAAAAACAAGCCTCTGAGGGATAGAAGTACTGTGCATTCAATGGATTTTACTGCTGTTTAACAATATACCGATCGTTTAGCTGATGAAACATCTTTCCAAAAGAAACGTTCAGTAGACAAAACCTTCATAAAACAAATTGTGAGTTGGTGAAAATTACTTGATCTAGGACCTTGATACAGTCTGTGTCATTGTAAAGACTTTTAGTTTATCCCTCATACCCTTATTTTCACCAGCATAAAATTAAATACAACTTAATAATAAAGAAATACAGTTATGAGTAGTTGTTCTCCTTTATACGCTCTCTATTAATCTCAGAACTGAAAAAGGGCAATTGCCAGCTCGCTAAAAATCTTAGGTTACAAGGCACAGATTGCCCATACTGAACAGCTCTGATAAGGGTGAAATGAGCGAAGGAATATCCTGCTATTGTGTCGGAGGCCTTGCTGGAGAGCATATACATGCACCAGGTGATTCTGCATCAACAGGGGCTTTTGTGTGCCTCGGCAAATCCCAGCTGATAAAAAATGGGGCCTGTAAAAGTGTAGCGTAAGGGATTTCAGTAAAAGACAGCAAGAGAAAGAAGGTGAAACACAGAGAGGGAGAGAAACGGATTGATTGATAGAGAGCGGGAGAGAGCTGATACAGGGGGATAAGGGGAAAAAAAGCCTCAATTCCATGTGAGAATGGCAACCATTTGAGCCTTTGAATTGGTTCCAGAGAAAAAGAGAGAGAATCAGAGCCCCGGCTAAGTGAAGCGCCGCTAAAGGCCAGGGCTTGGCTGCCAGTCAGACATTCACTCAATGAAACTGAGGCTAAGCTAGCCGAAACTGCTGGGGCAGGAAAAGCAGGGCGCTGGAAGCTACAGTGTCTGTGTGTGTAGAGGTGATACTTGTTGTGTTGCGAACAAGATAGAATCCTGATAGGTGTTGCCATGTCGGGTCATCCCGGTCCAGTGTTTACAATGAGGTATAACAGTGTCCACAAAAGAGGTGATTGGTCTCTCTGGTTTTGTGCAGAAGTAAACACATCCGCACAAAGCCCCAACACAAGAACTTACAGTAGTTCAGAGGGCTATTAGACGCTTGTCGGACTGCTTCAAAATACTGGTTTATAGCCTGTCCATAAAAAAGTCAAAGCTGGGTGCTGAAAAAAACGCTTGTTCTGGATCGGATCTGGTTTTGATGGGAGTCTTGGCTTACACAGCTCCAGTCCTGTGAACAGCTTCTCACATTTGTCGTAAAAATCACAGCATGCTACTTTTTTCGCTTCATGTCACTAAAGTATGAAAATGTTCTCCTGCTTTAAGATGCTTCATTTAGCACTCCTTCTCTTTCACCCTCTGTGTTTTCAATCATCTAACTTTTGTGGAAACGATCAATGCCGGCCTTGTTACCCTGCCAGAAAATGTCCGTCTAATAATTCCATGGAGTTTAAGTGACTACTGAAGACATGTTTGACCTGGGTTCAGTTTTCCATCTTAAATTTAAGGGAACATCGGATGCCTATTTTCCCCAAGTTGGTATTATTCTTTAAAGTCTTCATGAAATGTCTGCAACTTACTTTGTTGAGTAAAACAACACCCTTTTTACCTTCGTTTTTGTGTATTTGGTGGTGCGTTATCATCAAAAACAAAAGTAATCGACTGATGTCAGGAGAAAATTAAGACTCTTATGTTCACTTTTACATCCAACTACAAAACATCTGCATTGCAAGAAATTGTTGTCACTACAGCTGCTCGAGTGCGGATAAAATGGTGGACAACTGGCTGAGGGCTAATATGCTAAAATGGGACAGTCTGTCAGCGGTTGTGTGTGTGTATATATATATATATATACACACACACAACCGCTGACAGACTATATATAGTTGTTTATGAGTCTTTTGTTTGTCCTGAACAGTAAAACTGCCTGCTGTTCTTCAGAAAAATCCTTCAGGTCCCACAAATTCTTTGGTTTTCCAGCACTTTTGTATATTTGAACCTTTTCCAGCAATGACTGTATGATTTTGAGATCCATCTTTTCACACTAAGATGCTCCAGAAGGAAAAACCATGCATTAAAAGCCGGTGGGTTAAATTTGTTTTGAATTTGCCTCTGAAGGAGTACTGAATGAAAAAAAGGCAAAATAAGACAAATGTGAACAAATCTCCATTCTGTTCAAAAGTTTTCACCCCCGGCTCTTAATGCATCGTTTTTCTTTCTGAAGCATATGAGTCACTCAGTTGTCCTCAGTGTGAAAAGATGGATCTCAAAATCAGTCATTGTTGGAAAGGTTTCAAATACACAAAAATGCTGGAAAACCAAAGAATTTTTGGGACCTGAAGGATTTTTCTATAGAACAGCAGGCAGTTTAACTGTTTAGGACAAACAAGACTCATGAACAACTATCACTTAACAAAAAAAACACAGCTGTGGATTATTCAGGTAACAGCACAGTATTAAGAATCAATCTATCTATCTATCTATATACATAGCTTTATTTCAAATGATAAAAACAAGTTTTAATAATTTTAGTTAACAATAACAACCGTTACTGCAATCTGACTGCAACTCTTGCATATCGTTCTCAGAGACTGGTATCATCCAACCTGTACAGTTTTATTGTCCATCCTAAACTGAGAGATAAACCCAGATTAGATTACCATTGTATGATGCTTAGTTGTCCTTTTGACAGTCGCTTAAGCAGGTTTGGGACCATTGTGGGTATGTAAGCCGGATTTAAGGGCCTTGCTCTGGGAATTAGCTTAGCACCGAATCATTTGTAATGCTGTACCTGCCGCTGTCTATTTAGCTCCTGTAGCAAACGCGCATTAGTCACAATGAAACACCTTTATTTTCTATCTCTTTTTGTCACTGCTAATGTACAGTTAAAAAGGCTTCCAGATGAAGGCCTTGTAATCTTTTCTGCTTTTCTGAAAGTCAACAAAGAAGGTACGGTGATTTGCATCTGAATGGACCACCGTTAAAAGAAGACACGTCAAGCAAATTACATTCCCATTTGATAACGTTTTGATTTGATTGTGTCGTTGCCGACAAGATGGCGAGTGAGTCCGATTAGCTTTCAATCAGTCTGACTATAGTCCAAAACAATTCTGGCCTTTGAGCGCACAACACCTGGCAACCTTCATCTCAATTAAGTTGCCAAAAGAACAAAGTTGCACATGGTAATGCCAGCAAAACTATTTCAGGCATTTGGAGAGAAAATGCAGACTCTTGTTTTCTTGTTTACAGGCAATTGTAGAGCTGCCACCCACAACAAAAGGCACGATTAATCATGAAGAGAGCGATTCAGATGCCGTGGATTAAACTTCGTCGGGCTCCAGGATATTGGATGTGATAATTTTCTATCTTGTTTGCAATTCTGAACACTGCATTAGGAAATGCTGTCACTCACCTTGGCTTATACTGTCATCTTTTTTATTCGTGTGGTCGTCATTATCTGCAAGAGACAAGAAAAGAAATCAGAGAGGTCAAAAGCTATGACGGCAAGACTGACATGATCAAAAAAGCCGCCCGGTGAGTGTGGATTTCCATGGGCTTATTTCCATTAGCAGTGTAACGAGAATTTAGCAAAGCAGGAATACAACACATCTATTTACAGCAATGCCCCCTTTGTGAGACCTCAGAACAGGGCTGAAGAGGAAACAGAGGCAGAACAAGCATTGATTTTTACATTACATCCAAGGTTTCTCTAAGGATTGAAAATATGTGGTTTGTTGAGTCCCCCAGGCAGTTAGTTCTAATGAAAGCTGAGCAGAGACAAGCCGAGAGCTCGCAGTCTGTTTGATCTGGATTGATGTATTATTTGAGTTCAGGCTGCTATCAAACGCTCATCTGTGGAAAGACAATCGTGCTATTTGATATGATCCAAACAGCAATTAAATTCAGCATTTGGAGAAGCGCCTAAATTGTTTCAGCTGAGGTTGAAGGCACAATGTCTATATTCCTAACTGGTTTTGCTTCAGAACCCAGGTTTTAATTGGACATTACAATAGCGCAAGCTACAAAACTAGGAAACTTTTTAAAATGTAATATTTCAATGTTACAATGAACTGCATAGACTCAATAATATACACAAAACATTAACATGATACTAATAGTAAAAGTGTTATTTCCAAATTCTGGGACAAATCCGTAGTTCCGATCTAAATCAAATGATTCACAATCCATGCTCTAAATTCCTGATCTGAATAATGATTCAGAGCGCAGATCGTGAATCATTTGACTTATATTTGGACTTCAAATGGCATATCACGAATCATTTGTTTTAAATTCAGTTTGCACATGATTCACAAACCCATTCCAATCTAAATCAAATGACTCGCGATACATGCTCTGAAGTCCCATTCTAAATTCAAATGATTTGCAATACACGATTTAAAGTGGCAATCCGTATGGAATTCTTCGAAAAAGTGAATCATTTTCAGAGTTTCGAAAAGCTCAGTTGTACCCATTAATATGTGCTTTTTAAAATCATTACAAGCGATGTTGAAAATCGAAAATGAATGCCTCTTTAAATTTTATCTGGTTTTTGCTAGTGAATCGCTTGAAATGAATGATCAAAGTCACGAGATTGAATCAATCGGAGCGGTTCTAGCACAAATGGCTCAATTGATTTGGTTAATCTCTTTCTCTTTTTGTCTTCAGTCAAGTTTACACAACATTGTCAGTACTGCTACTAGCTTGGCTTTCTAGTTTTCTGACATTAACTGAAAAGGTATGATGTTTTTTTGAATTTCATGAAAAGATGTGTGCTTATTGAAAAAATTTAACATTTATTTCATAGATATATTGCCTTTTAATAATTCAAGTAATTTGAAAGTGCCTTTTCTAGAATAGTGCTATTTTCAAGGGTTTTTCGGGCCTTAAATTTCAAAAAGTCCAATTCAAGTACTTCAAGCACCCTGCAACAATGTTTCCTACAAGTGTGAACAAAACAGACCTGAGACCTATTTTTGGATCCTGACCAGGGATGAGTCATGATAGTGAACTAGTATACTACTTTTTCTCCCTTATATGTATATATTTTTCATATTTTATATTTTAGGAGACTTACAAAATTGTGTCTAAATTGGAACTACAATTTTAAAATGGTAGACTACCAAAAACTTTTGAAATATGTTGTAGTATATCTAGCTCTTTTCAAAGACGAATGTATCTCTAATCTGAAAACACCTGAGACCCAACTGTTGAGAACCACTGATCTATAGGATCTGAGCGTTTTGACCTGACTATAGGTAAAAATACCTGTATTTCAGCCATCTGCCAGCTAAATATGCAGGGATCAGCATTCCACCAGTGCTCAGTTCTCTTTTATTCTTTCCTCTGTTCTTGTTCGCTTTCATTCCCGTCTGTACAAGGTCCACTGCTCTCTTTACCGCTGTTGCTTCTTCTTTTTCTTTTCGCCTATTCTTTTTTTTTTTAACTCTAAGCTCAGAGCTCTTGCCAAAGAAGTCAATATGTCCCCTGAATTTTGAATCTCTCTTTTTCTACATGAGTCTCTTTTCTCTTGTATGATGCCAAACCTACTGGACCTGAAGCCTGGCGTCTACAGCCAAGGCTGTTCCGTGCCTGGTTACAGCTCGTTAGCCATCCCTGACGACTGTTAGCTATTACCACAAACCAAACAGGTTCCAATTCATACACCGCTAACTCATAATTAGATCTATTCTCCCAGACTTCTTCTAGAAAAACAAATGTTTAAAAGAAATTCTACCTAAAAGAGCTTTTTCTTCTATGAAGTTAACATAAAATCTAAATGATTTACTTTGTTCACAATAAGACAAGGAACATGCAGTAACAATTTCCTCATTGCATCTTATTCTTATTATCTCATTCTAAGTCTCTTTAAAAAAAGCTTTCTTTAAAATGTAATGAAATTTTGGTATATTTTAGCTCAAGTCCGGTGTATAACCAGCACTTCTTAAAATCTGTTAAACTCCTAATAGTTTAAATCAAGTCCACCATACATTTTTTTATCGAGTATCTTGTTCCACTCAGAAATACATCACATATGTTGAAAGGGTTGTGAATAGCAAATCACTGTGACTTCAAAAACAGGTTTTTATTTCATTTTCTGAGCCTCTTGCAGGCCTCATCAGCATATCATCCTGATACAGGCACATGGTCACACACAGAAAAACACGTTCACACACTCACACATCCAGCCTCTAGCAAAAGCTCCTGCTTTGATAAAACACTCCTGTCATCTGTTCATGAGAGAAATACTGTCAAGCTCCCTCAGGATGGTGGGCCATGTTTCTTTTTTTGTTTAACATAGAACAAAAGCAAAGCATGCATTTATCTAGGAAAAAGAGGGGAAAAACAGTGACATCATAACATGCTGAGTCACGGTGAACAGGGAGCAAACCCCTTTGGACAACCTTCAGCAAAGAGCAAGTGCCCTCTGTGCATGTGCCAGCTGATTATGCAATATCACAATGAAAGTGCTGTAAATGTAATGCACTGTTCTGCTGTTGTATGTTTTTTTTTTTGCACTTTATGCTAAATGCACAAAGCAAGACATTGTGTTGCTGCAATGTTCCACCACTGTAATACTAATTATTAGATAAAAACAGTCTTTAAAAAAATAGGTAAATAGGCATGTATTTAGATAGATAGATAGATAGATAGATAGATAGATAGATAGATAGATAGATAGATAGATAGATAGATAGATAGATAGATAGATAGATAGATAGATAGATAGATAGATAGATAGATAGATAGATAGACAGACAGATAAAAGGACATATAGGTGAATGGATGGGCGGACATACAAACAGAGGCAGACAAATAAATAGATAGACAGATAGATGGACAGACAGACAGATAGATAGACAGATAGGGGATGGACAAACGTACAAACAGAGGGGTGGATGGATAGATGGACGGACGGACAGAGAGAGACAGACAGATAGATGAATAGACTGACGGACAGATGGACAAAGACAGACAGATAGATGGAAAGATGGATGAATGGATGGACAGACAGACAGAGGCAGATAAATAAATAGATGGACAGATGGCCGATAGACAGAGGGATGGATGAATAGACAGACAGAGAGATGGATGGACGGACAGACAGACAGGGGATGGACGGACGGACAGACAGAGGGGTGGATGGATTGATGAACGGATGGACAGAGGGATGGATGGACAGACAGAAAAATGGATGGACCGACAAATGGATGGACAGACGGGCAGATGGATAGATGAATGGATGGACGGATGAATTGATGGACAGACAGACAGATATACAGATGGACAGATAGACAGAGATTTGGATGGATGGATGGACAGACAGATGCAGACAGATAAACAGATGGACGGACAGTCAGAGAGATGGATGGATGGACGGATGGATGGACAGATGCGGACAAATAAATGGATGGACGAATGGACAAACAGAGAAATGGTTGGATGGACAGACAGATAGACAATGGATAGACAGACAGACACATATAGATGGATAGAGGTATGGATCAGAAACAGAAAAGACAGACAGAAATACATAGACAGTCAGATGGACAGATGGATGGACAGAGACAGATAAAGACGGACAGACAGACAGACAGACAGACAGACAGACAGACAGACAGACAGACAGACAGACAGACAGACAGACAGACAGACAGACAGATAGACAGATAGATAGATAGATAGATAGATAGATAGATAGATAGATAGATAGATAGATAGATAGATAGATAGATAGATAGATAGATAGATAGATAGATAGATAGATAGATAGATAGATAGATAGATAGATAGATATGATGGACAGACAGAGGCAGACAGTTAAACAGATGGACGGAAGGACAGACAGACAGAAATACGGATGGATGGATGGATGAATGAATGGACTGACAGACAGATAGAAACAGACAGATAAATGGACATAAGGATGAATGGATAAACAGACAGACAGAGGCAGAAAAATAATTAAATGTACAGATGTATAGATGGATGGATGGATGGATGGAGCAATGGAGGGATATGGACATGTGAAGGGATGGATGGACAGAGACAGAAAACAGAATGGACAAATGGACAGATGAACAAACAGATGGATGGACGGAGCAATGGAGGGATAGATGGATGGACAGGTGGAGGGATGGACAGAGACAGACAGACAGAGACAAACAGAATGGACAAACTGACAGACGGACGGATGAACGGACAGATGGATATATAGATAGATAGATGATAGATCATTTTTAAATCAAACAAATGTCGCAGTGATTATGTGAGCAAAAACAATAGATGTCTAAATGATTTGGAAAGAAACAAGACACATGTAAGCCAACTAACCAGAGACTCTTCTAATTCCACTGACCAGATGGACGGCACGCACACAGACACCAACGTACATCCACTGTCTCTGCTCCTCAAGGAGAGCCAGACATGGGCCCCTGGGGGCCAGAGAGTGTGCTGGAACATGCTGCCTTTCAATCTGCTTGTGTCTGAAAGCATTTTAATCAGTTGCAGGGCCTCCCAAACCAATCAATTACTTTAATCAATCAATTAGAGCACTGGGGTGCGACGAAAACCAGCTCACCACCCACCATTTTCTCCAATTGGATTAGCATTCCAGGCTGAAGAAAAAGCAAAAGAATAATAACAATAATTGAGAGGATGTATTGCTACATATCCACAAGTGTCTATGAAAATACACAGCACTTCAAAGCATTTCTTATGATTTCCACAGAAAATATTTTATTTTACAGTATGGTGTTAGAAAAGCTGCGTATGTTAATGATTCCGTCTCCAGAAAATAACACACAGCTAAATCGCTGCTAGCTCCTCACCACTAGTATAATGGCTGTATTCCTAGCTGTGTAAAGCCCCACACATGGTGGCACTTCAAAAAATTCCCATGGTGTGTTTGATGATATTAATGCACCGTAACACACTCAACATTTGTTCCCTGGAGACTGAGGATGTTGCGTGTGCAGCCTTCATTTTCAACTCTTTCGGGGGTCCAGGAGGCCCCGTTGACTTACAGCGGACGACCATCGTCTCACCACAAACACCCGGCTTTACAAATGATAGGCTTTCTGACACAGTAACGCTGGGAGTGGAAAGCCTCCATTAAAGATAGCAGGGGGGAGCTGTCGTTTGAGAACAAGGCATAGAAACACCATGTAAATATGGATGGGATGTGGCTGGTGGACCAAGAGTGAGAGCGTGAGAATGAAATTCAGAGACAAAGACAGAGAAACAGAGCTTTTCTGACTAAAAGTATAACATACAGTTCTGACAAAACTTTGATAAAACTATATTTTTCTTCACACGGTTCTTTTTTTTTTGCAATACACTGAATCTACTTATTAATCATATCAATATAGAACATTGAAACACCGTGAAAGAGAGAGAGAGAACTTTCAATTCCGCCTGCTTTTTTCAGAGTTGTAACCGCTTCATTGAAACACAATCATAACCCGTATTAATAAAACAGAGATGGCACACCGTCTCAAAGCTCTTTCGCACATCTGATTCATCCTTATTCTCTGACAAATGTATTCTTCATGGTTCCTTCACTGACTCATAAATGACTGTAACAGGACAGCAGACAGTGATGTGCACTGTACTCGCTTACATAAGCGGCGGATATTCTTCAGAATCATCCCGCAGGCCTGAACCCACTAACACTCACATAATGGACCTCAGACTGCTCTTTTGGGCGTCTAGGCTCTTGAGGGAGGATAACAGCAGGATGCTAGGGATGGGATCGCAGCTAAGCAAAGTTGACAGGGCGACTGTGCTGTCTCGGAAACTGACAGAACTTCCAAGACATTTCTCTTCTAAGCAGAAGTATGTCTTGGAGGGTGTCTGCGGTGGGAGGAGTGGGTGACTATGGGCCATTGGGGATGCGAATGTGTGTGAGGAAGATGCACAGAAGCGTAAAGGACACAAGCATTTCATTTACAAGACTGAGCTTTTAAATAGTTCAATGCAGCTAGATACTTTTAGATTTTTAAGTGCAGCTAACGGTTTTGTAAAAATGTGGCCTATTAGTTGTTAAACTAATTTAAATGAGTAGCTTGAAAGATACATTTTTAAAGGGATAGTTCACACAAAAAATTCTAATTACTCACCGTCAAACCCATTCATTGTTCATCTTTGGAACAGAAATTAAGAAATTTTGACTTTTGTTGAATGAATCATGCACTTTGTTGCATAAAAAGTACTCTCATAGCTTCATAGATTTATAGTTGAACCACTGATGTCACATGGACTCTTTTAATGATGGTAGTTGTGTTGCTGTCTATGCAGGGTCAGAAAGCTTGCGGATTTCATTAAAAGCATCTTAATCTGAGTGAAAAAATGCATTATGTTTTACCATTTAGGGGTCAAGACGGAAAAAATCTACAATATAAAAGCACCTGTAAGAATCTGAAGAGGTCAGGTGATAAGGAGGAGGAATATGAGCTCAGTCATGTCGAGATGGAGCTTGATTTCATGAAATTTTATTCAAGTTGATATGTCAAAGATTGTAAATATGGAGACTACAGAGTATGGAAAATACAGAGCCCGGTGTCATCAGAAAGAGTCAGTGTGACTGGTTGACAGAAGTGAGCGATAACACCAACAAACAAACTGAGGGATGGCAAAAGTACAAAATTCAAACTAAAGAAAAGCAGAATGTCAGGGATGGTGGCGTTCCTCCTCCTCATCTGAGACCACAGAGAGAAAATGAAGGGCTGAGTGTAAAGAAAAGAACTTTCTGAAACATCAACAGATTCCCAAAACATCACAAGTTGTCTGATCATGTCTTCGAATTTATTATCAAACAATAGAGACAAGTGTGTGATAAAGAAATCAACAATAAAACGGAATGTTATTTACAAGGATCAAGCAAGCAAAATGATAAAGGTAGATTTTCAAAAGTAAATGCACCCAGTGTCATAAAGGTGTTGTGGGAGATTGCCAGACTCAAAATAACGTGTAAGCAAGCCACAAAACAATTTAGGGAATAATTCATTTGTAGCACAAATGTGCAAGTTACACTCCAGAAAGGGGGCTTCTAAAAAATCCCCAACCCTGTGTATAAGTAATACTGAATACACTATAAATGAAATACTGTACTGCTTATTCATATTAAGATTTCTGGATAAGACTAAACCAACAAACAACAAACTATTTAGGCCTTTCTGATTGTAGAGGGAGAGTGACCCCAGTGATCAAGTTGAGCAAGTGGGTAAGTTGCTGTGGGGTAAATTGTGCCTCTTATGCATAAAGTATTTTAATGTAATATTACGCAACTGGTCTCGTTTATCATATATATACACATATTATTTGTAGTTTATTTGATAGTGACAGTGTACAAGTCCACCAAATCGTTCTCTTGAGAAGAACCAGATGATGCTTTTCATCACAACATAATCATATCTTTCCACCTGCAGTCCTTAATGGCCTGTTTGACATAGCAGAAAAGCTACAATGCCAAGAATCTTTTGACTATTTTGTTCATTAGCATTTTTTATTTAATTTTACTTAAACTCTCTGTTTAGTGTGTTTTTGAGTAGGTTATAACTTTAGTTGTTCAGCATACTGTTTCAGAAATGCCAAAAACTAAAGACTGAAATTTTGGTTTTATGGTTTTATGTTGTTTAAGTTAGCTTTAGGAAGAGAAATACTGTATGACTGTCTGTAAAAGGAAATTTGATTCCAAAAATAGTTTTTAAAAGAGGTAAATTATCTTTAAAATTGCATGGGTTTGAATCAGATTCAGTCAGATGGTTAGTTTACACCCAGATGGTGCATCTAACCCACTGACTTAGATCAACTTACCCCTAACCTGGGGCAAATTAAGCCACGGGAACACTTTTTTTTTAAATAAGAAAGCCATATTTTTTTAGAACCCTTTGTCATAGATACATTCTGATAATTAAAAATGATAGGAAACATCCTGAAATGACTTTAGATACTTTCATTGTACACCTGCCTCATTTTCTCTTATCTTCCCGACCACATAGATTAAAAATGGCTCATCTTACCCCACTCTCCCTCTATGATTTTCCTTAGCGTGACATAAAAGAAGATATTTTGAATTTTTGAACCATTAACATGGTTAGTTTCCATTTATTCCAATTTTTATCACCTACTGTATTCTTAACTTATCTTTCAGAGTTTTAGAATGCCATTTCTCAGATATAAACTTTTAAACCAAACATTAAAATATAAAACAACTGCATAAAATAGGGCTTTAAAATACTTGCATTTCACATTACAGTTTCCAAAATCTGTTGTATGCTATCATCAAGAAAATGTTCTCATTTCTACAGCTGCTTTTATTTTTTTTTTAGGATGAAATTGACAGCTGGTTGGGAGGCATACACTGATGAGACAATTTGCCATATGCAAATACCCTGTTTGCATGTCCCGGCACTATTCCTTTCTATTTGCCAGTTGTCAGCCACTTTTAAGGCTGCATAGAAAGAGATTAAAAGAACACACACATCCTAACAGGGACACACAAACACAAAACTAAAGTATTCAGAAGAATACATGGCAAAACTTTTTTGCGAAGTGACAGTACAACAATTACTTCGCTTTTGTTTAGCAACCAGGACAAAGAGAATTTTTCTTTCCAGTTGTATAGAAGCAAAAGCATATGAGGGCGAGTGAGTGAGAAAGAGAGAGAGAGAGAGGTAGTAAATATATGCGGCGTGCCGGAGAGTAGCCACAGCGCGAGATGCCGAGTGCAGCTTTAAAGCTCAGTTAAAATGAGCACGTCTCTTCCGCAGCTCTTGGCACGCTGGTTCCCATGGTGATGATGATGATGATGATGAGGTGTTGGGTTCGAGCTGTCAGGCCCTTGTTATTTTCGCACATTTTACAACCGGCACTATCAGGGACACCAGCAGAGCTAATTCAGTCCTATTGTCTCTCTCTCCATCTAAAAATCACTTCAAACCTCACTCCACAACGATTCGCCCCAATATACCATCCTCATCATAATTTGGCTCTTCTGGAATGTTCTCTCCGTACCCGCTCCTCCTGCGTCAATCAATATCTAATACGCAGTCGGAGAAACATGCTAATGATGTAGCTAAGAAAACACAAATGATGCTGCTTGTTGAACAGCGAGAAAGACGAGCATGCTTCACTACTGATAATAACTCCGTATGTCACTCATAACGATTCTCACATTAAACACAGATACAATCGCGGAACAAGCTATTTAAAAACTCTATAAAAGACACAATGACTACATTGAAGTTTAATTGAAAATGAGAAAAGCTATTATGGTGGATTAGAGAGTTTAATGCCAAAAAAACAAACATTTCAAGACTTACGACCATGAAACAAGCTAAAGGTTTGCAATTACTGCTGATGACCCCTTCTCTGCATCGCCAACCTCTGACCCTTTCAAGCCACTCTCTCTGTTTATTAATCAGTGCTTGTGTCTGCCTCCCTGACCCACATTTTAATGATAAAACCATTTGTGTGACTTTGGAACTATTAACTTGACCTCTGAAACTCTTTAAAAGCCCAGACTTTGTGAATTACTCTTTACATTGTAGCATTACTATTGCGATTTCTTTTAAAGAGGTCATATAATAGAAAACAGTATGCGAAAGTCAAAAGGGCATGTAGACAAGAAAAAGCTTCCTAACCACAGTTTATTCAAGAAACAGGTCTTATGAAAATGGTTGTAATGTCACAAATAACATATAACAGCATGAGTAAAACTTTTGAACAGAACAGAGATGTGTACATTTTTCTTATTTTGCCTAAATATCATGTTTTCATTTAGTACTGCCCTTCAGCGGCTACAGAAGATAGTTACATATAGCGTTATATGTGTGCCTCAATCCTGAGTGAGTAATTGTAAGTTTTGAGCACAGAGAACTATATTTTGCAAGCACATTACATTATATTTTGAACAGAAATTAACAAATCGCAAAAAAAAATTCGTTTGAGCAAAGAAAAAAACGATTCCGTGCTCAATAAATGTATTTGCTATTATCCATATTAACGTGCAATAATAACCCCTCTCACGCAGTTTACTCAGGTGCTCTCTCACAAACGTATTCTCTGCGCTCCTGTCAAGTCCCCCTCTCTCTCAACCTCTTAATTCTGTGCGCGCTCAACTCTTGACACACACGCTCGCTCAACTTGCAACAGCGTTACAAAAATCAACTAAACACAAAATCAACCAATCGGAAAATTAAAGGTCAATTGTGATTGGCTGTTGGTCTCCAATCAAATCGCTAGTAGAACCAAAGCCCGTCTTGTAGAACTATCCATAGATATCTATATCTATATATCCATATATAATCCTTTATTATATGATATCTATGGAACTATCTACAGCATCCCGGAAGCTTACTAAAAAAAGAAAAAATAACTAACTACTAATGGATTAAAACACATTTTGGTAAGTGTTTTTTTTTTTATTATTAACTTTTAAGTTAATAATAATAAAAAAAAAAACACTTACCAAAAGTCATTGATGGGGCCATTAGGGAGGGCTCTTTTGTCTTTCAGGTGTGAATTGCTAAATATTCATGGGCCATTGCCACACCTATGAATAATCCCTTTCGATCACAAAACATGTTTTAGAAAATTTACATCAATATATTGTTTTTTCTGAACGAGTGAACGAGATGATTTTCACATCATTTGGTTGATAAAATTCTAGCCTACTCCATACAATTCTCAAAAGTCTTGTTAACAAATGGCCTGTATGTGTTTCATGACCTTATTTCAGTGACTTCAAAACTTTAGTTTTTCACTAACCACGCATAAACGTAGTTTTCTCAAAAACACAACCATGTACATTAATGTTGCTTACATATTATTGTAGCCCAATATGTGCTGATTACAATGTAATCAGACTTTAGCCATTAAAATGTTTTTAAGATACTGAAAAAACAACAAATGTCAGGGCATGTCAAACTTCTTCAGGGCCTCAAAACACCCTCAGGCCCCAGAGGGTTAAGTAATGTTTAATTTCATTGGTTTCGCTCTCTGGAAATGTAAAGTAAAAATACAGTTTTTACTTGGAATTCGTTTTTAATCCCTGGTTTTAAACAAGCATATACATGAGAAAATTTATATGTGACCCTGGACCACAAAACCAGTCTTAAGTCGCTGGGGTATATTTGTAGCAATAGCCAAAAATACATTGCATGGGTCAAAATTTTTGATTTTTCTTTTATGCCAAAAATCATTAGGAAATTAAGTAAAGATCATGTTCCATGAAGATTTTTTGTAAAATTCCTACTGTAAATATATCAAAATGTAATTTTGTAAGTTCTCTGTGCTCAAAACTTACAATTACTCGCTCAGGATTGAGGCACACATATAACGCCATAGTTACATGCTTCCCAGAGGACAGAATAAGTTAAAAACTTTTGACTTATTTTGTAACTATCTTCTGTAGCCTCTGATTGGCAGTACAAAAAAAAAAAAATATGATATTCAGGCAAATATGAAAAATGTACACATCCCCATTACGGTCAAAAGTTTTCACCCCCAGCTCTTAATGCATGTTTTTTCTTTCTGGAGCATTAGTGAGTGTTCAAACCTTCTGTAATAGTTGCATATGAGGCTCTCAGTTGTCCTCAGTGTGAAAAGATGGATCTCAAAATCATACAGTCATTGTTAGAAAGAGTTCAAATAAACAAAAAAATGCTAGAAAACCATAGAATCTGTGGGACCTAAAGTATTTTTTTTGAAGAACAGCAGGTAGTTTAACTGTTCAGGACAAAGAAGGGACTCATGAACAACTATCGCTAAACCAAAAAAAAAAAAAAAAAGCTGTGGATCATTCAGGTAAGAACACATTATTAGGAATCAAGGGGATGTAAACTTTTGAACCGGGTCATTTTAATAAATTCAACTAATACTTTCTCTTGTGGACTGTATGTAAACATCTTTTATGTAAAATATCTTATTCAGGCCAGTACTAAATAAACAATAACAGGCATTTTGTATGATCCTTCTTATTTTAGTAAAATTATTAACATTTTGCAGCTACTGAAAGAGGGATGTAAATATTCGACCTCAACTGTAAGCCATGCAGACCTAAATTTTTATTATTTTGGGGGCTGAAATCTTGACTGACATTATAATGACTCCCACTGACCTTATGAAGCACAGCCAATGAAAACTTTGCATGCTGTATCAAAAGACTCATTCACTATTTCCTGTGTATAGCTCCTGCTTTTTTGCTACACAGTAAAAAAAAAATGGCCCAAAGCCATGATGCAAAGGGCCCTAGATGGAAAACCCCTCACATACAGAAAAAACATAAAATACGGTCTTCAAATTTATGAGTAAGCATTTCAGATGAAAAATAATTTACAGAAAAACTAGATTAAGATTTCAGTGAGGTCCAAAAAAAAAACAACAAAAAAAAAAAAACAGGAGTGAGAGAGAGAATGCTATCATCTAATTTTGAGAAAGCTGAAGTGGGGTGACTGTCTCATTCTGATTGGTTGTAAAGTAAGAAAGTAGCGCCTCCGCCATCTCATTTCTAAACACTAATACAAAGAGACACGCCTGGGGAACAAGGACCTGACTGATATAATTACAAATTCTCCGGTGAATTCTATCTTTCAGCACGACCTGGAAAAGAGAAAGTGTGTGTTTGTGTGTGTGTGTGTGTGTGTGTGTGTGTGTGTGTGTGTGTGTGTGTGTGTGTGTGTGTGTGTGTGTGTGTGTGTGTGTGTGTGTGTGTGTGTGTGTGTGTGACAGGAACATGACAAAAACAAAACATTCAGCAAGTAGGGAAAAACTGAGTGTCTTGACACTTATTATTCCGTCTGGTCCAGGAGTCCTAGTGTGTGTTTGAGGGGAGGTAATGGTGGATTATATTATTCTCTCGGTACTGTGCATTCACCATTTCTCTGTTTGTTTGCGTGTGTGTGCGTGTCCATACAAATGATGAACCTCCAGGCAGAGGCTCATTTGGAAACCTCCAGGGGGTCTTGTCATGGAAGTACAGCGAGCTTCAGGCGTAGCGAGACAGCGGGACACTTGGGAAGGTCCAAAAGGGCTCTGGTGCGGCCTGCACTCACATCATATGTTTGTTTAGCGCTCAGGGAGACTGAAAAGAGGCTTCCTGAGAGAGACTTGGCCTTTAAAGAGAGAGAAACGCTACATGGGCGTACAATAGACAAGTTCCCATGGAACTTGCTAGTGCCACGTCTCATAAGGCAGGAGAGGGAGTTAAAAAATGAAAGAGTCAGAGCGAGTGATTGGGTGAAAGCAAAACAGTCATATTGACATTGACAGAAGGCCAAAGAGCAAGACAAAGAAAGTGAAAACCGAGGAACCGACTTCTAAAGTTCCATCACACGACAGTTCATCTTTACATAAACCAACGCCAGCACCAGAGACCACATGATCCAACCAGAAACAGACAAGCCAAAGTGTGAGGTGGAATGTCACTGAGGAGGTGCCGTCCTGCGTGCCTCCGACATCTGGGGTTTGCCGTTGAGGCTTAGGATCACTGAGGGTGTTGACAGAAGTAAAGCCCCTTTGAGTCATGCTCTACATATGGACCTCCGGGCTACAACGATTGCGCTTCAGAAACAAGCAATCGGTACTGTGAAATACTAGAAGTCAAAATGCTCCACACCTGTTAAACTCATACACTAGAGTATTTCCTGGGATTCTCAGGCAGCGAGGAAGCGAGATGTTATAGGGGCCTAAGAGCTTAGTTACAAACTGAGTTTGTGGAAACACCAAAAATCACTCAAAGGTGCCTGGTTACAAACTGAGACGTGAATGCAATGGGCCGTGAGATGCAGACACGAAAAACACGTTCAGATGCACAAAGCCTATCCTATATTTCTCTCCTTTCCTCTCGGTGCACATAATGTGGTTCTTTTATATATGTAATATTTTATGTATTCTTTAAACATGGTGTCTATGTTTTTTTTCAATGTGTTAAAATGCTTTCTCCTAACCTGGCTTAATGTGCTATATAAGTATGCCATTTGTAGACTGATTTCCCCTGTGGCGGCTTCAGCATTAGTCTGTTTGCCCGGCAGAGCAATATTGATTCTGGGAAACTTGTCTGAAAATTATTTTAGCAATTACACAAAAAAATTGCTATCGTTTACTCATCCTCATGCTGCTCCAAACTTCTTCTGAGATTCTAAAGACTGTGCTGCTTACTCTTTTCTATGCAATTACAATGAATGAAGGCTGCTGAAGATTTTATAATGCAAATGCAGCATAAAACTCTTCCACTATATTTGAGGTCTTTTGACTGAGGAAAAGAGAAAATTAAGTGATAATTGCCCCCTCTAGTGAGTTACTAACTGTTGTAAGTGATGATTAGTGAATCATTCGTGTTAGTTTTGTGAACTAGATTAATGATTCATTAAAAAGATTCAACTCAATTTGTTCATTAATCGGACATCTTTAGTTCACTGTAAAAAGTTTTCCCCAGTTTCAACTTAAAAACTTAAGTTCATCAGCTGCCTTAAAATTTTAAGTTAAATCAACTTAAAACTACAAGTAATTTCAACTCACAACAATAAAATTAGTTCAGATGACTTGCACTTTTAAGTTGATTTAGCTTAAAATTTTAAGGCAGCTGATGAACTTAAGTTTTTAAGTTGAAACTGGTGAAAACTTTTTACAGTGTTCTTTATGAACAGACCAAGGATATTTCAGGGAATAACCTACATGTGTCTTTTATGATGCTTTTCAAAGTATAAAAGTTTTTCTATAATCACCTCAAATGATAACATTTTATAATAATGTCTCATTTGTGAACATTAACATTGTTAATTTATGTTAACTAATGAAGCTAACTTCAGCATTTTACATTTGTATTGCACATAATTAATTGTGAAAGTTTGGAAACATTATATAAAGGACAGTAAATGAGCACATGATGATATAACATTTTTGGATAAAAATTGAAAGCCCTTAATTGGAAGACAGTCTGACCGTGGTTATCCTGATTGCATTCTATAATCAAGGTGGAATGAAATAATTTTCAGTTTAAATAATCCAACCTGGGCGGTACATTACCATAAACAGGTTTTGGATATGTAGAATCCAATCACTGCCTGCTGTGCTGTATTTGTGCACTTCGACTACAAAATATGCTACAAATTCTTCCAGGCGTCATGGCAGTCAGACGCCTGACATTGTGAATCCTGCCTGATACCCGAGTAACAAGCTTTGAGCTGAGTGGGTGTTACAACCAACAAATAAAATGACGTTAGATTCCAATAAGAAGATACAGTACCTGGGGAGAAGAAATCTGACATCTTCCTCTTGTAAATCTCATAATCTGTCTCCAGAAAGACGCAGAATATGACACGGTCGATCTGCAGAAAGAGCGGAAAAGAGGCATTTAGCATAATGGAAACCTGGATCAATGCATCTCTGGGTAAACACATGGCTAAGGGCAACACTTTTAATAAATATGAAAGTACTAATACTCAAACTTGTCATAACTAGAGCTCAGGGGACTCATTTAAGAGACTGAGGCATTTTTAGAGACTTTTCTTACTTTGTAAAAATCTGAGTAAGTCTAAAACAGTCATAAAAAGTTTATTTGGTCAAACAATTTTGGCAAACTGACAACATACACACAGCAACAGTAATTTTCATCATAATTGACGAGTAATTTTCATCATAATTTTCGTCAACAATATTTTTTCACTGACGAAAACAAGATGATAACGAAACAAAAACTCATTTTGAACGACAAAAATCTATTGACATTTTTTCTAACATACAAAGATCATCAAACGCCCTTTACGAAAAAAAAAAAAAAGAAAAAGTAAAACAGCATTGTAGGATGATTTTGAAGTTGAAGACAAAAACTAGATGGGAGTTTTTTGACATACCCTAACTGTATTGACTTGGATTACACAGACTATGCATGCGCATTGCAGAGACGAGACAGGGCGAGCATTTGAGGTTAAAAAGTATATAAATTGTCAATGTTTCGAAAAGACCCTTCTTCCTCAGCTGGGATCGTTTAAAGCCCTTTAAAGCTGCTTTACACTGCATTTTGGAAGTTCTAACTTGGGGGCACCATACATATCCAATATATGGAGAGAAATCTTGAAATGATTTCCTCAATAAACATAATTCTTTACGAGTGAAGAAAGACAGACATGAAATCTTAGATGACAAGGGGGTGAGTACATTACACAGAAATGTGCATACTGTGCACAGTTTACATACTGTATACTGGACTGACAGCATTTTCTTAATAGTCCATTTGTATTGAATCAAGGGCACGATCAAGATAAGTGGTATAATAAATACATACAAAAGAAGAGAACACATTATCATTCATCTCCACCCTTCACTTCCTTCACTTAAGCTCAAATGTCTAGTCATCTCTAACCACAGCTCACCAGAATGCAAGCAATGTCACTTAGAAGCAGAAGATTGAAATTAAAACAAAAAAACCTAAAACCTCCCAGCACTCTCTTATCACTGTAGAGGCCGGATCCCAAATTCAAGTCCATCTCCTTCCATTCCGGACCACCCAGACCAGCCATCCTGCTTAAGATCTCTATGATTACACTATAGTGCAACAGGGATCTCAATACAAAAACCTCTTTTGATTCTTCCCATGTTCCCAAAACAAAGAGCTCATGTGAAGGAGTATAAAACAACATAAAGAAAGATTGCCGTCAACCTGTAGGGAATACACTGTATTACTAAAATCAAAGAGCCAGCAAATGTTTAAATAACAAACATTTCCTAAATATTTGCATATTATGTTGAGTGGGGTTCAAGGGGCCACATTGAAAGTCTAGAATTGGAAATGTCACTTAAATCTGAAAATAAACAAAGGTTTAGGATTGTGAATTTATTTACATAAAGTAACGTAAAATGAATAAGGAATCCTGCATTTTTCTTCTCTAATCATAACTAAATATCAATTCAACACCAACTCAAATAGTTAATCTAATAACAATGTTTTTTGAAATACAATACACAAACTAAATTAGAAGTTAGAAAAATGCAAAACAGAAGCATTACAGTTTGTAAACTGCTATTAAACACTGATCACCTGTAGATCTGGAATCCCTATATAAATATTCATTCCTGCCCTGAAAGACCTCCTTTAAAACCAAGAAAGGTGATACTTCCTCTCTGTCAACTCTAAGGGCCCTTATCAGCCTCACTCTCTCGGTCTCTGCCACAGGTACGCCTCTCTTTCCCTCCACGGAGGAAATGTGCCTCCCAGGGAGACGTCAGATAATCGCCCTGCTGAATATTGCAATATTCCCAGACAGCCTTGTAATGGCCTCTCTTGTCTCGTCTGCCGGGGGATGGAGAGGGAGATAAAGCAGGACTCCCAGTGGGATGGCGAGAGACCGGAGAGACCGGAGACCTCGTCTCCCCCTTACTGGCAAACCGCATGAGGATTCAATATAAAATCATTCTCCCTCACAGCCTTGTGCAGACAGACAGCTGTCTATTAATAGTTTATGGCCTGCCCTTTGGAGTAAATGTTAAGACTTGACTTGAGACTAGTAACATTTTTATTTTTGTGCAGGAGAATGTCTCCAGGGGGTGTCGTGGCCATAAAGAGAGAGGAAAAAATGGTCCTGCGCACTTTTTTCTGCCTCTTCATCCTTTCAACTCAAAGAATTGGAATGAGAGACATCTTTAAGATGGCTATAAAGACCAAGAGCTAGGACTCAAAAAGGGGACAACACAACCACAGAGAACAAAGCAGAAGAACCTAGAATGTCAATGGCTCTCAACTGGTTTTCTTACAGGAGCCAGATTTTTTGTGACCTAATACAGTATAAACTTTTTTTATTGCACCAAGTAAACAAAAGTGACCTTAACATGAAAAAATGGACTGTTTTTTATATACAGTTGTGGATAAAAGTTTACATCCTCCTTTCAGAATCATTAAAATGTTAATTATTTTACCACAGGGATCATACAAATTGCATGCTATTGTTTATTATTTATTAAATTAATTATTTCACATTAAAGATGTTTACAAGAGTCCACAAGAGAAAATAACTGTTGAATTTATAAAAATAACATGTTGAAATGTGAACAGTTAAACTGCCTGCTGTGCTTCAGAAAAATCTTTCAGGTCCCATAAATTCTTTGGCTTTCCAGCATTTTTGTTTGTGTATTTGAACCCTTTCCAACAATGACTGTATGATTTTGAGATACATTTTTTACACTAAGGACATGATGCTCCAGAAGTAAACACAATGCATTAAGAGCCGGGGAGGTGAAAACTTTTTGAATTTGAAGATTAGGGTAAATTTAACATATTTTGTCTTCTGGGAAACATGTAACTATCTTCTGTAGCCTCTGAAGGGCAGTACTAAATGAAAAAATATGACATTTAGGCAAAATAAGAAAAATGTACACGGCTCCTAATGCATGGTTTAAATACACGAAAATGCTGGAAAACCAAAGGATTTGTGGGACCTAAAGGATTTTTCTGAAGAACAGCAGGCAGTTTAACTGTTCAAGACAAACAAGGGACTCATAAACAACTATCACTAAACAAAAAAACAAAGATGTGGATCATTCAGTATTAAGAATCAAGGGGGTGTAAACTTTTGAACCAGGTCATTTTAATAAATCCAACTATTATTTTCTCTTATGGACTATTATGTAAACATCTTTTATGTGAAATATCTTATTCAGGTAATGATACTAAATGAAAAATAACATGCATTTTGTATGATTCCTCTTATTTTGGTAAAATAATAATTATTTTTAATGATTCTGAAAGGGGGCGTAAACTCATGGTTTTTAGGACAAGGGATTGTCATGCAACCTGTCCATCAAAGCATCTGTCAAAATTTTCTAGCATCTAACATACACTTGCGGCAAAATAATGTTGTTTGAATGGAGAAATGCCCTAAAAATCAATTTATTCACCATCCTAACTATACATGAATATATTAGTTGCATTTAGCTACAAACCTGTGACCCATTTTTGCATCTCACTAGTTGAGAACCACTGTGTTAGCAAATACATGGCAGAAGCATTTCCTGCTGGGATCTCTTCTGCATTTATTTAGATCATTACATCTGAGTCTCTCTCTCTTTCTCTCTCACTCATCCCTCAGGCAGTGAGTGAATGGAAAGGTGAGGGGTCCTGATAGAAGAGGTTGTCCGCACCTTTTTCAGACATTATGTTCAGAGAGTGGGGCACCTAGACTTTAGGAGAGATAGAGGAGAGATGGAGGGAACTTTCTGTTTCCGACTTACACTATTTATATCCAAATGGCCCCAGAGTATAGATGTCCAGTGATGAAATAAAGGATAAATTAACAAAGGGATGAAGAAAGGATGTAAAAGAGAGTGTGCAATCCAAACTATTAGTCTTGAATTCAAATATATGATACATATTAACACTAATAATCAATATTAGTGATATATAGGGCTTTATGATTTGTATGATGTGGAAAACGTGGATGGAATTGTGGAATACACTCATAATAATGGAATTTACTGTATAACCTGGAATGTCAAGGCCCAATTTGAGACAAATAGAAGTAATTGTGATATAGACTAGTGTCTGTGAATATTAAGCCACAAATACTATTTAAATATGAATCTTTCATATTCTGCCTGTCTCTGTTTTCAGGCTTTGCTGCCTCAATGTCTGAGTACATGAACAAATAAACATAATCTCTAGAACTGCTCTGAGAGTCGTTTCATGAGCATTTTACAATTTCTTTTGAGAAAAACTATCGTCATATCATATACAAACACAAATTTAAAAGTCTTCACAGCACCCCTTCAAAATAATTTTTGGTTTAACTTGAAGAAATTGTGACAGAAATATATAAAATATTATAATATTGTTCTTAAATATTATATTTTAAGGAATATTTACCTGAACAAAAATATTTACCAAAATTTACAAAAAAAAAAATAAATAAATAATAATAATAAAATAAATAAATAAATAAAATAATTCTTTACAAAATCAATTAATTAGACATGCTTTTGGTTATTACAATTTAAAGAAACAATTAAAATGGAATCTAGAAAATGAAAAATTTGGTAAAAATAAAACTACATTTGAAAAGGAAAAATCATTTTATAGAGCCTTAAAAGTTATTATTTTTTGATTTATTAAATTGCTGTTAAATTGTGTAAGTTTCATGATATCAAATTGATTAGACATGTTTTTTATTAATATTGTTTTAATTTAACCAATTAAAACGTTGCGAAAAATGGAAAAAACAGAATCCAGAAAAATTAAGACCAAAAAAAAAAAAACTTGAAAAAAAAATGGAATTTAAGAGATTTCATAGAGCTCTCTATATAGTAACATTACTGTATGTCTATAATACTAAACCCGGATTTACACACACATACTGTACATAAATATATACAATTTATGTATTTGTGTATAATATTGTTACGAACATATATTTTATATTACTCTCTGCAGACACCGTGTGTGTGATTGTATTTAAATATATGTATAAATTTAAGCACAAAAATACTGTGATGGGGGAATTTCCTTGAAATATAGTCCTATTTAACTCATTTGTTCATCTGGTTAGGAGACTCATTGGAGACTGCTTACTTGTTTAGTCAAGTATTCTAAACATTAATTATTTAATGTAAAACTGTCCTAGGTGAATTAATGCTAAGCTTACCACTGCTCCAATTTTCTGTGGACATGGACACACACACACACACACACACACACACACACACACACACACACACACACACACACACACACACTTACAGTGAACTGCTACTAAGGGACTAACGCTGATCATATGATCACTTTTATCACATCAGCCTCCCAGAGTCCCAAACTTAATATGGCAGCCACCAACATACCAGATATGACTTTTAATTTGAGATCTTAGATCAAAAACCAGTTTTGAAACATTATTACCTCTTTTTTTTTAAACCTGCTGAGGATATTTCTATATCTATATTACAGATATCCTCAGGCGAACACAAGGGCATGAAGGTATAGAAGCGGCTATATTCCTCATTGTTCAAGAGTCTCATTTTTAAAGCTATTGAGGCATCGCAGAAGGGATATTATTTGTCAAAATAATGACATGCATTTGACACATCCAAACGCAGTTTCTCTTCATGAATGTGTCTGTGCAGCACATTAGGTCAATGTATGTCCCTCGAGCCTTGTATGTCATTTTACAGTAAATGTGCTGAAAGCCCGGCACTGAACCACAGTTCCCGTACACTGCGCCGAGCAGCGGGGGATTGTGGGAAATGAAGAATGGTGTTCAAACACATCCACTGGTAAGCCGAGTGGAAGCTCAGCTTGAGAGGGTTAATGAAAGCCTAATGAGGAAGCAGAGATCGCTGTGTGCGGGCCAGACTGGTCATAACTCAACCCTGATTGAAAGACCACTGCCATAGAGAGGGAGAGGGAGAAATACAGAAAATGCTTTGCCACACAGAAATGTATCTCTGTGATAGGGAATCACAAAAATAATGTATTTTCGACAAAAAAGAAAAGATCACCCATCCACCTGCGTTCAACCAACCGGTAGACTAAGGCAAAGCTAAAGCAAAATTAACCGCTGCACATTTGAACATTTGAATATATTATTAATTAAATGTAATTAATTCCTGTTGTGCAAAAACAGGGTCATTCCATGTCAACCTAACCAGAGATCTCCGGCTCAAGTTTTTGATTTTGCTAATATTTTTTCTGAAGAAAGATAGACGTGTATAGTGAAGAAAGCCAAAATATTAAAAGTCAGTGATTTTTATTTACTGAGTAATCCACTATTTTGTAGAGGGGG
Source organism: Garra rufa (assembly GCF_049309525.1). Taxonomy (NCBI): domain Eukaryota; kingdom Metazoa; phylum Chordata; class Actinopteri; order Cypriniformes; family Cyprinidae; genus Garra; species Garra rufa. Next base: position 17,273,267 of record NC_133362.1, read on the forward strand.
TCGAAATGCAATTTTCACCTGAGATTTGAAGGCAAATTACAAGTGGTGAAATGACTTCAGAAAGTTGGTAGCATCATAATGGTATTTTTACACAGTGATTGGCAGGTCTGTTAATAAAATCTATTGACTTTAGCAATCGTTGCATTACGTGCATTATGAGCACTTTTCAAGTTTTTACTCCAAAGTTTGTAACTCAAGAAGTATTAAAGACATCTTAATGCCGTTATAGATATTGGGTCTTAACAAACTTTTCTTTTGGTATCTTAATTTTTTAAGTCCCTGTATGGTTCATTTCCAGAGATACTGGAATTGTACTATGGCTCCAGGAGTAAGTTGTTAAAATGTACATATTTTCAATGGTCATAAAACAAATACGGGTCACTTTACAAAATGTGATCCTTTGTTTCTTTTTAAAGAGGAATGTCTGAAGAATAAATTATTTAAAAAAACTAGAGATATATCTTGTTTCCTTCTGTCAAGAAGAAAACTGCATTGAACATATCTGTTTGAGTGCCATTTTTGTTTTCAATGTTTGCATGCCTGTAACTCAACAAGTATTAAAGATATCACAATATGATTTTAGACTATATTTCTTAATCAAATTTTCTTTTGGAATCTTTATTTTCAAGGTCCTACATCGTTCAGTCCCAGAGGGACTTCAATGAGTCTCCATTTTAAGATTGCTTAATATTACAGATTTTCAGTGGTTGAAAACTAAGTGTTGGTCATTTCGTATACAGACAGTTTTCAGTCACATGATCCTTCAGAAATTATTCTAACATGCTGATTTGGTGCTCAAGAATAATTTCTATTATCACAGTTGAAAACTACTGCCCTTCAGAATATTTTGGTGGACAATTATATATTTTTTGACGAATAGAAATTTCAAAATACCATTCTGATCAATTTAATGCATTCTTTCTAAATAAAAATATCAAAGGAGAAGTTCACTTCCAGAACATAAAATTATAGATAATGTACTTACCCCCTTGTCATCCAAGATGTTCATGTCTTTCTTTCTTCAGTCGTGAAGAAATTATGTTTCTAGAGGAAAACATTTCAGAATTTTTCTCCATATAGTGGACTTCTATGGTGCCCAGAGTTTGAACTTCCAAAATGCAGTTTAAATGCAGTTTCAACTGATGTCAAATGCTGTTGTAAACAATCCCAGCCAAGGAAGAAGGGTCTTATCTAGCGAAACGATCAGTTATTTATTTTTATTTGTTTTGTGTTTTTTAATTACAATTTCTATACTTTTTTTAACATCAAACAAGTGTATTGTCTTGCTCTGCCTGAACTCTGTTTTTTTCTTGGTTCAAAACAGTTAGGGTATGTCGAAAAACTCCCTCAACTTCAAAATTGCCCTACATCCTTGTTTTACCTTCTTCTTCCTCAGCTAGGATTGTTTACAACCACATTTCAGATCATTTGAAGCTGCATTCTAGAAGTTCAAACTCGGGGCACCATAGAAGTCCACTATATTTAATCCTTAAAATATTTGATCAAAAAGCAATTTCTTTACGACTGAAGAAAGAAAGACATGAACATCTTGGGTGACAAGGGAGTTAGTACATCATCTGTAAATTTTTGTTCTAAAAGTGAACTTTATTTTGTTCAATACATAAATATGTGACCCTGGACCACAAAACCAGTCATAAGGTTAAATTTTACAAAACTGATATGTATATAGAATATGAAAGCTCAGTAAAAAGGCATTCTATTGATGTATGGTTTGTTAGGATAGGACAATATTTGGCCGAGATACATCTATTTGAAGATCTGGAATCTGAGGGTGCAAAAAAATCAAAATACTGAGAAAATCACCTTTAAAGTTGTTCAAATTAGGTTCTTAACAAATGCATATTACTAATCAAAAATTACATTTTGATACATTTACAGTAGGAATTTTACAAAAAATCTTCATGGAACATGATCTTTACTTAATTTCCTAATGATTTTTGGCATAAAAGAAAAATCAATAATTTTGACCCATGCAATGTATTTTTGGCTATTGCTACAAACATACCCCAGCGACTTAAGACTGGTTTTGTGGTCCAGGGTCACATATGTTTGTGCGTGTGTTTGATTTGGTGCTGGTACTGTAGTAGCATAGTTACACACTTCACCTGTAAGGACAACACTGCTTATTCAAGCTAATTTCAAAGGAATAAACTAATTAAGTAAGTAATTAAGACAGAAACTTTAAATGTTTTTGAGCCCTGGGTTAATGAGAGAAACTGGACAGAATGATCTTTGAATGTTATGTTGTTTAGCAACAAAAAATACTCTACAGTCAAGTTAATATATTACCTGAATAATTGTTTATTACTATATAAGTAAATGCTGTTGTCACTGTTTAATAAAAGCAGCCATTCAAAATTGCCAAAGCCTTTCAGTAGACTATAAATCTCCAGAATTTCAAAGCACCAACACAACTGGTGAAAAAACACCTGGCCAGGTAGGAACAGCTTCAATCCATTCTCTTCGCTCTGATACAGTTGCTTATAATTTGACTGTGGCTGCAGCCAGAAGCCGAGGCTTGGGGAGCCCAGCAGGTGCCACGACATTCAGCTGGCCCTCTTACCAGCGATCTGTCACCGCCAGGCACCCAGGCTCGTAATTACATGGGGACCGTGCCAGAAAAACTTTGACGCACTAGCTGTGGCACGTACACTCTTCTGCTTGGATTTTCTTATTGTTTCTGTCAGGCATGATGAAAGGGACGGGTGGGCCACCGCAGCTCTTGAACCTGCGTATAGCGGCCTAAAGGTAAGAGGAGATATGAATGAGACGCAGATGTGATGTGTGTTTTACAATAATTGTAATTACTGGAACACTGCGGTACCTTTTTGAACAAATGATGAATATTATCTAGCGAAGAGGTGGCTGTGTAGCTCTACATAGTGTGTGAGTGGGTTGTAAGCAATTTGTCATCATTATGGGAATGCTGTGCAGCTGAAACTCTATGTGCGCAGCATTGAGGAACATTACTATTAAAAGTAAAGCATTACAATACTGCATTACTCATTTGAAAAAGTAATAAATGATATTGTTTTTGTACTCTTTACTAAAAGTAATGCTTTATGTCGCAAGTTTGTCAAAACTTTGCATTTAATGTAATAAAGGCAATACCAAGAACCCGTTTTTTAATAAATATTTATCAGACGGAATACATTAAATTGATCAAAAGTAAGAGTAAAGAATTTTACATTGTTACAAAAATTCTAATTTAAATAAATGCTGTTCTTCTGAACATTCTATTCATAATAATATGTGATCCTGGACCACAAAACCATTATTTTTTAAATTATATAGCTGGGTTAGAATGATTTCTGAAGGATCATGTGACACTGAACATTTAGAAAATTCAGATTTGCAATTATATGAATAAGTAAAAATATATATTTTAAGAAAAACATCTATTTTAAATTGTAATAATATTTTACAATATTACTGTTTTTTTTTCTGTATCTGTAAATCAAATAAACGCAGCCTTGGTGAGTAAAACAGACTACTTTCAAATATATATTAAAAAAATCTTACTGACTCTAAACTTTTGAAGGTAAATAAATGCAACATAAACATTGAAAACTATTATGCAACCTAATGTTTTATTAGACATTTATTTTATTATCATTTGACCAATATATATATATATATAGTATAGTACATATGTATAGTAGCATATATATATATAGTAGCTGCATCTGCAAAATCTGGATTTCACAGTAAGCATTAATTTGGGATTTATTTTGTTTTCCAGAACTATTTTTCTATAAATTACTTATCCACCATTGTCTTCAACACGGAAGTAAGCCTAAGGGTGAGACTTCCGGTTCATTATTCTCTATAGGGAAACAAGGAGTAGAATAACAACGTGCAGTAAAGGGTAAAACCATTACTTGTACGGTTACTTGTTACTTGTAATTTGACAGACCTCAATACTGCATGCACATTCATGACACTGACAATGAGGAAAAAGGACAAGCATCAGCGCTATGCTTTGTTTCATGAAGAGAAAGCTGGCTCATAATGGCATGATGAGAAACGATGAGGAGAGTCCTGTCTGTCAGCATAAAGAGAGCAAGAGAGAGAGCGAGAGAGGAAAGGCAGTGTGGGGGGGAGCCAGAGTGCCCAGCGAGAGGCAGGTGGAGACTTTCCAGGCCTTATTACCAGCATAATTACACACACCTGAGCCAGCCCTGCATGAGAGGACAGTAATTAAAGAGTTGGGAAAAGCATGAGAGAAACACACACACACACTCACACACACACACACACACACACACACACACACACACACACACACACACACACACACACACACACACACACACACACACACACACACACACATCCGGAGATCTGCCAATGGTTAAAGAGGGAGAGGAGAATAAACAGAGGAGATTAAACGGTGCATGAACACACAAATGAACACACATGCATCGGGCGATTTGTCAAATGTTGGAGAAACAGGGTGGAAGATGTCGCTCTGTGGCGGTCACAAATTAAAAGGCATACCTCGCGCAAGGATCATAAAGTGATGCGGTAAAGACTGACGGTGGTAGAGACAATTAGCCAAGGCTAATGCTAACCTCAGAGTAAGCTTGGTTAAGCATTTTGACAACGCTTTGCATGCCAATACCTCTCCTGACTGATCCACACATGCAGTGATTTGATCAAGCAATTTGAAGTAATTTATTCACCTTATTTTTCCTGTAAAATTGGGGCGTGGCCATTTGTAAATTTTATGGGTCTGGCTTTTTGATGCTTGATATTGCATATTGATATTGGTGTGTCTTACCATATAATTTTAATGTATTATCTTAATTATGAACACACTCGTTTGTAGTGCAAACAGTTTTACTGTTTGACTTTCTTCTCGTTAATTCCCTATAGCGGTTAATGAACTGAAAATCTCGCCCATAGGCTTAATAATAAGGTTCAGAATAAGGTGTTTGTTAAATCTCACTAAAGACAGTGTAGTAGCCTGAGAAATATGCAATTTAATATCTGCCATCTTTGCTCATGACTACACATTTTTTGAGCCAATGACCTGAACCATAAAGTAAATTGACAATTGGAAACATAGGAAAATGACATTTTGATAATGCTCATGGTAGCACTAAAACGCAAAAAAATAAAAAAATAAAAATTACTAGCATCTTACATATACACACTGTAGAAAAATTATTTTGTAAAGTAAAAAAGTACTGACAGCTCATTACACAGGACATTATCTATTAATTATTTTTTTCAGTTAACTATAAAATACAAGGCTATGCAGTGTAAAATTAAAAAAATCTGTAAATAATTTAGTTAATAATGATTATTTAATTTAAAAAATGCTGCTAGGTCAACATGAAAAAAATAAAAAAGAGATTGGAACTTATGCCGAGTTGAAATGTCCAATTTCCAACTTCAGTGAGTTTCAGTCAATCACACGTCACATTAACATATTTATGAAAAAAAAAAAAAATAGAAGAAAAAAAAAACACAAAATGCTGCCTTTCATTTTAAAGACAGCTGACGAAAAGCTAAAAGTAAGGTATCATTTTATTAATTTAATGTCTAATGTTTTTACATTTGACCAATAGGTAACATTAAAGGGATAGTTCATCCAAAAATGAAAAATTCTGTCATACCAACTTAAATGTTTTCTTCACGCAGAAGCTTCATAAAATTAAGTTTGAACCACTAATGTCACATGGACTATTTTAATGAAGTCTTTACGTTTCTGGACCCTGAATGTGGAAGGATCCTTGCTGTCTATGGAGGGTCAGAGAGCTCCTGGATTTTATCAAAAATATCTTTATTTTTCTTCCGAAGATCAACGAAGGTCTGACGGGTTTTGAGCGACATGAGGGTGAGCAATTAATGACAGAATTTTTCTTTTTTGGGTGAACTAACTCTTTAACTTCACACTATGCACACTGCAAGCTGTGATGTCAAATGACATGTCCTGCTGAGGTCAGGATAGATTGATCTGGCCCGAGTTCACGGGTCGGATATCTGACTTCAAGCAGTGTCCGAGGAGCTTTTTCCAAGTAGGCGGTGGAAAAAAATCCTAATTTCGAGTTGTCTGGAACGCAGTATTAGTCCCACTGGGGCAAATGATTTGATCTGATTGATAAACCAAAACAAAGATGGTCAGAAACCATTTAAGATGGTTGGGCAGTGGTCAGTCAGTCAGTCAGTCTGACATTATTTTAACCTTGTATGCCTCAAAGAGAGAGATTGCGAGGTTGAGAGTTGTTAGAATCACAGTTCAAACTGAATTATCATTTTAGAGATGGGCTTCTGAAAGGTTTGGCTTTTGAACAGAACAGCTAGATCTATACATCAAAGAATAGCAGCCTAACAACCCCGCTTTGGAAACCAGCGGCCATCAGGTGAACTGTGGGGAAAGCACTGGCAGAATTTTCTCATAATTAGCAATTGTTAAAGAGATAGTTAACCAGATAGTTAACCAAAGAATTAAAATGCATTAATTACTCACCTTCATGTCATTCCAAACCCGTAAGACTTTTGTTCATCTTTGGAACACAAATTAATTAAGATATTTTTGATGTTATCTGAGAGCAAGGGTACTACCATGGTCAAGGAACAGAAACATAGTAAGGACATCGTTAAAATAGTCCATCAGTGGTTCAACCACAATTTTATGAAGCTATGAGAATACCTTTTGTGTGCAAAGAAAAAAAACCCAATATTATTCAACAATTCTTCTCCCCCTTGTTACCGTAGGTGCCATTATCGAGAATACTACGACGTATAATGGTGGCTACGGTGACTAGGGGGAGAAGAATTGTTGAATAAAATTGTTATTTTTGTTTTCTTTGCACACAAAAAATTATGAAGATGAATGAAGGTCTTTTAGTTTTGGAATAACATGAGGGTGAGTAATTAATTTTTTTTGTGAACTATCCCTTTAATGTCTATGAATAAGGATAAAATGTCATGTAAATGTAGCTAAATGAAGAAAATGTTAGCAAATGTTCAACTGTTAGCATATGCTAATTTTCATCCCCTGCTTGACACCGTTAGCCAGTTAACTTTAACCCAAAGAAGAAAAAGCCATTTGCTAAAGGATGTTCTTAGCACTTTTCTAGAACACTTTTATATTAAAGAGACAAATTTTCATTAAAATGCTACTTTATTAACTAAAATCTTATTTTAAGACAACTACAATGCCATGGTGACCCATTTAGCATCCAGGAACCAGTTATATAATAGTCGTTTTAACATGCTGCAGTGTTTTGTCTTATTAAAAACCATATTGCATAACATTTTTAGCATAAAACATTCAAATGCAATGTTCCTAAACTGTGCCCATAAGATGCAAAACCGATAATGAATTAAGCACCATACTGCGTAAATCAAGCCTCGGGTTCAAGGCTTGCCAAGATATTCTTCACAGATGTATAATAGAAAATTAAAATAGCAGCTATAAAACTAAACGCAGAGGATGTGAGGGAATTATAGTGAGATAACTTGCAGCTTTAAAGCTGCATGTCAGCAAAAAATACAGTGCTCTTGAAGTCTCTCCTCACAAGAACCCTACTTGAATGGCTAAACAACAAGACAACGCTTTTTTCAGCAATCATTCCCTCTGGAGGGTAAAGAAAGCCACGTTTGAAAATCCTGCATTTATGTACACTGAAATACAGGATACTGTAAAATGTCACAGCATGGGCGTAACTTTCGCCACCACTCTGGGGCTCTTGATCTGATAGATCAGGGGTCTTCAACTAAATCGGCTCGAGGTCCAGTAATGAACCCTACTCACCAGCCGAGGTCCGGACAATTATATATAAAAAAAACTATTTCTGTTTTTTGTGAGACCAGGGTATCTGCAGCATATTTTATCTTCAATTCTAAACATTTAAATACCTTTTTAAAGACCTGAAAAAAAATAAATAAATAAATAAATAAAATGACTGTAAAAAGCATGATTTACAATTCAGATGCAGGTTTCACAAAACAAAAAAGCCTTCACATTCCAGCCTTCAAGAGTCAAAAGTATCAATTCTTATATTAATTTAATCAATTGTTGTCAATCAAGTATTATATTAATTAACATATACATATATTTTACTGCCTTTATTGTTTAAATTTGTATAAAACATTATCTTGTCGATCCATCAGTTCACATTTACAACTCTACGTGTTTGCTGCTTAAAACCATGGATTGATTTTTTACATTGGTCTTTTTGACAACAGAAGTACAAGCTGATTAAAAATGTCAGATCATTCTCTTCCAGCAGGAGGCGCTATCAGAATGGTACACAAAGCAGCGCCGCAGCTGACTTTGAAACGTGCAGCGCTCATATTTATTCAATAGATAGCCTTATAAAGTTTCATCGCAATTCTTGCCTTTTAGTCCCCAACTTAACTTGAAATCATAATTAAGACTTTCTTAACCCCTAATAATAGTCATCAATGAAAATTAAGAGCTTTATTTAAACATAGACTTTTAAAAACAACCCTTAGCCTACACAAAATACGTTTCTTTTTATTTTTTCCCCACTGTATTCGGCGCACAAGAGAAATATTAGGGAAGTAAATTAATATCAGCATATAAAGTATATCCGTCTATCTCTGAGAGAATGTGCACGTCAGATGCTGAAAGCGCTGTTTTTACTTTCACTTTAACACATTGCGCAGTTTTCACCTTGCTTGTGTGATATCCATTGGCTCACCGTCATGGTTTAAAACATAAATATGTATAAGAATACAGCATAAAAATATATATTTACAATATTTTGCAACGTAACCCCAACATAATGCGTTTTCCATCAACGTTTTTCACTCACTGAAAGCTACATCTGTCCGTACGCAATGAGCCGATCTCTGCTCTCATCACTGCACGGAAGATTGCACCTAAACGCTGACCCAGATGTGCTTGATATACATTTATTTATTAGAAATTAGCGTTTGGCATTTTTTTTATTTAATTATGTCAAAAGCTTTCACGGTCCGCATGGACGCATCTTGCCAGTTGACGACCCCGGTAATAGATAATACGGCAGTAAGTAAATGTCAACTAGCACACGCTGTCCTCCCAGCGGATGAAAAATGGAGTCCATTTCACCTCAGCTGAAATGCTAACAGCTTATTTGACAATAACGCCATAGTCACTTTTTCGGAAAACAGCCCGCAGCTGGGGAACATGCAATTTCTTGAGGGACACATTGCCACTTTTTGGCTTTCTAATGGACTGAATAGGTGTTGTGAGAGCAAGGGGGAAACTAAGCTCAACACATGCGTGTGTCTGTGTAACATGAGCATACAGCTAATAGAGCATTGATCCATTAGAGCTGGTTGTCAGACCGCGGTGTTAGACTGTAATTAAGGTGATGAAAAGGGTTATCCACTGTGCATGGCTAAAACAAAAAGAATGGCGGGCAGAGAAAAAGCGCAAAATTCACACAACACATACCACTATTCAAGTTCACATCTGTTCACTAGAGTATATAAATAAATAAATACACATTTGTGTTCATTAATTCTCTAGAAGGTAATTATATCAAGAACCAAGGGCATGTAAACATTTGAACATCTATCTATACAGTTAAGGTCGAAAGTTTACAACCCCTTTCAGAATCTGCAAAATGTTAATTATTTTACAAAAATAACAGGGATCATATCATGTTATTGTTTATTTAGTACTGACCTGAATAAGATACATTACATAAAGGCCCAATTTCACAGACAGGGCTTAGGCTAAGCCAGGATTAGGCCATAGTTCAATTAGGACAATTAAGTAATTTTTATAAACATGCTTGCAAAAAACATTACTGGTGTGCATCTTAAGACAAAACAAAGGCACTGATTTATTTTAAGATCAAACAGTGCAATTTCATTACAGTTGAAACAACTGAGCATTTAGACTTTCTGTAATAATTGCATATGAGTCCCTCAGTTGTCCTCAGTGTAAAAAGATGGATCTGAAAATCATACAGTCATTGTTGGAAAGGGTTCAAATACACAAAAATGATGGAAAGCCAAAGAATTTGTGGGACCTAAAGGATTTTTCTAAAGAACAGCAGGCAGTTTAACTGTTCAAAACAAACTAGGGACTGTTATAGAAATGAATCATTCACTGTTTTGTCTTATTAAAAACCACACTGCATAAACATTCAAATTCCACATTCTTAAACTGTGCCCATAAGACGAAAAACTGATAACGATATAACACCATACTGTGTAAATGAAGCCTGGGGCTTAAGGCTAGCCAAGATATTCTTCACAGATGTATAATAGAAAATTATAACTCATTTAGGAGCACCACTACTGTGTGCTGCTCGAATATATACTACGTACATAGACAACTGCGCATGTGATCGTATATTTTGTATGCAAGACACAAAGATATAAATCAATAGAGAAAGAGTCAGTTTATGTTTGTGTGAGTTTGCAACAGTGACAGCTCTCTTTCTCTACAAGATAATAATGCTAATAGTGCCCTCTGATGTGGGGTCAGATGAAAAAGATGGTAAATGATTGCCTAACTCGACAGCTGAATGCACAATAGCATTTGCCAACATGCTGACTGCCACACAACCCTCTATTTTCCAACAGAGACAGACAGAGAGATTGAGAGTCTCGGACTTCGCCCACTAATGAAGGATGCTCCAAAAATGACAAGTGGAGAGACCACTGGCTCCATCTCTTTTTCAAGAATAGCTAGTGGTGTCCAGCAGGGCCTCTATAACGCTGCATTTTAATCAAACCTCTCCTTATGAACGATAACATTCTGCCTGTACTCTGCATAATTACCACTTGTTCATGTTTCCTCTTAAAAATTAAAAAAACGAAGAACGCAAACTGTTTTGGTGGTCAGGTTAGCATTAGCATTCATACAGCACATGTGTACTGCTATGATTACGTAATCCAAAAGAAAATCATTCTGTTTGGTCCTCAATTAATTTCAAGTGACTTATATATTCAAGTGAATCATATGTGAGAGTTTAACAGCCATTTGTACACGTTATGGGTTTGGTTTCCGGTCTCATCCGTGTCTAGCTATTTTTAGCTGTACAAATTGAAGATGTGAAACTGCAAATTGGTGCATCTTACCATATTACTTTAAATGTATTATCTTAATTATGAACCCACTGGTTTGTAGTGCAAACAGTTTTAGCATTTACTGCATGTTTACTTCTCGTTATTTGCCTATAGCGGCTAATGAACCAGAAGTTACTCTTCTGCGGTGAAGAATAAGGTTGATAATGGTGCTGGGTGTACATTTTTGGGTGTACAATTCTTTCAATGGTCCAATCAAGATATTAATTTTATAACTGAAGTACTCACAAGGGAATTCTGTGCAGTGCTGAACAAAATCTGCATCTTTTAGGTTAATGAATGAAATGCAGGTTGCAATATGGGCTTCGGCCAGTTGTTCCAAAGATGCTACCTTCATGCAAAGCACCACTCAGAGACACTACAGCACATAGATTCAGCTGGCTGCAGATTAAATGACAGCAGACACGTCTGTGTTCCAAACATAGTTTGCCTTCTGGAATAACTGCAGGGAGTGAGGCAGCTTTTGTACCTTCGAAATACATCTCTCTACCTTTTTTCTTCTCTCACTTATGTGGAGTCATGCTGGGTTTCCTCGGCAGGAGGTGCGTCCTCTTACAGGTAAGGAGCGGAGGAAGGTATACTGGCGATACAAACATGACACAGACAGACATGTGTCTTCTTCACTGAAGTGCCACTGGCACATATCATCCATCTTTCTTTATCCTGTCTGTAGTCATCTAGAGTTACTGCTTCTGACATAACGGGTAGGAGCTCACAAACAACTAGAGTAGGTGAGAATGTCTTGTCCTGACAAGAAGTGTCAAAATCGGCGAGCATGTTTCCTTAAACAGCTTGCGAGAAGCAGCGATGTCAGCCGGAGAAAATTAGAAGTAGCAGGTAATCCCACCATCCTGTGACTTTGTGAAGGCAGTGTGTCAAATCAGGGATCCAACATGGTGGGACAAACCAAGAAACCCCAGAAAAAGTGGCTGACAAAGCTTGCATATAAATAGCTAAAGGCCAGAGCCATGCACAACCACCTATTGTAGAGAATGCTGAAAATGTTGATACTTTTTTTGATGCTGTTATGAGTACAGAGGCATTTACAAGTTGTATGCACAATAGGGAGCTGCATCATCGGTTGAAAAGTTTTGCTTTCTATAATAAACCGTAGATAGCTCCTCCAGCAATCTTTTTGTTTTCTGACATAAAAAGTATCCTGCTGCAGTGCGAGAAACCGCTGCATCAGAGACAATGCGTGCATCTGAATGAATTAAACTGAACAATTTCAGACCTTTTGGCAAACCGATTAGATCAAAAGAGTAATTCATTCGCAATCTGTCACCTCTAATTTTCATTCTAAACAGCTCACAGAAAACACACAACAGGATTGCTGAAATGTCAAGGAAAACATTCTTAGGTTGTTCTATGGTAATCTGATCATCAAAAAAAAAAAAAGACTATAAAGACTCAGGGATCAAAACAAGTGTTAGTCCACCAAGCATGGAGATACCAAACTATTCTTTTCCCCACATGGGATAGGCAGAAACAGAGAACCGGAGACCCTGGAAACCCGAGGGGCTGGTTTTAGCTCACATTCATGCCGTCTGACATTCAAATATATAATATTCCTCTCTTGGCTTGCAATAAAGCACCATTCTGATATAGGCAATAATTCACTATAGTTTTAGCACCTGGTAGTATTTTAAACAGGTAAGGCTTAAGGGAAAAAAAATCCAGATGTCAGATCCAGGTGTCTATTCATTGAGTCAAAATAAAATACAGCTGAAATAAAATAGAAAGATTAGATGAAAAATGTTAAGTACTAAAAATATTACAATTCAAACTGAAATAAAAAAATTAAAGCTACAGTGAGGGAAAAAATTATTTGATCCCCCACTGATTTTGTACGTTCACCCACTGACAAAGAAATGATCAGTCTATAATTTTAATGGTAGGTTTACTTTAACAGTGAGAGACAGAATAACAACCAAAACATCCAGGAAAATGCATTTAAAAAAAGTTATAAATTGATTTGCAATTTAATGAGTGAAATAAGTATTTGATCCCCTATCAATCAGCTAGCAGATGTCTTTTATACAGGTAAGGAGCTGAGATTAGGAACACTCTTAAAGGGAGTGCTTCTTATCTCAGCTTGTTACCTGTATAAAAGACACCTGTCTTTTATACCTGGCAATCAGATTCCAAACTCTCCACCATGGCCAAAACCAAAGAGCTGTCCAAAGATGTCAAGGACAAGATTGTAGACCTACAGAAAGCTGGAATAGGCAACAAGACCATTGCCAAGCAGCTTGGTGACAACAGTTGGTGTTATTATTCGCAAATGGAAGAAACACAAAATAATTGTCAATCTCCCTCGGTCTGGGGCTCCACACAAGATCTTACCTTGTGGAGTTTCAATGTTCATGAGAACACTGAGGAATCAGCCCAGAACTACAGTCATGGCCAAAAGTTTTGAGAATTACAATATTGGAAATTGGAAAAGTTGCTGCTTATGTTTTTATAATAGCAATTTGCATATACTGTACTCCAGAATGTTATGAAGAGTGATCAGATGAATTGCATAGTCCTTCTTTGCCATGAAAATTAACTTAACGAAAAAAAAACTTTTCACTGCGTTTTATTGCTGTCATTAAAAGACCTGCTGAGATCATTTCAGTAATCGTCTTGTCAACTCAGGTGAGAATGTTGACGAGCACAAGGCTGGAGATCATTATGTCAGGCTGATTGGATTAGAATGGCAGACTTGACATGTTAAAAGGAGGGTGATGCTTGAAATCATTGTTCTTCCATTGTTAACCATGGTGACCTGCAAAGAAACGCGCGTAGCCATCATTGCATTGCATAAAAATGGCTTCACAGGCAAGGATATTGTGGCTACTAAGATTGCACCTAAATCAACAATTTATAGGATCATCAAGAACTTCAAGGAAAGAGGTTCAATTCTTGTTAAGAAGGCTTCAGGGCGTCCAAGAAAGTCCAGCAAGCACCAGGATCGTCTCCTAAAGAGGATTCAGCTGCGGGATCAGAGTGCCACCAGTGCAGAGCTTGCTCAGGAATGGCAGCAGGCAGGTGTGAGCGCATCTGCACGCACAGTGAGGCCAAGACTTTTGGAAGATGGCCTGGTGTCAAGAAGGGCAGCAAAGAAGCCACTTCTCTCCAAAAAAAACTTCAGGGACAGATTGATCTTCTGCAAAAAGTATGGCGAATGGACTGCTGAGGACTGGAGCAAAGTCATATTCTCCGATGAAGCCTCTTTCCGATTGTTTGGGGCATCTGGAAAAAGGCTTGTCCGGAGAAGAAAAGGTGAGCGCTACCATCAGTCCTGTGTCATGCCAACAGTAAAGCATCCTGAGACCATTCATGTGTGGGGTTGCTTCTCATCCAAGGGAGTGGGCTCACTCACAATTTTGCCCAAAAACACAGCCATGAATAAAGAATGGTACCAAAACACCTTCCAACAGCAACTTCTTCCAACAATCCAACAACAGTTTGGTGAAGAACAATGCATTTTCCAGCACGATGGAGCACCGTGCCATAAGGCAAAAGTGATAACTAAGTGGCTCGGGGACCAAAACGTTGACATTTTGGGTCCATGGCCTGGAAACTCCCCAGATCTGAAAACTTGTGGTCAATCCTCAAGAGGCGGGTGGACAAACAAAAACCCACTAATTCTGACAAACTCCAAGAAGTGATTATGAAAGAATGGGTTGCTATCAGTCAGGATTTGGCCCAGAAGTTGATTGAGAGCATGCCCAGTCGAATTGCAGAGGTCCTGAAAAAGAAGGGCCAACACTGCAAATACTGACTCTTTGCATAAATGTCATGTAATTGTCGATAAAAGCCTTTGAAATGTATGAAGTGCTTGTAATTATATTTCAGTACATCACAGAAACAACTGAAACAAAGATCTAAAAGCAGTTTTGCAGCAAACTTTGTGAAAACTAATATTTGTGTCATTCTCAAAACTTTTGGCCACGACTGTACACAGGAGGATCTTGTCAATGACCTGAAGGCAGTTGGGACCATAGTCACCAAGAAAACAATTGGTAACCCAGTAAAAAAGGACTGAAGGACGTGAAGGACTGAAATCCTGCAGCGCCCCCAAGGTCCCCCTGCTCAAGAAAGCACATGTACAGGCCTGTCTGAAGTTTGCCAAAGAACATCTGAATGATTCAGAGGAGAACTGGGTGAAAGTGTTGTGGTCAGATGAGACCAAATTCAAGCTCTTTGGCATCAACTCAACTCGCCGTGTTTGGAGTAGGAGGAATGACCCCAAGAATAACATCCCCACCGTCAAACATGGAGGTGGAAACGTTATGCTTTGGGGTGCGTCAAAGGGATGATGGACGGGGCCATGTACCGTCAAATCTTGGATGAGAACCATTAAAAAAGGGTCGTGGATGGGTATTCCAGCATGATAATGACCCAAAACACATGGCCAAGGCAACAAAACAGTGTCTCAAGAAGAAGGTCCTAAAGTGGTTTAGCCAATCTCCAGACCTTAATCCCATAGAAAATCTGTGGAGGGAGCTGAAGGTTTGAGTTGCCAAATGTCAGCCTCGAAACCTTAATGACTTGGAGAGGATTTAGGACAAAATCCCTACTGAGATGTGTGCAAACCTGGTGGCCAACTACAAGAAACATCTGACCTCTGTGATTGCCAAAAAGGGTTTTGCTAAGTCATGTTTTGCGAAGGGGTTAAATACTTAATTCATTCATTAAAATGCAAATCAATTTATAACTTTTTTGAAATGTGTTTTTTCTGGATTTTTTTGTTGGTATTCTGTCTCTCACTATTAAAATAAACGTACCATTCAAATTAGAGACTGATCATTTCTTTGTCAGTGGGCAAACATACAAAATCAGCAGGGGATCAAAAAATGTTTTCCCTCACTGTATATAGAAATAATAATAAAAAATGTTTTAAAAATGATAGCAATAAATACTACAATAGTATAGTATGAATAATACTTAAATTAAAAATCATACCCGTCTATTTATGGTTTGAATTAGTATATTCTGAAAGGTATATTGATAAAATGATTAAATTATCATGTGTACATTCATGCTCATGAATTGAACAAAGAACATCTCAAACATTATGCAGGGACAAATCCATTGCGTGCTCTGTTTACAACTGTAATTGTATAAATAATTTTTACATCTTATTTCTAATCGCATCTTGTTTTTACACTGCTGACATTTCAGTTTTGACATCTCAGAGACAAGCTCTACTACAAACTCGATCTCCGGATTATTTATTCATTAATATTAAAAGTCAATGAGGAAAAAGCATCTGAGCAAGCATAAAAATGCCTTGATATTGCATCTCAATGCCAACATAGCGTGGATCATCTGCAAGGCCATACAACTCAAGCACGTCTGCACACAACATCAATTTATTATGAACAGTACAAGGCAAAGGTTTGGCTCGTCAATATTAATTAGGTAAGTGACTGGACCGTCTAGAAAGATTACCTATCAACAACAGCCAGAGCTAATTAATATTCATAGACCCAATCTCAGCCATATAGTGAAATCACAACGCAGTCATCTTCAACCCCCACCTCGCACTTTAAAACTCGTTCCAGCTCTGCTGTGTGGAAACATCCTTGAGGGCAAAATCCCACTCTCCACACACGAATTGACCACACTGCAGGCGCAGCAATAAATGTCAAGTGGGTGTTTGTGAGGGAGAGTGGGAAGAGGCTCTGTTGTCCTCTCATCTTCGCACAATCATTTATATGACAAAGCTGTGCGCTTCCTCTTGGAGGACTGTTATTTTCCCTCTCTAATCTGAATAGATGAGCAGCCTCTACACATTCTGATAGGAAAGAAGCAAAATAAATTCTGAAGGAAAAACGTTGGGATAGGGAACATTTCTTAATTTAGTTTATCTTAAAGGAAGTCTGTCACTGGAAGATGAAGAAGAAGTTTCAACCTCTCTCCTGCTAAAACAAGAAATAATTATTCTTAGAGGCAGAAATGAAAAGTAAACTTATACATTCCCAGTCAAAAGTTTTTGAACAGTAAGAATTTTAATGTTTTTCAAAGACTTTTTCGCATTTATTTGATCCAAAGTACAGCAAAACAGTAACATTTTGAAATATTTTTACTATTTAAAATAACTATTTTCTATTTGAATATATTTTAAAATGTAATTTATTCCTGTGATTTCAAACATTTTTAGCATCATTACTTACAATATAATTCTTCAGAAATCAGTCTAATATTCTGATTTGCTGCTAAATAAAAACAAAGCAAATTATTATAATGCTGAAAACAGCTGAGCAGATTTTTTTTCAGGTTTATATGATGAATAGAAAGTTCAGAAGAACAGCCATCGAAGCATCCTGGGCCTCCATAACACCTCAGCAGTGCCACAGGCTGATTGCCTCCATGCCACGCCGCATTGAAGCAGTCATTTCTGCAAAAGGATTCCCGACCAAGTATTGAGTGCATAACTGAACATAATTATTTGAAGGTTGACTTTTTTTGTATTAAAAACACTTTTCTTTTATTGGTCGGATGAAATATGCTAATTTTTTGAGATAGGAATTTTGGGTTTTCATGAGCTGTATGCCAAAATCATCAATATTAAAACAATAAAAGGCTTGAACTACTTCAGTTGTGTAGTAATGAATCTAAAATATATGAAAGTCTAATGTTTATCAGTACATTACAGAAAATAATGAACTTTATCACAATATGCTAATTTTTTGAAAAGGACCTGTATTTAAAAAACATTACAAATCTTACTATTCAAAAACTTTTGACTGGTAGTGTACTTTTTGTTGGCTGTGCAAAAAAGCAATTTTATGAAAGGGACATTTCATCAAAAAATTAAAATTCTGATGAAATTTTAACTTTTTTTTGCATGAATTTTTTTTTAGATGAACTATACCTTTAAAAACCTGGGAGTTACATAAGGCTGTTTTCTTCCCTCACTTTGACAGATGTGGCCTCAAACCACCAATAATATTTGAGGTTTTGGAAACTTAGTGGGTGTTTATTTCCGCATTCAGCTGAGTCATTAGAAGTTTCCACAAGCCGTTGTGGATCATCTGAAATATGTGATTTGACCCATAAAGCGGTCCTGAGATTCACCAGCGGAATTAGTTCAAATCTTGCCAGAAATCTGGTGAACGCGATCAAAAGCTCCCGCAGAGTTATAGCCAGTGATCTGTTCGAGGCCAAACCGAAGATCAGAGAAGAGATTTCGGCGGCTGGGTGTTCCAAAAGATGGGTCATCCCGCTATCAGCATCAAGGGTTTGCAATAAATCCTGTTTCAACTCAAACAAACTTCTTAATCACTGACCTTGAAATAAATGTGTGCAAATATTATCTGATGAATAAAACGATATGGTTCTCTCATCCAACATTACGCTAATCATCACCGCCTTCCGCTGAAATGTCCCCTCATGTACAACCAACATTATCACACTTTACCCAACTGGCCCGTATTAGCAAACTCATTAAAACAGGACTCATTTTTCATTTGTCCTTGGCTAAATCTATTACTCCATTTTTACTGCTGCTCACTTTACAAGGGCGTACAACTTGAGGCTCAAACAATACCGGCTCTGAAATAATCACGTGTCCATAGTGGCTCCACTGTCGCCACTGAACACTTACAAGTAAAATATAATTGAGAACTAGACCTCTAAAATTTAAGTGCTTCATTAAAGTTGTGTTTGCTTTCAGTGCTGCCGGTAAAAAACTCTCCTTACTTTCTACAAGTAAGGAATGGGTCATGGTCTAACCTAGTCCTGTGAGACACACATACACCGTAAAAATTAAACTAAGGTGCCCTCTGGGGAGGCTTTTGTTACAAAAACCCTAAAATGGCCAGTCTGGTTAAAATCTTGGCTGAATTTGGTTTTAAAATATTATGCGATAATGAAACAAAAAAACAATCAAGGTTTCTTGGAAGAAATCCAATCAGTGCATGCTATTGCTGTGGGTGTGCATTTTTGTTGAGGTGAAAGTTCAAAGCAGGACAACCCTCAAAGATCATTTGTACCCAAGCATTGGAAATTAGCTCATAATACAGAAGCAAAACAAGTTCCGTTAATAAACCCTTTGAAGTTTTTGAAATCAAGACCACATCCGTCCCCAACTTTTCTTTCCTGAAGACATGGCTTTCATATAAAAAGATCAAATGATGCCATATATAGCAATATCTCCTTTCCATTGTTTTGGACTGCTAACTACTGCCATATGGATGAGGTAGATACTATTGCCTCATGCCAGACTTATGCAACTGATCATCTTGCACTATTGACACAGCTTAAAAACAAAATCTGTAAAAGATTT
The DNA here is from genome assembly GCF_049309525.1 of Garra rufa. Classification (NCBI taxonomy): domain Eukaryota; kingdom Metazoa; phylum Chordata; class Actinopteri; order Cypriniformes; family Cyprinidae; genus Garra; species Garra rufa. The sequence goes on from NC_133362.1 coordinate 17,292,636, forward strand.
GTGTTATATTAAAATTAGATAATATGACACACTACTACCAGTCAAAAGTTTGGAGACACCTACTCATTTTTCATGATCAATCACTTGTGTGTTTTCAACAGTTTTAAAATAAAAGCATTAATTCTAAGATTTCTAAGAATTCTAACCTAGATTTAAACAAATAAAAACTTTCTATATTTTGGCAAAACAATCACAACACTACTGTCTTCAGTTGTGCTGCTTATGGCTGAATTGAACTTGGTTCATAACATATGAACTTTACACAGTTATTGAACTGAACTGACCCAAAAATGAAAAGACTGGAGCTGAATAATGACACTATTGTTTTGCTAAAGCTGCGTTATAGCAGCATTTGCCTCATTTTTTAACTTTGTCTTATTGATTTTGTTACTTTCCTGTTTAATATTGTGAAGCTACTTTAAAAGCCACTATCTTTATTTAAAGGTGACTTGACTTCTTTAAATCATTAGTTCACTTCCAGAATAAAACATTCCTGATAATTTACTGGATTTACTATTGGATTTAAATGGAATCATTTGTGGTTAAGTATATAAGTTTGTACTTTTTTTCAAAGAAAATGACAGATGGTTTTGATAGACAAGACTCTTTTTCCTCATCTGGGATTGTGCAAAGCCCTTTGAAGCTTAGTTGAAAATGCAGTTTGTATCTTCAACCTGTTGGCTCTCATTGAAGTCCACTATACAGAGAAAAATCCTGGAATGTTTTCCTCAAAAACTTTAATTTCTTTTGGACTGATGAAAGAAAGACATGAACATCTTGGATGACATGGGGGTTAGTAAATTATCAGGAAATTTCCATTCTTGAAGTGAACTAATCCTTTAAAATAGCCACCCTTTAATTATTCAAAAGAAAAAAAAAAAAAAAAAAAAGAGAGAGAGAGAGAGGAGTGACATTTTTATTTCTTAACAAATATATATATATTTTAATTTTTCTGTCACTATTTCTGTTGTCTGCATTAGAACTCTAAAATCTAATACTTTTAGGCTTATACTTCTGATACTCTAGGGGGCGCTCTCTCTACCCTCTCACATTATATCACGCATTGTGTATCTTTATTAACATGGGTCGGTCACACTGTTTCATGCTCTGATCTGTAGATGAGCTGGCTGCTGCTGTCCTCCAGGCTGGGGCCAAACAAAGCCCTGTCCACTTAAAACATAAAAAGGAACTCTTGTAGCAGCTCTTAAACCATTCACACAGGAGACAGACCTTTATCTCTCTCCTCCCCTCTTTCTCTTCCCTCACCTTTCTCTCTACGCTGCGAGGCCTCCTGCTGGGCCTCTTTTTTTCCGTCTGCCTCTTGCAAATCAATATGAACAAACACAACCATCTAATAACCACCTAAAGAAACAATGAATTCAGAAAGCGGATCCAATTAGAATTCTAAGTGGTGGGTAGCGCTGCTTTCATAGCTCGGCTGAACAAACTAGCATGCCGGCAGTCAAACAGAGGGCTTGAGGACATGGAATGCTCTGTTTGATTGGTCGGCTTGGGGTCTGTCTGGGTTGGAGGGCTTCTCTCTGACGTTTTTTTCCTCTTTCTGTTTATTCAGATGGGCCTAAGAAAACAGGTTGAAATTGTGGCCTGTTAAAATAACCAAGCATTGAATTGAATGTGAACCTGACATACCAGAAGAAATGTATATGTTTATGTGTTTGTCAGGGTTGTGCTCCATTCAGGAATGAATTGAGAATGTCTTTTAAAATTACAATTCAATCCCTGAATTTCAGTTAGGGCAACAAACAGAATGTAGAACTGCAATCAAATTTGATGGCGAGATGGATAGATGGAATGACAGATAGACAGATGGATACACAGAACATAAGATAGAATGATAAAATGATAGACGGACGGACGGACAGACAGACAGACGGATGGATGGAGAGATAGATAGATAGATAGACAGACAAAAGGAAAGGATGGATGGACGGACGGAGGGAGGAACAGACGGACGGACAGACAGATGGATGGATGGAGAGACAGATAGATAAACAAACAGACAGGACAATGGATGGATGGATGGACAGATGGACGGACAGATAGGACAATGGATGGAAGGACAGATCGACGGATAGACAGACAAACAAATGGATGGATGGATGGATGGATGGATGGATGGATAGACAGACAGGACGATGGATGGACAGACAGAGCAAATAGAATGATAAATAGATGGATGGACAGATAGACAGATAAATGGATGGAGGGATGGATAGATTAATGAATGAATGAATAGATAGATGATGGATGGATGGATAGACAAAACTAATAGATAGAATGATAAATGGATGGACAGATGAAAGGACAGACAGAGACAAATGGATGGATGGATGATGGATACATTAATGAATGAATGAATAGATAGATGATGGATGGATGGATAGACAGACAGGACGATGGATGGACGGACAAGACAGGACAATAAACGGATGGACGGACGGACAGACAGAATGGACAATGGATGGATGGATGGATGAATGAATGGATGGATGGAAAGATAGATGGACAGACAGAAAGACAGACAGGACAATAAACGGACGGACGGACGGACGGACGGACGGACAGACAGACAGAAAGGATAGACAGAGAGAACAATAGACAGATAGAATGATAAATAGATGGATGGACAGATGGAAGGACAGATTGACAGACGAATGGATGGATGGATGGATGGACAGACGGACGGATAGACAGATAGATACACATTCAGGACAATGGATGGATAGACAGATAGACAGACAGGACAATGGATGGATGGATGGATGGATAGAAAAGAACAACAGATAGACAGATAGAATGATAAATATATAGATGGACAGATGGACGGACGGACAGATGATAGATAGATGTAATGCATTACAGTAATATATTACTTTCTCTGGTAACTAGTAGTAACTCATTACTTATAAAAAAGTAATAATATTAGAGTCCAAACAATGGCTAGTTACAAGTTACTTTTTTGTCACAATCACTAATGATTTGAAATTTAACATTTCAATCATCCCTATCAATTTTCATAATCGTCGTGTGTGTATGCACATGATGTCATCATGGCATGATATTTCATGTATTCAGAGGCTGCAAAAATCATGCAACTACCAAGTGTTTTGTGTGTAATGGAAAAGTAATGTAACTAGTAGTGTAACTGATTCCTGTTGGCCGGGAGTAAAAAGTAATGTAATAATATTACTTTTTTAAAAGGAGTAACTAGTAATGAAAATGAACTAGTCCAACACTGGTTAGGACAAAGCTATACGTTAGGCCAGTACACAGACTGTTATATCCCAGAGGCTCACTGCAGCATTGCGCTAGTTAACCCAGCAGCCTCCACTGCAGATAGATCCCATCAACACAGGCGGTACCTGTTAACGAAAGTGACCCTCGAGTGCTGCTGCGCCGGCCATTTCAGAAAATACGCTTTAAATGATCCTTTTATGAACAGTAAAGAGGAACCTCTCTAAATACCGCAATCAGTCTGTAGCTTTTCAAACACTTCTACCCAGAGACCATTTTACATTCATAATGTTTCATCTGCATTTGAGGATGGTTCACATAATCCATTTTTGGAAACGACTCAGAAATTCAAAAGAGACCCATAAAGTAAATGGAACCAGTGTAGATACATAATGTAGTTAATGGAAGATTGAATCTAATTTTTGATTAATATCCCTTTGAGCTCTTTAATGACAGCTCATTTCAATAAAGGACCTTTTAACCTTCAGTAATATGCATTTCCCTGCTTAACTCATTCCTAGAACTGGGATCTCACAGACAAGACACATTAAACTCATTTACTGTCTGAACAGAGTAATGTCATAAACAGCACAGGATCATGTGACTCAAACGCAGGTGCAGTGCCTTTAAAAGCACAGCACCTGAGACCTCAAAAGTCCCGAGACACCGTCTGCTGATCTCGATATTTAATTTTGAGTACTACCTTAGACGCCTCGACATGTCAAGCCATTTCCTGTCAGATGGTGACAGAAACAGGCTGTAGTTTTCACAGTGCTTTCAGCGGGTTTGATGGACAGCGAATGCACGCGGGGGATGAGTAATCCTGAGAGTATCTGAAATGGCGTTATGCAGTGGTGGTTTGTGCGCGATTTATGAAGCATCCAGTCTAAGAGCATTTCACTAACACACCGTCCCTCCCACCCTCGACTCGCTGTGACTACACCATGAACTCCCTAATCAATAGCGAATCTGTCTCAGTCCGGCTCTCGCTGAGAAAATCGATTTCCCCAGGCGTCTCCGGCAGTGTTTTCTTTTGGTTGGCCGGTGGAACCATCCTTGTAACCAACTGCTAAGAAAAACAAATTTTTTCAAGCTATGAATGCCAGTTTTGCCAGACACCACAAGTGTGATTCCACACATTGAGATCCTTAATGAATAACACGTACTCTGGGAAGGTGACACTTCATGACAGCAATACTGAGACAAGCTAAAAGGCAGCAATGCTCATACATATTTATTGAGTTAAAATAGCAATGTGCCAAAATACAAAAAAGGTCCTGTGGAAAGTAGATGGAGAGACATGTAAACATATTACTTTACAGCATAAATGTTAAAGGGACATTGTTACTCCAAACTTGTACGACTTCTGTTTTTAAGGCACTATCTTACCTTAAATACCATGATGCTCTAAATCTAATCTCTCACACTAAATAGGATAGATAGTACGCAAATAATGATGCATCCAATCTTTCAACTATGCTAAAAAATACAACAAATAAGCACTTGTTCAAAAAGCACTGTTGAATAAGTACTTAGAAACCTGCAGGAATTACATAACTAGAATTCCTCCACCTAGTTGATTTAGACACACTACAGCTGAAATAACAAACCGAAAAATAAATGAAAGTGCTTTGACAAAAAATACAAGCTTCACATTTCTGCTTTTAAACCCTCTGGCTCTTTTGCCTGTTAGGCTTTCATTGTGAGTGCATAAATGTAAACACATTTTCTGTCCTTTTTTACAAACTGAGGGACGAGTCATAAAATATTTTCTGGTAATCGACCACAAGCCACAGATGCTGCGGATAGAATTTAACCCACATTTAACCTGGAATAGTGTTTTTAGTTATGATTCCAAAAATACACTATTGAAAAAGCCTGGGTTCAGTACGATTTTTGTTGTGGCTGTTGTTGAAAAATGTTTTATTTAAGTATTTTCAGCAAGGTCACATTAAATTGATCAACAGTGACAGTAAGGAGTTTTATAATGATTCAAACGATTTCTATTTCAAATGTTCTTTGACCTTTTTATTCATAAAAAAATTACTTAGAAAAGTAATTAAAGGATTAGTTTACTTCCAGAATACAAATTTCCTGATCATTTACTTACCCCCATGTCATCCTAGATACGTCTTTCTTTCTTCAGTCTAAAAGAAATTTTAAGTTTTAAGTTTATGAGGAAAACATTCCAGGATTTTTCTACATTTAGTGGACTTTCAACAGGTTGAAGGTCCAAATTGCAGTTTCAATACAGCTTCAAAGGGCTCTACACGATCCCAGCTGAGAAATAAGGATCTTATCTATCGAAACGATCTGTCATTTTCTAAAAAAATTACAAATGTTTATACTTTAACCACAAATGCTTGACTTCACACATCACAACATTTTTATTCCGAAAGTGAACAAACCCTTTTAAGGAGAAGTGTACTTACAGAACAAAAAATGACAGATAATACTCATCCGAGATGTTCATGTCTTTCTTTCTTCAGTTGTGAGAAATTATGTCGTAGGGAGAGTCACATGACTTGCTCATGAACCTAGTCGCACTTGAGTAGAGCTCTGCACTTTTGGCCCCTTTTTGCTGATTTTTTTCGCTTTATTTCAAGTTTCATTCATTAATAATACTTCGCCAGATGGCATACAATCGGAAACACCAGGACTCGTCTCCGTCGACTTCTCCAATTAAGAAGAAATCAAAGTCACCGAACACAAGCGATATAGTTGACAAGATGGCGAACACTGTTGCACAGTTTGAGGACATTCTAAAAAATGAGTTGACGGCGATGCGGAATGAGTTTGCTTCACACATGACAGTTGTTCAGTCGCTATGCTCTAAACTGGATCTTCTTACTGGGGAGATGAGAGAACAAAAGAAAGTTGTTGCAGATCACGATAGGCGAGTAGCCGCGCTTTAGCAACAGGTAGTGGATCTACAGTGGGATTGCCTGAGGGTTCCGAAAAAGACGACCCTATGGGATTTTTGAAAAGATCGTTACCGATATGGCTTCCATCCCAGGCGGGCAAAGAGATTGAAGTGGAGCGAGCGCATCACGTGTACACCAGGCTCTCCTCAGATCGAGCTAAACCCCAGGTTTTCCTCTTTAAACTGCTGCGGTACACGGACAGGGAGCTCATTCTGCGGGCAGCCAGACTTCATGCCCCGGTGAAAACATCCGACGGAGCAACGCTCTCCTTCTTTCCAAATTTTAGAATTACATATATAAAAACAATAGTGGAAAACAGGAATATTGTATTTCTTTCAGTTTATGCCCCTTGTATTCCTGACCCTACTTTTTTCTCTGTTTTGTCATCCTATCTCTTGAAATTTTCGGATTCTGAAATTGTATTGGGTGCAGATATGAATTCTGTAATGTCCCATATTCTAGATAGATCTGGACCAAGGGAATCACACTCTCAAGCTCTTTGTTCTGACAAACTTCGGCAATGTGTAACCTCATCCTCGTTGGTAGACATTTATCATTTATTAAATCCTTCTGCTAAGTCATTCACATTCTTTTCCGCTACTGACTATTGACTATATTTTCATTTCTACTTCTTTATCTCCATCTCCAGCTGTTTGTGATGCTGATATCTGTTCTTTATCTCTGTCGGATCATGATGGAAATTTGTGCAGATTATCTTTGATCCCTCGACCATCTCGTGTCACTAGATGGCGATTTAACCCTAAATTGTTACAGGATGAAAATTTTTGCAGTCAATTCAGAAATAAATTTGCTGAGTTTATTGAAATTACCTCCGTTAATTTCAATAAACTCAGCAAATTTATTTCTGAACTGACTGCAAAAACTGAGTTCGCGGATCATCCACTTTGGAATGCAGTTAAAGGATTTATTAGGAATAACTCAATTTCATATGCTTCTTTCCTTCCGAAAAACCGACACAAAAAGATAGTCGAGCTGGAATCACAGCTCCAGTATCTGACTAGAGATAATCAACATGGTTTTTCAAACAATACACTCAGCAAAATCATGGCGGTTAGGTCTGAACTCAATTCATTGCTGAGATCCAGGGCGGAATTCCTGATTCAAAGATCCAGACAGAATTACTATTTTCAAGGGAGTAGACCAAGCCACCTTTTTAGCTCTAAGACTTCGCAATAGTGAAAAGTTTGCTAATATTTCAGCAGTGAAATCCCAATCTGGGCACTTTATGACAGACCCAAAAGACATTAATATTGCCTTCCACTCTTTTTACTCGAACCTCTATAAGTATACTTCTTCTGCTGATGGTGACCCTGATTCTTTTGTATCTTTTCTGTCCAACATTGATCTACCGCGGCTGTCAGATTCGGATTCCGAATGCTTGTCTGAACCGATCACTCTTCAGGAGCTGGAGTCAGCAATCCGATCTATGAATAAGGGGAAATCCCCAGGTATAGATGGTATTCCAATCGAATTGTATACTACTTTTTGGTCGGATTTAGGCCCCCTCTTGTTAGATATGTTACATTTCTCAGTTACTCAAGGTTCTTTTCATCCATCTATTAATATTGCTGTTATTTCTCTCCTGTTAAAAAAAGAGAAAGATCCAACTTCCTGTTCTAGCTATCGACCACTTTCTTTGATAGGGACTGATATTAAATTATATGCTAAAGTACTATCTCGTCGTCTAGAGAAATTTATGAATAGGCTAGTTCATCATGACCAAACTGGATTCATTAAATCTCGCTCAGCTTCGGATAACTTACGCAGGTAATATCATATTATCAATTCATCTGATATGTTGTCTTCCCCTTGTGTAGTATTATCTTTAGATGCAAAACTCAATATAATCTTCCTGGCACCTCCTTTTTCATGTATTTGCGCATTAGATCGGCCCTACGGGCCTATGGGGTGCCTTGGAACTCTCAGTTGCCAATTCATCCTTTGCGCAAACTAATTCTTCCTTCTGAGAAATCTCCTTCCTCTGCTTCAGTTATCTCTTTCTTCTTGAGCATTCATACAAACCTTTATCTATTACAACTGTTTGGGCCAAAGATCTTAATGATGATGTGAATGTTTTATTTTCAGGTCAGGTATGGGGTATGTTTAAATTGTCTTCGAAAAACCCTAATCACCAAATGATTCATTGGAAATTGCTTCATAGGGTTTACTTGACTCCAATGAAACATTTTTATATGAATCTGTCGTCTTCTCCTAAGTGTAATCTCTGTTCACAAGGATCTTTAGGGACATTTTTGCATTTTTTTTGGGAGTGCCCTTCTCTCTCACTTTTTTGGTCTCAGCTTTCACAGGATCTATCATATTTGCTGGGCACTGAGATAGGTTTAACTCCACGGCACTTTTTCATGAATGATTTCTGGGACCTTACTTTATCTGGCCAACAAAGATGTTTACTGTTGTCTGCTCTCACAGCAGCAAAAAAAATTGCTAGTCAACCATTGGAGTCCTCCTCACACAATGGACAGACGAACCTGGACGGTGTATTTGTTGGACATTATATCAATGGAACTCTCAACTTCTCGTATACATGGATCTAATGTCAAAACTGTAAATTGATGGCAGTCAGCTTTTAATGTTGTGTCATCCTTTCTAAAATCGTTGTAAATTATTTATTTTTTTTGGTGGTTTTTGTTGTCTGTTTTGTTTTGTCTTGTCTTGTTTAAAGTCTACCAGGGGTGGGATGGGGTGGGTTCTTAATTTGCACATTTGATTTTTGCTTTATATTATTGTTATTTGAAGAAAATTCAATAAACAGTTGCTATCAAAAGAAATTATGTCGTAGAAATTATGTTTTTTGGATTTTTCTCCATATAGTGGACTTCTATGGTGCCCCGAGTTTGAACTTCCAAAATGCAGTTTAAATGCGGCTTCAAACGATCCCAAATGCGGTTGTAAATGATACCAGTTGAGGAAGAAGGGTCTAATCTAGCGAAACGATTGGTTATTTATTTATTTTTAATTACAATTTATATACTTTTTAACCTCGAACGCTCATCTTGTCTTGCTCTGCCTGAACTCTGTTTTTTCCGGTTCAATACAGTTAGGGTATGACGAAAAACTCCCATTCTATTTTCTCCCTCAACGTTTTGGTTTACAACCGCATTTGGGATCATTTGAAGCCGCATTTAAACTCCATTTTGGAAGTTCAAACTCGGGGCACTATAGAAGTCCACTTTATGGAGAGAAATGAAAAAAACAATTTCTTTACAACTGAAGAAAGAAAGACATTAATTTTTCTGTGAATTTTTTTTGGTCTGGAACTTCTTCTTTAAGTATTTAATTTCAGTAGTAAAATTTTCAGAAAATTTACATTTACTTGTGTACGTTACACTCCTGATGATGTGCAAGATGATTCACGGGCACAGAGTGTTTCTGGTTGGCTAAGGCAGCAGTCAGATATATGTGGAAAGAGATATAAGTTTAAAAGAATGCAAATGCTTAAAAACAAATAAAAAAAAGAGCCTCCTCCTCATCTCTCCCGACTCCTTTTTCTAAACCTCTAATAAACAGGGACATCAGCTATATCCCTAAGTATTATATATGTACCCAAGACACTAATTAATGTTCTTGATAAATACATAGTGTTAAGCCACATCGGGGGACTAATTAGGCCAGTGGTAGAAGGAGCCAGTGGGTGCTGGGGCCCTCATCATGGGAGACGGGGTAAGAGAGAGACGGAAGAGCACATATTCCGTCATGATCTTCTCTCTGGCTCCACTGAGAGTAAACCGCACTAACTTAATACCCCCAGATCTATAAGTAGAACCCCTGTTGATGCATCAGTGGTAAAATAATTAAATGTAATTCATCTTTACCTGGCAAACAGCCACTTTAAACAGAGAGTGTGGCAGAGAGCCAGTAGGGGAGGGGGAGGCCGGGGAGAAACAGTGGGCCGGTGTGTGAGTGTGTGTGTGGGGACGAGTCGACTCCACACCCCTTAACTAAATCCAGGTGGACACCCTCAAACCGTCTTCGGTGCCAACTGCCGACAAAGTGGGTCACCGTGTCCAAAGGGGATGAGGAAAGGAAAAAAAGGTATCAGATTTCAGGCAGGGCTTTCAAGCATGGCCCGTATTAGGACAAGCACATCCATAATGAATGTCAATTCATATGTACGCACACATAGCGAGACAGATAGAACAGTAACTCGCCACAGCGGGGAATAATGGAATATTATAAAAGAGCACAGCGGTGAACGCTGCTAAAATTGATTCAGCTGCGCTGACCTTATGACGTCGCAACTGTCATGAAGTCTAAGACTGTACCTTATTTTCTTACCCAGGCAGTACAATTGCTTTATTTACTTGTAAAATCATAGTAAGTTGTTTGTTTTCAAACAGCTGAGGGGGTTCGCCACTAAATAAAAATAAAAAAGGTTGTTGGACTTTTTATCTCACAATTCTGACTATTTTCTCACAATTGAAAGTTTACATCTCACAATTCAGATTTTTTTTTTCCAGAATTGTGAGATATAAACCTGCAATTGTGAATAATAAAGTCAGAATTGTGAGATATAAACTCACAAATATGGCGTTTAATTCTTGCAAAAACAACTTTGTATCTTGCAATTCTGAGTATATATATATATATATATATATATATATACATATATACTGTATAATTGCAAGTATATATTTTGCAGTTATGACTTTTTTCTTGCAATTCTGTACAATTTTGGGGGGGGGGGGTATACATTCTCAAAATTGTGAGTTTGTATCACACAATTCTATCAGAAACAACTCGCAAGTGCATTATTCTGAGAATATTCAAAGAAAAAAGTCTCAATTGTTTATATCTCGCAATTCTGACTTTATAACTCACAATTGTGAGTTTATATCTGTCAATTCTACGAAAAAAGACAGAATTGCGAGATGTAGATTAAAAAAGGTAAGAATTGTGAGATAAAAAGTTGCAATTACCTTTCTTATTTTTTATTCAGTGGTGGAAAAGGGCTTACATAGTAAATACTATAGCTTTTTAAAACATATTTAAAAAGCTCCTGTATTAAAGAAATGAATTAATCTCTCTTCAATATTTTCAGATGGGCATTTCTTCAACTTTGGGTGGTTTTATGGCCTCAGGTTGAAGGTTTTTTTCTTTTTCTTTTTTGTTACTTTGAATACTTTCCATTAAAACTATCTTGGAATTATAATTATTTTTATACATTTATACATTTTTTAACACTTTCAAATGCCTTTCATTTAAAGAGCTTGTTTTATTCTTGTGTCAGACTCAGGCTTTTAATCATACAGTATGCAAATCCATCATAAAGTATCAATTATTACATATAAAAAAAAATTAAAACTTTAATATTTATAGTATGCAAGTGATAATTTTTTAAATAATTTAATAATACAAATTTAATTATACTAAAAAAATATTTTGGCATGCATGTTTACCATGGAGACAACAGTGTCAGTGAAGATCATCCTTGAGATGAAATATGAGTGGTGACATTAATTTTTACTGTCTTCAAATCAAATGATGTCAAATTATGCAAAAATGTGTAAATGTAATTTAATTATGTGTATTTATGATACTGTACACAAAATGATAGTTGTGAAAAATAATTCCAGCACAGATTGCTTTTTAGAAAACACAATACATAATTAAGATGTTCTGTAAATACACCATTGGACATTATTTGTAGAAAACTTAAATAATTTGTGACATGTAAAAAGTCTATTTTCTTAAAGTCCACAGGGTCAAAAGTGCTCATACTTAAAGAAATGCACTCATATGAAATCATTTAGATCTGCTTTGAGAAGCAAAGCATTTCTACACTGACTCTGAAAAAAAAAAAAAAGAGCAAACCTGGATTTCTACTCTGACATATCCGCGAAGCGCCAAGGAGGCATAAAACATTACAGCCACTGCATAAATGCATGCACAGTCAAACAAATATAAACATAAATTTGCGTCGCCAAAGTGAGAAACATTCCCGCTTATTTATTAGCTATTTCTCTCACAGCTACAGTTTTACATCTTGGTGGGATGCAGATGACAGCTGCTTTCCTATCCCCGTGTTCTACAGAGGAAAACATTTATATAGCTGGCGGTACAAGGTTATTAGTCCACAGCAAGTGTGTATAGAAGCAGACGTGGCCAAGGAGGCTCGAAATAGATGGCTGCAATCATGTTGTATGTACCCTTAGGATACTTTGCATAAAGACTCCTATTCTTCATTCAAACATCTGACACCTGATCCACATCGTACGTCTGCCCCGCACGAGGGCAACAATCTGAAAAACGGCATTCATTGCTTTCATTGCTCTGACAAACCGCTGACAGCAGTTTTATTCCCTAGCAGTGTGGCAGGTAGGGGTCATCCATTTAGAAAGGAACCTTGAACCTTCTGGTTTTCAGGTTTGGAGGCCAGGTAATCAGATATAATGCCAAGGGCACAGGGCACAGGCATGTAAGATATCACAGCGGACAGTGATGGAGAACAACTCATGAGCTGATTCATAACCACATCTCTGATGAAAGTTGTTAATCATAAGCAATGTCTCTCCACTTCCAAATAAAAAACATAAAACAAACACTTTCCCAGCACTGGAAACTAAGTTTAATTTATAATAATCTTTGCGGTTTTGCGATTGTTGGTGAGATTCGAAACCAGAATTAGTTCATGAGATTGGCCACAATTCCTGTGGGGAAGTTTGGAAAAACAGGAAGAAAAATTTACTGAGTCTTTTCACTTTTCCAGGGTTTTTTAGAAGTGGAAGTCATCATAGTTGGGTAAACGTTTATAATGGTAATTTGAAAATTCAACTAATAATTATATGCGACTTTGGACCACAAAACTAGTTATAAGTGTCAATTTTTCAAAAGAATAATAAATAAGCTTTCCATTGATGTATGGTTTGTTAGGATATGATTTTAAATAGTTTGAATCTGCTTTAAATTTCTCAAATTAAGTTCTTAGCAATGCATATTACTAATCAAAAATTAAGTTTTGATATATTTACGGTAGGAAAATTACTAAATATCTTCACGGAACATGATCTTTACTATCCTTGTGATATTTGGCATAAAAGAAAAATCTAAAATTTTGACACATACAATGTATTTTTGGCTATTGCTTCAAATAAACCTCCACTACTTAAGACCAGTTTTGTGGTCCAGGGTCACATATTTGTAATCGTTTTTAATCATAATTATATTTATAATAACAAATGATCCAAAGAAATCCACAAAAACACACCTATGACTTTCCAAAAGAGAGAAAATATCAGTAAACACACTAAATTCAATAAAATGTATATAAAATATATGGTAACACTTTACAATAAGGTTAACTACTTTAGTTAACGTGAACTAAGAATGAACAATACTTCTACAGCATTTATTAATCTTAGTTCATATTAATTTCAACATTTACTAATCCATTATTAAAATCAAAAGTTGTTTTTTTAACAATAACAACAACAACTGTACTTTTTACTTTTAACTATCGTTAACAAAGATTATTAAATACTGTAATAAATTTATTTTTCATTGTTTGTTCATGTTTGTTCAATGATAATACAATAACTAATGCTAACAAATGACACCTTATTGTAAAGTGTTACCAAATATGATATATATAAATGTGAAAATGTAAAATCAATGTTAACTGTAAAAACATCTAAATCTGTGAAAAAGTCAGTTTAAAGAAATTCAACAGAGGTAATGCATTCTGTGTTCATTTATTAAAACTTGGGAGTTATTAATAACAAATTAAATATACCAAACCTTCAATATACCTTCAATTTTAAATACAAGAATTAAATAGGAATTCAAATGGCATTTTCAGTTCAATCCTGAAAAATGCACAACTCTGCTAGGAGGAGAAAAGTAAAAGGTTTTTCGCAAAAGCTGATCTGTTTGTTTAGCACCAAAAAAAATCTCCTCAACCTTTTATTATGGGACAACTTCTCCAAAAGTGATATGTTCCCAGGGCAAACGAGGGGCCAAACCAAGTACATCAGTTTTGGACACAGCCACAGAACATTAGGTCTGATTATGTTGTGTTCCTTCCTCGAGAGAAAACAACCGTAACTCAATCCAGGCCAGTGTTTGTCAGGGCACTCCAACAACAACGTGATTCCTCCCTCCGTCCAAACTGCATGTGCACAGGTGAAGGGAACTTCCTCGCAGTGATCTTCATTAGGTTATCTCTGTAGCCTCCATGCTGTTTTCTTTGGGTTTGCTGTATCTCTTCCTCTCATCTCCAATGATGCAACACTGATCCTTTGTTAATTCCTCCAAGATTGGCTAACAATGCTATCCCAATGAGACGAGAAAAGACTGAAGCGGGTTAAGTAAACAAAGGATAACCGACGGGCATAACACAACAACTGAGGGCATGCTAATTTTCTGGCAACACGCGCACAGCAGATTTTTCACCGGGCTATTTTTAGTGTGTGTGTGTGTGTATACATATATATATATATATACAGTTGAAGTCAAAAGTTTACATACACCTTGCAAATCTGCAAAATGTTAATTATTTTACCAAAATAATAGGGATCATACAAAATGATCCCTCTTATACAAATATAAGAGGAAATAATTATAATTTTAATTATAAAAATGACCCCATTCAAAAGTTTACAAACACTTGATTCCTAATACTGTGCTGTTACCTTAATGATTCACAGATGTTTTTTTTTTCTTTTGTTATAGTTGTTCATGAGTCCCTTTTTTTGCAGTGAACATTTAAATTGCTTGCTGTTTTTCAGAAAAATCCTTCAGGTCCCACAAATGCGGTTGTTTTTCAGCATTTTTGTGTATTTGAACCCTTTCGAACAATGACTGTATGATTATAAGATCAATCTTTTCACACTGAGAACAACTGAGGGACTCATATGCAACTATTACAGTAGGTTCTCACTGATGCTTCAGAGGGTAAAAGTCCATTAAGAGCCGGGGTCGTAAACTTTTGAACCTACTGTACATTTTTCTTATATTGCCTTAATATCATATTTTTTCCATTTAGTACTACAGAAGATACGTAAATGTTTCCCAAAACAGCAAATAAGTGAAATTTACCCTGATCTTCAAACTCAAAAATCTATTACATTGTTTTATTTTTAAGCATCAAGTGAGCATTTAAACCTTCTGTAATAATTGCATATGAGTCCCTCAGTTGTCCTCGGTGTGAAAAGATGGATCTTATAATCATACAGTCATTGTTGGAAAGGGTTCAAATACACAAAAATGCTAAAAAAAAAAAAAAACTGAATTTGTGGGACCTGAAGGATTTTTCTGAAGAACAGCGGGCATTTTAACTGTTCAGGACAGAGGGACTCATGTACTATCAATGAGAAAAAAAGAAAAAAAAAGAAAAAAAAAACAGCTGTGGATCATTCAGGTATCAACACAGTATTAGGAATCAAGTGTATGTAAACTTTTGAAAGGGGTCATTTTTATAAATGCAACAATTATTTTTTTCTTGTGGACTATATGTAAATGTATTTTATGTGAAATATCTTTTTCAGGTCAGTACTAAACAAAAAAATAGCATGCATTTTATACGATCCCTCTTATTTTGGTAAAATAATTACCATTTTGCAGATTCTGGAAGGTGTATGTAAACTTTTGATTTCAACAGTGTATATTTTCAAAATCATTTGTTTGATTTAATTTAGCTCAGTAGTGCTGCTGATCTGTCGATGCCTGCTGTCTGCCCTCAGGTTGGCATACCAATCCGCATGGTGCCCATCCGCTGGCATCTGCAGCACATGACAGAGACAGATGGCAGGATGTGCCACTGTAAGAGACTTCACTTCCAGATCAGGGGAGTCGGGCAGGTCAGCAGACAGCTTTACCCACAGTGGCCCATGTCACGCAGGCAGGAAATGACATAGTAACCTTCTTTATCATCCAGATGCCCAGAGGGGGGAAAAAGTAAGTGTAGAATCACAGACCGGAGTCTAGAGGAGGCACTCGTCATTTTCTTTAAC
The DNA here is from genome assembly GCF_049309525.1 of Garra rufa. Classification (NCBI taxonomy): domain Eukaryota; kingdom Metazoa; phylum Chordata; class Actinopteri; order Cypriniformes; family Cyprinidae; genus Garra; species Garra rufa. The sequence goes on from NC_133362.1 coordinate 17,308,804, forward strand.
AAATATTTAGGAAATGACTGCACACAGATGACAGGATGGAAACACTTCTGTACTTATGTGGTAGCAATTTGAGTATTGTTAAAGGAACAGTGGTCAAAAAACTAATATTAAAATACTAGAAGCACTTATTTGCCCACTCTCTAAAAGGATGTTGTTATTAATAACATGGTTTTGTGTAATGGCTATTTTAGCTAATTTTGTGTCATTTTGTATTGATTGTGTGTTTAAAAAAGCAACAGTGGTTTTTAGCTATAATGTATTTATAACAATGGATCTTTTTATTTCCATTTTTGCAACTTTGAATAGAGGCTTTGAATGGAAAATATTTGTTGGAGATATTGAGTGCACTTGTATGCACTTATAATAAAAAAATGAAACACTACCAGTTTAATGTAAATGTAGCAGTTAAGTTTTAATTAATAAAATGTTTTTATAATTTTGTCAAATTATATTAAAAAAAAATAGCACATTTCTGACACAAATAGTGTGATTATAACACATTAGTGTGTAAACGATGTAAACACTTTCTGTGTTAAGAGGGTTAACACACGCTGAGTTAAAAGTAACACAAAATGTGTTGTCCTTATCTAGATACGTCAATGTGTTAGGAAATAACACAACACATCTTTTTTAAGAGTGTGCTTGTAGTTTTTAACCTTGTGTGACTTCCTTTTGTGGAAGTGAAAATGTGATTTTTTTTCCTGGACACTCTTTTCAATATAATAAAGTGAATGAGAACTGGGACTGTTAAGTTTTAAAATGGCAAAAGAAAAGAGTACTATAAAAGTGATTCACACAATCTGTGCACTGCATTTTATATAATATGCATTTGCGTTTGATAGCTTTGTATAAGGAACAGATTGAAACTCAGTATTCATGTGAGAAGTACATGTGAATTGTTCTTTTAAAACAGATTTTTCTAATGAATCGCTTGATAAAAGTAACAAAATTGATCTGTTCAGCAATTCAGTTCTCAAGTTCAACTCATTACCTGCTCTATCATGATACTTTCATGTTCTTTTTGAAGCTTGAAAGCCGCTGTCTTCATTCGCTTTAATTATACAGGAAAAAGTGCCCAGGATATACTTTGAAAATGCACTTTTTGTGTTCTATGAAAGGACACGAAAGTGAGTTATCGTTCATTAATAACTTTCCTTTTATTTTTGGTGAACTGCAGTATCATTCTGCGGAAACAAATCACTTTATTGAGTGTGTGAGACAGGTTGTTATATTTAATAAGGGAAAGTGTCTCAATTCAACATCTTAACTCAAATGTAGTAGATCTGCAGCAAAATCAAGACAAGCTTCTTAAAAAAAAAGACTATGCCAGCTGTTCCTTCCTAATAGCAAGAAAAGGTTGTATGAAAGGAAGCTTTTTACACTTGAAGCATCAAATTCTGCCAATCTCTAATCGGAGGGAATCTACTAAAATCTGGCAGCTTTTAGAGGGGGCATCTGAAAAGCATTTCCAAACTGTTGAGCTGATATATTTCAGACAGCATCATTAAAACAAGGTTAAAGACTGTTAGAAAAATCGGCGGCCTGCCCAGCTGTCAGAAGACGTTTACAGACATCCTACGGGTATACGTTCTGTGTGCGTGTGTGTGAGAAATTTCAGATGCCAAGTCAAAAAGCTGATGGAAACCTCTCCACCCCGAGCAATGGGACGGCCTCCAGATCGAGGATTAACGGTTCAACTTCCATCTGGGAGGGACGGCAGACAGAGCACTTAGCACACAATTATAATCCGTTAAAAGGTAATAAAAGAGTGACCGCACAGCCATTTGCACTCCTCCTTTTTTGCCCTCAGTAAGAATCGGTCTTGCATGCACAGCATGATGGGATGGAGCAATGACCGCACTGTCCTCACTTGTATTGTCAAGCTTGAGTACAAAATAACTGCTGCTTCTAGGGAAGGGTCACAACGATAGAGTAGTTGTCGAGTAGTTAAGGTAACGAGTTTATGCAGATGTTTTTCTTATACACATAGAAATACACTACCAGTCAAAAGTTTTTGAACCGTAAGATTTTTTAATGTTTTTTAAAGAAGTCTCTTCTGCTCACCAGCAAAAACTTTTCTAATATATAAAATAACTGTTCTCTATATTCCTGTTATTTCAAAACTAATTTTTTAGCTTATTTTTTATTACTCCAGTCAAAAAACATTATTATTATTATGCTGAAAACAGCTGAGTAGAATTTTTTCCAGGTTCCCACCATTTATCTCATATAAAAAACTCTTTTGTAACATTATAAATGCCTTTATCATCATCATTTTGATTGATTTAAAGCATCCTTGTGAAATAAAAGTTCATTTCGATCTTTGGATCTTTCTATTTATGAAAAATAAAGTCCAGTATGGCTTTAATATTGATAATAATAATAATAATAATAATAATAATAATAATAATAATAATAATAATAATAATAATAATAATAATAATAATAAAAACGTTTCTTGAACAGCAAATCAGCATATTAGAATGATTTCTGAAGGATCATGTGACACTGAAGACAGGAGAAATTATGCTAAAAAAATGTAGCTTTGATCACAGGAATAAATTACATTTTAAAATATATTCAAATAGAAAGCAGTTATTTTAAATAGTAAAAATATTTCACAATGTTACTGCTTTTGCTGTATTTTGGATCAAATAAATGCAGGCTTAACAAGCAGAAGAGAATTCTTAAAAAAAACATTAAAAATCTTACTGTTCAAAAACTTTTGACTGGTAGTGCACAGGTAAAAAAAAATATTTAAAATATAAACTGCACATATTTATAATAATATACAAATAAAAATCTACAATGGTTCATTAGTTAACATGAACTAAGAATGAACTATACTTCTACAGTACTTTATTAATCTTAGTTAATCATTTCATCATTTAATGCATTCATAAAATCACAAGTTGCTTGTTAACATTAGTTAATGTATTAATTAACATGATTGAACAATGAAAATACATGCATCACACTATTTATTAATCTTTGTTAATGTTAGTTAATAAAATACATTTGTTCATTGTTAGTTAATGTTAGTTCACAGTGCATTAACTAAGGTTAACAAGCAACTTGTGATTTTATGAATGCATTAGTAAATGATGAACCTTAGTTAATGCACTGTGAACTGTGAACATCTTGGACAGCCGACTCCGTTGTATTACTAACATCACTCCCAACCAGTGTGGATTCGTGAGAGGGTGTGGAACAACAGACGCTATCCATGCTGTTCGCCTACTCATGGAGAAGCATAGGGAGAAGAACAAGAAAGTGCACATGGCATTCCTCGACTTGGAGAAAGCTTTCGACCGAGTGCCCCATGACCTTATCTGGAGCGCCCTCCGCTCGCATCGTGTCCCAGAAGCCTATGTGAGATGGGTCCAACTCCTGTATGGGAGGGTCACCAGCGCTGTCCGCTGTCCTGCGCCAACTTTCGCAATCAACGTGGGAGTACACCAGGGTTCGGCCCTATCGCCGTTCTTGTTCATTTTGTGCATGGACGTAATTACAGGAGACATCCAGACACCCCATCCGTGGACACTCCTTTATGCCGACGATGTGTTCCTCGCCAGTGAAGAGCGCCCAGCTCTCAAGAACCAAGTACAACAATGGAAAGAGAGGCTAGACGAGAACGGGTTGAGGCTTAACCTTGTGAAAACAGAATATATGGAGGGCGGCCTGCAATCCGACGGCACCATTAGCGTCGATGGACAAGACCTCAGGAAAGTGGAGCAGTTCAAGTATCTCGGCTCCACCCTCTCGGCAGACGGTGACATCCTCCCGGACGTCCGAGCCTGGATCAATGCGGCCTGGCTCAAGTGGCGCCAAGTGACGGGTGTTCTCTGCGATCGACGAATGCCCTACCGCATTAAGGCAAAAATCTACAAAACCGTCGTACGACCAGTGGCACTATATGGTTCGGAGTGCTGGCCTGCATCCTCAAAACACCAGCAAGCCCTTCACGTCATGGAGATGCGCATGCTTAGATGGACGCTCGGCCTGACCCGACTGGACCATGTCAGGAACAAGGATGTCAGGATGGTCCTGAATGTGGGACCGATTACTGAGAAGATGAGCGATGTGCGCCTTCGATGGTATGGCCACGTTGTGCGCAGCAAGGAGGAGTCGGTGGCCAAAAGAGCAATGTGTCTCAGTCCTAGCGGGCGACGGCCGCGAGGGCGACCAAAGAAGCGATGGATGGACCGAATCAAGGAAGATATGAAAGCAGCCAATGTCGACCCCGAGGATGCTCTTGATCGGAACAAATGGAGAGTGGCGTGCCACACAGCGAACCCTGCACCTACGCGGGACGAACGCTAGGAAAGAAGAACTAACATTAACTAACAATGAACAAATGTATTTTATTAACTAACATTAACAAAGATTAATAAATAGTGTGATACATGTATTTTCATTGTTCAATCATGTTAATTAATACATTAACTAATGTTAACAAATGATACCTTATTGTAAAGTCTTACCAAGATATTAAAAAAAAAATCAATCTTACTAATCAACTAGTCTCCCACTGGGAACAATCTACATTAAAAGAGTATATAGTGCTTCCTTAAAACTGATTTTTTTTTTGCCATTTGTGCCATACATCTTTGCTTCAACATAAAAGCGTTTCAGTCCAGTTTGGTGCATTATTTCCACAGCTCTTTTCTTTTTATGTAATGAATGTTTCTTTCTTTTATTTAATTACATTTTAGAGTACTTTAATCAGTGCTGTCCCTGCGGGAGTCCAGCTTTCTGGTTATCTGTCCATGTTCCTGGCATCATGATCACAGGTGGCAAAGGGCCACTCGAAGGCCCTGGGCACTAAACACAGCTTGGGCCTCAGACCAAGACGTGCGGGAATGAACCTCTATCAAACGGATGTAAGCTTAACCTCTGGACATAACAATGGGAGTCCAGATCAGATAGCACTGTACTGCCACAAGTGTTTAGAATGTAAAAGCTTCAGAAAAGAAGAAGACAGAGACGTACATTCAATTTTTCGATTGAAGAATCTGCTAAAAATATCAATAAAGTGACTATTTACAGTTACCAGATAAAGAGCTACAAATGTACAAGTCTATAAACCTGGGATCTCGTTTGAAATAAGATATGAGATTTTCTAGCCAGTTAGATTAATGGATAATTCATTCCTAAAATATGTTGTGTACAGGACTGTATTTAGGTTTAGTACATATATAAATAACTTTGTTGCATGCACTGCACATTATATTCTTTGTTAGCTACAGAACACAGTGATCTAAAATTACATGACAAATCGTGTACAGCCATATATGTTATGAATATTTTAAAAGTACATTCCTTGTACTATGCCACCATAATCAAACACACAAATAAAGATGAAAATATGGGTCCCATATTAACTGAAAAGACAATATTCACATCCGTCTCACTAAGCCTCTGCTCTGACAACACAATATGCCTCGATGTGTCACGAAAAAGCATCATCATTCATATGAGTCATTGTCCACTGTTCCTACAAACAAAAAATCAGCACAAGCATCACAAAAGATTACAGACAGAACAGGGCATCAGTCAGGTACAAAATGCCATAACTGTACAAAAATAGCCGAAAAAGCCATATACTTTCTTCAAAACTACACATTAAACTTGGCATCCACTTTCTTTCCCACCGTTTACCGTAAACTAAAAGAGGTCTTCATTAAAGATGGCCAGGGGCAGAGCCTTCAGAAGTGTACTGTGGTTAAAATGCAGCTAAATCTGCATAGCAGCGCTGCTCATGTGTTTCCATTCATTCCCTTTGGCTCCAGTGCTCATACTGTGGGGAGCAAGTGTAGATTTCAGAGAAAATAACATGGTTACATTGCTCACCCTTAACCCTTTCCTGAGACTATAGGTTTCCACTGAATTCCCTGAGCCGACAATGTGGAGGTGGGTTTGTTTTGCTGAACCCGTGCGGGTCACATAATATCAAACAACTGTGTCCTATAGCAGCAAAAACAGTATTTAGAATGCAATGACCAGCAAAGACATCTAAATGTTCTCTCAAGCTTGTCAATGTGTTTATTAAACTTTGTTTGCCAGATCAATTTTGTTGTGTGGGGTTGGGTTAAAGCTACACTGGAAACAAAAACAGGTTGCTTTCAACCATCATTATTTATTGCCATTCTTTTTCAGATCATAAATATGGTATATTTATATGAATATGGGAATGGATGTTAAATTAAGTAGTTTGTAAATCAAGCTTTGGGATGAAAACCCACTTCTTTAAAACAAAACACACACACACACACACACACACACACACACACACACACACACACACACACACACACACACACACACACACACACACAAAGACTAGGAGGATATATGCTAAAAGAGACCAAAAAAAAAAAAAAAAACTTAAATTTGAGGGCAAAAATGTTATGACTTCCTCAAAGGAAAAAAAGAAAAAAAGATTCTCAGTCAAAAGTTTTTGAACAGGAAGATTTTCAACGTTTTTTAAAGAAGTCTCTTCTGATCACCAAGTCTGCATTTATTTGATCCAAAGAACAGCAAAACAGTACAATTTTGAAATATTTTTACTATTTAAAAATATTCTATTTTAATTTATTTTTAAAATGTAATTTGATCCTGTTATCAAAGCTACATTTTCAGCATCATTACTGCAGTCTTCAGTGTCAAATGATGCTTCAGAAATCATTCTAGCATGCTGATTTGCTGTTCAAGAAAAAATGTACTATTATTATCAATATTTAAAACAGTTGAGTACAAATTTTCAGGATTTTTGATGAATAGAAAGATCCACAGATCAGCATTTATCTGAAATAAAAATCTTTTGTAACGTACACAAAATTTTTACTTTTATTTAGCAAGGATGCTTTAAATTAATCAAAAGTGATGATAAAGACATTTATAATGTTACAAAAGATGATAAATGCTGTTCTTCCGAACTTTCAATTCATTAAATAAATCTGAAAAAAATCTACTTAGCTGTTTTTAACTTAATAATAATAATAATAAATGTTTTTTGAGCAGCAAATCAGAATATTAGAATGATTTCTGAAGGATCATGTGAGAAAAAGATTTTCTTACTTAGATTTTTTGTCTGGTTTTCAGCCTAAATATCTAAAAATGCATAAATCAAGAAGGATTTTCTAGACAAGCAAAAATTATTGTCTTGTTTTCAGAAAACAAGCAAAATAATATGCCAATGGGGTAAGCAAAATAATCTGTTTGAAATAAGATTTTTTTGCTTACCCCATTGGCAGATTATTTTGCTTGTTCTAAGCAATTTTTCTGAAAACAAGAAAATCATTTTTGCTTTTCTAGAAAATCCTCCTCGATTTAAGAATTTTTAGATATTTTGGCTGGAAACAAGACAAAAAATCTAAGTAAGAAAGGCATTTTTGCAGTCTGGAGTAATGATGCTAAAAATTCAGCTTTGAAATCACAGGAATAAATTACATTTTAAAATATATTCAAAAAGAAAATTGTTATTTTAAATAGTAAAAATACTTTTAAAATTTTAAATACTTACACTTTTACTGTCTTTGCTGTACTTTGGATTAAATAAATTCAGGCTTTGTGAGCAGTAGAGACTTCTTTAAAAACATTAAAAATCTTACTGTTCAAAAACTATTGACTGGTAGTGCATATATAAAAATATTTTATATATAAAAAATATAGATTTAATTTATATATAAATTCATTCATTCATACTTCTGATACACACCAATTTCCAAAATCAATACAAGCATTTCAGTAAAATGTAATTTATGCAATATTTCACAGGAGAAAATCAACCAGCTGCAACAATTTAAAATCCGTGGAAAAAAATGCAGATTTTGAACACCCTACATCCAACACAAGCTTCATCCAAAGCAATTTAAATACTCTGCATATTGATAACGACTCCCTGATGCGCTAACATTATATTCAATATTACAATGTTTGTGGGAGCAGGATTAAAGGGATAGTTCACCCAAAAATGATAATTTGATGTTTATTTGCTTACCCCCAGAGCATCCAAGATGTAGGTGACTTTGTTTCCTCAGCAGAACACAAACGAAGATTTTTAACAAAAACCGGTGCAGTCTGTCAGTCAAATAATGGCAGTCAATGGTTACCAAATCTTTAGAGGAAAGAAAAACATACACAGACAAATCCAAATTACACCCTACGGCTCGTGACGATACACTGATGTCCTAAGACACGAAACGATCGGTTTTTGTGAGAAACTGAACAGTATTTATATCATTTTTTACCTTTGATACACAGCCACGTCCATCTCTCCTGAGCACGAGTTTAGCTTTCGGCTCGTTACATGTGAACGCGCTCTGACGTAGTATACGCAAACGCCGGAAGCTATCTGTCGCGTGTATACGACACTCATTGTTTACACAGTGCACACAGACTGTGGGTATAGCGGCTATTCAAAATGGTAATTACTTGCGCTTATCCTGATTGTTCAAACCGATTTAAAGCTAAAAGATTACATTTGCTTGCGCAAACTCATCCGGGACTTTTAACCGATTTCCCCTTACGGCGTTTGCGTATACTACGCCAGAGCGCATACACATGTCACGAGCCGGATGCAAAGCTCGTGCTCAGGACAGATGGACGTGGCTGTGTATCAAAGGTAAAAAATGATATAAATACTGTTCAGTTTCTCACAAAAACCGATCGTTTCGTGTCTTAGGACATCAATGTATCGTCACGAGCCGCAGGGTGTAATTTGGATTTGTCTGTGCATGTTTTTGTTTACTTTTAAAGGTTTGGTGCCCATCCACCTCTATTATTTGGCTGGCAGACTGCACTGTTTTTTGTTAAAACTCTTCGTTTGTGTTCTGCTGAGGAAACAAAGTCACCTACATCTTGGTGCCCTGGGGGTAAGCAGATAAACATCAAATTTTCATTTTTGGGTGAACTATCCCTTTAAGAAAACAGTCCCGCGCAAGGCTTTCATTTGGAAATTAAAGACTGTCGAAAGATAAAGCTGAATCCCGGACATTTTGGGCGATTTAGAAATCCCAGCCGGACGCATTTTTTAGGTCCAAAAAGAGGACGTGTCAGGGGAAAAGAGGACGTATGGTCATCCTAATTTATATCTCAATATTAATCTGCCTCTCCCTAGTTGCTGGAGTATTAACGATCAGACGCAAATTGACACAATTAGCATAGTTAGCCTAGGCAAAACACACTTTCATGTTATCGGCTACTGTAACTGACAACTCCACCATCCTTCCATCTTAATCCTAGGCTTCACACCACTTTCAGTCTTAATATGTGATAAGTGACGAGAGACAAACAAAGAGTCCCTCATGAACGCCTGCCACTGTTTCTCTTTCATGCCTGTGATGTGGCATTAACCTTCTCCGACGCCATTTTTAGTGCCTACAGAAGCTAGCTGAGGAGCGGGGTTGCTAATTGTCTGCTTAACGGGGGCAACGTGCTGGAAAATGACAGGATTATTTGATAAAGAGGTGCAGATTAATGTGATACTGAAGAGGAATCTCATTCATCACACCTTTAAACGTGTACATAACACAAGCAGGTGCTGAGGGCCATTTATCATTCACACAAACATACACTGCCGTCACGTTCCCATGTAAAGCAAAATTGTCGATGGTTATCTCCGGAGGTCTCGCGCTCTCTAGCTTTCGACGGGAATTCTCACTCAGCCCTGAACCGTCGGGGGCGTTTACGCGTCTCCTAACCTAAACATGTTAAATTCAATAAAACCTTGATACTATTTTAATAACAGGAATGGCTGGAGGCTTAAAGAACTTTGTTTTCCTTCCATTGAGCTGATATCACGTTTCTCAATTTCAGACGCTCTTTTTCCCCTACTCTTTCTTTCTTTAATATCCTCATTCCCCGCAGGAAGACTGGCTGTGCTCTGCTTCTTACATTCCCTAGCCTAACTCCAACCATATGTTCCTCAGTCTCTCGCCATGCGATCCTGCAGATAGCAGGGCTTACGCAAACTGCCGCTGCTTAACTTACCGTTCAAATTATAACAATTACACATCAATAAAAGACAGATTCTGATGTTCCTGATGGACAGCGTATACACGATGATCCCCGACCCGAGCGAAAACAAACAGTCCGGCCTGACTGACTGCCATGAAAGCGTGGAGCGAAGGCGCTCTGCCAAATCAACAGGGGTTTAGCAAAACAACAAAATTGAAGAACTAGAAGAGAACAGGGTAGAACAGCAGTGATAAAGATGGAGAGACAGATATACGGCTATACCGGACTTTTCCAGAAATGCTTAAAAAAGACTTACGGTATTGTATAAAGACGAGCATTACCTCACTTCTCCCATTTAAAACATCCATAATTTTTTTCTTATGATGTGAAAGACAATGTCTTGGCTGAATTTGTTTTAAACATTTTATTTAAGTTTTATTTTATTACTTTCTAAAGGATGCCAACAAAGGATAAAATCAGAATCAAAGTAGATTTATATATACGTGGGTCAAAGACAAAAAAGGGTTTAAGCATAAAAACAATAAGTGTAATACTGCTTTATTTTTTTTTTTAATATTAAACATTTTTCTATTTAATTTAATTAAATTAAATTTTTGTTTTTGTTTTTCTGAGCAAAAAATAAATATCATACATTTTTCCCTAATTTACAAATGTCATTTAGTCAAACAATCTTGTCAGGCATATTTACAACAAAAATTAATTTATGACATATTAAAAGACAAATGTGACCCTGGACCACAAAACCAGTCTTAAGTCGCTGGGGTATATTTGTAGCAATAGCCAAAAATACATTGTATGGGTCAAAATTATTGATTTTTCTTTTATGTCAAAAATCATTAGGAAATTAATTAAAGATCATGTTACATTAAGATTAAGATTTTTTGTAAAATTCCTACTGTAAACCTATCAAAATGTAATTTTTGATTAGTAATATGCATTGTTAAGAACTTAATTTGGACAACTTTAAAGGTGATTTTCTCAGTATTTTGATTTTTTTGCACCCTTAGATTCCAGATTTTCAAATAGATGTATCTCAGCCAAATATTGTCCTATCCTAACAAACTATACATCAATAGAAAGCTTATTTATTTCATATGATGATTTAACCTTATGACTGGTTTTGTGGTCCAGGGTCACAAATTACTTTCTCCCTAAACACTAATTTGTTGTAATTCTACATTTTAAAAATGTGCCACCATCCTAGGTTTTGCCCATTTGTCAGTAATAATTTTTTACTTATTTAAAATGCAATAAAATTAATTCTTAATTCTTATTCTTTAATAGATTTTAATATGCACAAGTCAGAATAAGCATGTTGTTTGAATTTTTACATAAATGTTATGTTACACTGAATTACAATGTAACATTATTTCAACCAAATTTTGACATTTTATTCTCCAATAACTTATTTGAAACATTAAAAGGAGACACTTCACTTACATTTAATTTGCTTTCTATGGACATAAAATCACTTTTGTAAATTTGTTTTTGTTTTTGTGAAAGAAATTCATACTTTTATTCAGGAAGGACACCTTAAACTTTCTACTATAAATTTTCTTTTCCTAAATATCTTATGAAATATTTGAATAAATATCTATTAAAAACTATTAAGCAAATGAGAAATGTTTTCTGACCACTTAGGATAATCAGGATATCAGAAGGATCATGTGACACTGAAAACTGGAGTAATGACTGATGACTAAATATTAAGTTTTGTCATCAAAGGAATAAATTACAAAATAATACATATAAATATTAAACTGTAAAAATATATCTCACAACTAGTGTTTTACTCTAAATCTCAGTGAAAAACTGCTATACTATAACTTGATAATTAGGTTATTTTTAATAAAGTTAACTTTAATAAGGTTTTAATAGAAAAGAGACTTTGTGACATGTATAAAAAAGTCCTTTCACTTCATGAAGAACATGGATCATCCAGCAGGAGGCAGAAGATACAGTAGATCATCAAAACATATTCCTTTTTTTGGTTTTTATTCTCTCTCATTTTTTACTACCTGCTATAATCATTTATTTAACTAACTTGCAATGCTTTATAACATTAATAAACTAATTTCTTAACAGTTAAGATATGTGAAAACGTGCTAATAAATTGTATATGACAGACATGCAAAACCATTTGACTACTACTAACTAATACTGAACTAATGCAAGGCAGTATTAAAAAAACATTTTATATTATTTAATATTTTTTGATCAAACATACAGTAGGTAATATTATGAAATATTGTAATTTAAAATAAAAGTTTTCTATTTTAATATACTTCAAAATATTTATTTCTTTGATGCAAAGCTGAATTTTCATCAGTCATTTCATCTTCAGTGTCACATGATCCTTCAGAAATCATTCTTATATGATGATTTATCAATGTTGGAAACTGTTGTGCTGCTTAATATTTTTTTGAAACCTGTGATACTTTTTCAGAATTCTCTGATGAATAAAAAGTTAAAAAGAACAGAATTTATTCAAAATAGAAATCCTTTCTAACAATATAAACCTTTACAATCACTTTTTATCAATTTAACACATCCTTGCTGAATAAAAGTATAAATTTTTTTCAAAGAAATAAAGATATTGTTACAAAAGATTTCAACTATAAATAAAGGCTGCTTTTTTATGTTTTATTCATCAAAGAACCCTGGAAAAAAGTGTCACAGGTTCCAAATCAAATATTAAGCAGCAACTGTTTCCAAAATTGATCAGTGATCACATGATGGATCATGTGACACTAAAGACTGGAGAAATGATGCAAAAAAATTCTGCTTCGCATCACAGGAATAAATTCTATTTTAAAGTATATTAAATATTTTTTACTTGTCTAGAAAATCCTTCTTGATTTAAGAGTTTTTAGATACTTTGGCTGGAAACAAGACTGCAAAGGATTTTCTAGACAAGTAAAAAAAATTCTTGTTTTTAGAAAAAACAAGTCAAAATTAAGTGTGTTTTTGCTTGAAACAAGCAAAATAATCTGCCAAAGGGGTAAGAAAAATAATCTTGTTTTCGGTTTAAAATAAGCCTTTTTTTTTCTTACCCCATTTGGCTGATTATTTTGCTTGTTCTAAGCGAAAACTCATTTAATTTTGACTTATTTTTTTCCAAAAAAAAAGAATTTTTTTTTTAATTATTATTATTATCTAGAAAATCCTTCTTGATTTAGGAATTTTTTGATATTTTGGCTGGAAACAAGACTGCAAAGGATTTTCTAGACAAGTAAAAATTATCTTGTTTTTAGAAAAAACAAGTCAAAATTAAGTGTGTTTTTGCTTGAAACAAGCAAAATAATCTGCCAAAGGGGTAAGAAAAATAATCTTGTTTTCGGTTTAAAATAAGACTTTTTTTTCTTACCCCATTGGCAGATTATTTTGCTTGTTCTAAGCGAAAACTCACTTAATTTTGACTTGTTTTTCCTGAAAACAAGACAATAATTTTTACTCATCTAGAAAATCCTTTTTGATTTAAGAATTTTTAGATATTTCGACTGGAAACAAGACAAAAAATCTAAGTAAGAAAAGCATTTTTTTTGCAGTGCCGTCACTGGGTTTTCCATAAAAAATGTGTACATGTCTCTTTTTGCTTTAGGATAAAACAGCATCATTTCAATGGTAAAACTTTGCTGGCTCAGTAAAACTCATCTAGCTGATATCATTTCTGTTTATTTGCACATCTGGCCTTGAGGAGTAACTAAAAGCAGTCTAATGATGTTACTCATCTTGCGGTATCTGTATCTGGTTACAGATGACACTTTTTTCCGTAAGCGATTAGTCATTAGGTCAGGAATACATTTTTTTCAAGTATTCCTCCCGTCTCTGCCTCCCAGTTGATTATGGAGATGCCTGAACACGAAATCACACACATGCACGGTCGGTCAGCTCGCGGACTGGGCAGCCCCTGTGTGCTAGATGATTGCTTGTGCGTTGGTGTGTGTGAACGAGAGTGTGTTTGATGGAAAGCGGCCCACTGAGAGAGACACCCAGACTCAGCAGATGGTGTGAGAGATGAACCACCAGCACGAAACATGAGCCAGACATGACAAGAAAAAAAAAAAGAGGATTCCCTGAGACACAAATCCCGCCAGATTTCACAGCAGTTGGTATTGGGGGAATTGTGTGTTTTACAAAACCTTCCGTATATACGCGTCCCGTCTCCACCCAAGTATAAACGCTCTTTCTAAACATTAACGTGTTCTCATTGTGGGTGGCAGAGCTTCGCCAAGGGCAATAACTCACTCACATGCGTTTTCCCTCTCGACAAGGCCATGTCTGCGCTCACAAAGACAACTTTGTGCAGCCGGAGCACCGCAAGCGCAAAAATACCAGGCCTTTGTGTCTTTACAGACGGTGAAATTGTGGTGCCATTTTAAACCATTTATTTAATCCTCTAATTTGTATCAGGTGCAATTAGCTCTGTGACATAAATGTATCACAGATGTGAGGCTGAACAGACCGAGAGAGTGTATTTAAAAAGCTGCCGTCTGTTAAAAGACAGAGAGATGCTGATTTGTGGAAACTGGAGGGATAGCACAGGACTTCGCTTTCTGTCTCTCCTTCTCTCTCTCACACACACACTATCGCCAAATATGAGTCGCTTTCTATGAGGGTGTGAAGGTCAGTGCATGTGTGTGTGTGTGTGTTTGATATAGACGAACCAGAAAAACAGAGAGGGGGAGAGGGGAGAGCGAAAATAAAAGAAATAAATGATGTGTTGTGGGGGGGCAGCCAAGCGAGTTTGATACCATATGTGTGCATTTGACCGCACTTTAGAAAAGTTGCTGATTTTGTGCAAAAGGCCATCTGTACCATTTCCCTGACCTTCAGCGGGGCTGAAACGGACGGTGAGCACTTAAATGTGTGTGTGTGTGTTCCAGTGCTCTTTAGTTCATCTATTCTGTGGTATTCACACTCTTTTTTACATTCTCAACCTTTCAGTTCATCTGGCTTTACTGGGCCTCTGTGTGAAAAGAGGAATGGCTTGTTCTAGTACAGAGATTTTAAAACTGGGGCCCAAGGTAAAAGTCTGAAAAAAAAAAAATGTACGAATAAATAAATACATAAATACAGTAATTGTGGGTAGAAAATATAGTGTCAACCAAAAATAAAACAAATTAGATATTTTCCAGATTTGTAATTTTTTTGTGAAAGGAAGAGTGACTTCTAGTACTAATAAATAATACATAAATAGAATACTAATACTTATAAATAAATGTGTAATAATAAAATAAAATAAATGAATGAATAAGTAAATAAATAAATATAAATAAAAAATAAAAATAGAATACTACTAATAAATAATTGTGTAAAAATAAAATTAAATAAATAAATACATCAATATACACATTCTTACATACACTCTGTGAAAAGAAGAGTGACTTGTTCTAAAACAATGGTTTTAAAACTGGGACCCAGGGTAAAACAAATTAATAAAGTAAATAAAATAAAATAAAATAATGAATGAATGAATGAACGAACGAATGAACAGAATACTAATGTAAAAATAAAGTAAAATAAATAAATAATACATGAAAAAAATCATTAAAAAGAATAAATAAATTAAAAAATAATAATAATTACTGACACTCATAGTTCTAATCTTTACTTTTATACATCTAACAGAACAGTAATTGTGAGTAGAAAAATATACAGTGTCAATCAAAAATAAAACAAATTAGATATTTTTTTATTGCGTTTAAATAGGTGTGACTTGTTCTAGTACCGATGTTTTAAAACTGGGGCCCAGAGTAAAAAATTAATAAATAAAATAAAATAATATAAAACTAAAAAAAATAAAAAAATAAATGAATAATGAATGAATACTTAAAATTATAAATACTTAAAATAAATAAATAAATACTGACACTAATAGTATTCTGATCTTTACTTTTATACATCTAACAGCACAGTAATTGTGGGTAGAAAAAATATACAGTGTAAAAAGTCTGTGTAAAAAAAATGTTTATTTAACTTGATTTACAGTATAAATGGGTCTTTACAGATAAAAAAAAATATGTATATAACTGTCATAATATTTTAAAAAGGGGGTACACTGCAAGGAAACTGATAACCAGTTCAATTGACTTTGTGCTCCAATTTTGCTTTATTTTTACCCTAATGACTCCTAATTTTTAGCTCTCATTTCATATATTATGTCAAAATATAAATGGTATTACTGTTGTATATTGTATACTATTGTAAAATATAGAGCATGGTCTTGGAATTATCAGTAATCGACTATAAATTGGTCTTGGTGCCTCCTGTAGAAAAAAAACTGCAAACGCTCTTTATTGTAGCCGGCTGAAATGATGTTTTCTCATGTGTTTCTGATTTAATTTATATTATAAATAATCAAAAGCGTAATCATAATAATCATTACCATCCATTTTCTGCGCTAACGTGTGAAGGTAATCGCTTCGGAATTTCATGACTGCGGAATTTCGGGATGGAAGGCATAACAAAAGATTATGATTGCAGTTTATGTGCCTCCAACGCAGATTAGAGGACGATGTTTACAGAATGACATCAAGAGGGTCTCATATCAGCATGGGCTGTGAAACCAGCACGGCGTGACGGACCATGTAAAGAAGTTAATGGAATGCTGGCTCAGTGCTCGGAGAAATGGCACAGAGCATCTCACTGTTGAAGGAAGGAAGGGAATAAAACATCCCATGTCAACATTCACAACTTTTTGCCAAAGCTTGATGGGTTAATTACATTTTTTTTACCAGCCATAAAAACTTCTTACCAGCTATGAAACTGTACTGTATTAAATAGATTTTTGGAAACTATTTATTTATTTTTCCATTCCCCCTATTTATGGTCTTTAAGTCACTTGCAAGCTAATCTACGAGCTTGAAAAGCATAAAAATAAACTCAAGTTCACTGCTTCAGAAGGAAACACACTGCATTAAGAGCCGGGGGGTTAAAACTTTTGGAATTTGAAGCTCAGGGTAAATTTAACTTGTTTTGTCTTCTGGGAAACATGTAAACATCTTCTGTAGCTTCTAAACCCTGCATATGCTGGTTAGGTAGGTTTTGATGCTGGTTTAAGCTGGTCCTTTGCTGGTTTATGCTGGTCCTTAGCTGGCTAAAACCAGCATCCAAAAACCAGCCTCAAAACCTACCTAACCAGCATATGCTGTTTTTTTTCAACAGGGAATGGCAGTACTAAATGAAAAAAAAAGTATGATAAAAAATGTACACATCTTCATTCAGTTCAAAAGTTTATACCTCTGGCTCTTAATGCATCGTTTTTTTCTTCTGGAGCATCAGTGAGCATTTGAACCTACTGTAATAGTTGCATATGAGTCCCTCAGTTGTCCTCAGTGTGAAAAGATGGAGCTCAAAATCATACAGTCAATGTTGGAAAGGGTTCAAATAAACAAAAAATGCTAAAAAACTAAAGAATTTGTGGGACCTGAAGGATTCTTCTGAAGAACAGTGGGCTGTGTAACTGTCCAGGACAATCAAGGGACTCATGAACAATTATCACTATCAAAAAAAAAAAAAAAGGGAACCCTAACACAGCGATTTTCCTTTTTGTTTAGTGATAATTGCTTATGAGTCCTTTGTTTGTCCTGAACAGTTAAACTGTCCACTGTTCTTCAAAAAAATCCTTCAGGTTCCTCAAATTCTTTGGTTTTTCAGCATTTTTGTGTATTTGAACCCTTTGCAACAATGACTGTATGATTTTGAGATCATTTTCACTTTCCGGACAACTGAGGGACTCATATGCAACTATTACAGAAGTTTCAAATGCTCATTGATGCTTCAAAAGGAAACACAATGCATTAAGAAAACTTTTGGAATTTGAGGATGAGGGTAAATTTAACTTAATTTGTCTTCTGGGAAACAAAGTACCTTCTGTAGCTTCTGTATCATTTAGCATTTGAACCTTCTGTAATAGTTGAATTTGAGTCCCTCAGTTGTCCTAAGTGTGAAAATATGGACCTCAAAATCATACAGGACAAACATGGGATTCATGAACAATTATCACTGAACAAACAAACATCTGTGGATCATTCAGGTAACAACACTATTAAGAATCAAGGGTATGTAAATTTATTTCATTTCCTCTTGTGGACTATATGTAAATGTCTTTTATGTTAAGTATCTTCTTCAGGTCAGTACTAAATAAGAAAATAACATGCATTTTGTATGGTCACACATTCACGTAGTAAACACTGAATATACATCAAACTGATATTTCACAATATTATACAATTAATAATAAAAAAAAACAAAAAACAGTTGCATTATGCCACCAAAATTAAAATATTGGTGGTTTTCTTTTTGGTGGTGGTGGTTTAATGCAAGAAATTTCGCACATGTCAAAATTAGAAGTTCAGAAGGATTTTTCAACACACCTTTTTTTCTGCCACTTTTTGCCCCTTGTGCCTCCTCAGAAACCCAGATTAAATCTGGACATGCTCTTTTACACCAGTCACCGGGCAACCAGTTTTTCGGATGAAAAAAAAAAAATATAGAGTGGACCAACAGTTCATCATAAACAAGTCGACACTGAGAAAATTGTTTTTATTGAATAGGGCTAGAGTGTGTGGCGCTCTCTCTCTATCCCCTCCCCGCGGGCAGGGAGAAAGACTTGACCCTGTGATTTACTTCCTGCTTCTCTGAAGCCGTTGTACTCTGTCAGTGCAGTCACACACACACACACACACACACACACACACACACCTGAGAGCTCAAGGACAGAGCAAGAGGACTTTGCATCCACACACTCCACTTCCTGGCGTCTTTGATTCATGGCTTTCATGGCTGAATGCTTAACGACCTAACAGTGACAAGGCCGACGTCGAAATAGGGCTCTTTTTTTATTTTACAGTCATACGTGAAGTTTTAATTCCATCCGTCGAATATGCTTTGATTAAAAAGCACTTTGTTAATAAATGACCACATTGTGTTTTCGCTCTGTGATCGCGGTGTCATTGAAGTATTCTCCTTTAAAGGTGCACTTGGTGGAGTGTATTAGCGAGTCCCACTCGGCGGTGGACAGGCGGTGTCACGCTGATGTGGACGAGCTGCCCTACTTTGGAAAACACAGCGAAGGGGAGAGAGGAGCTTCTGAGGCCTGGGGTAACTCAAGCACATCTCTCGCTCTGTCTTTGTTCTTTCTCTTGCGCTGTATGGGTGAAAAAGGGGGCAGTGCCAGCGGGCACACTGGGGTGTCCAGGGGAAGGGGAGGGGGCCCCAGCTGCAGAGCTGCTTGGGAAAGCTTTCTCGCTGTGAGCTGGAGAGCGCCAGCAAACCGGCATCCCGGCAGCCGCTGCCTCTGTGAGAGAGGGGCAAGAGGGGCAGACTCACTGGGGCCCCCCTACTGACTCCATACTGCTGGTGAACTAGGGCAGCAGAGGCAGAGACTCTACCCATCATGCCACAAGACAGTCGCTGAACTAGGACAAGGCTAGAAAGAATAGGCGTGCTGAAAAGCCATTGAGGGAGTTCTTTTATTTGTTCCCAAGGACCAAATTTAACTTTTATCCATACCTGCCAACGCAGAGTGAATTGAGAAGCTAACGGCCATGAAGCTGCATTTCACATTAGCGATTTTTAAAACAAAATTTATATATATACAGTTGTAATCAAAATTATTCAACCCCCTTGACATGCAAGACATTTTGCTGCAGAGAACAACATTTTGTGAAAACAATTCAACAAAGGCATCAGTAAACTATTAAAGAAAGTTTATTAATAATGAAAAAAAAAATCGAATTGGCTCTAAACATTTATGTTCAAAATTATTCAACCCCTGAAAGTAAATTTGGTGTAGAATATTTTATTCTTTAAAACCACCAATAAACACTGCCTGGAAGTGCTTAGATGCTTCTGTCACCTTTCTGCTGCAATCTTGGGCCATTCCTCCCCTGAAAAAGCTTTCAGATCACTGATAATCTCTGGTTTTTACTTAGCCACTGCTTGCTTCAAACTCAACCATGTATTTTCAATGAGAATTACATCTGGAAACTGAACAGGCCACTTAAAATATTCTATGTCTGATCCCTGAACCAAGCGTAAGTAGATTTGGACGTATACTTTGGGATGATTGTCCTGCAGGAAAGTCCATTGATTATTAGCTTCAGACTTTGCACAAAAGGCATCAATATGTTTGCCAAAATGGTCTGATACTTTAATAAATCAATGATATCCTTTGTACGGTCATGTTTTCCACTTCCTGCTACAGTAAAACAACCCCATAACAGGACTGGCCCACCTCCATGTTTGACAATGGAGATGGTGTTCTTCTGCGTATAAGCTTTGTCTTTTTTGCACCAGACATACTGCTGATCCATACATCCAAAAAGTTCCAGTTTGGACACATCACTCCATAAAACAATCTTCCAGAACTCCACAGATCTTTCCAAATGAATTTTGGCATGTTCAAGGCAGCTTTTTTGTTCTTCTTGGTCAAGAGTGGTATTCAGCAAGATTCCTCAACATGAAGACTACACTTGTCTAGTGTTCCTCTTGTACACAGCATTTAAATATTTTTCCATCTTTCGTTGGGTCATCTTGCAAGTCTTTGGCTGTACATTGAAAGTTTTTCTCAGTTGATCTGATCAACCATTTTATGATATTGTGCTTTTTTGTTCAACAGCCTCAAAGGTTTTCTGGTTCAACACACATCTAATCTAAGGAATACGGCTGCCAGCTGTGTCTCTAGGGACTTGTAATGTCTTAGAAATCTTCATGTAGTTTTAGACTTTCTAATATAGAAAACTATTTCTTCTCTATTGATTTTGTGTGAGCTTTGTTGACTTTACCATATTTGCTACTCACCTTCAGCACATGGGCTAAGAGTATACTATGTGTAACACCCCAAGCTAATTCCATTTTGAATAAGTTTGTCAAGGCTTAAGACAATTTTTTAAGACAATTTGGTTCCTTACCATAAAAATAACTGTCCTAAAACAGCAATGTTGAATAGGGGTTGAATAATTTTGATTGCAACTGTATATATATATATATATACAGTTGCAATCAAAATTATTCAACCCCCCAGAGACTGCAGTACTTTACAAATGTTTTTTGCTCTTTCTGAAGATTCAGGACTAAATTGCATCTACAACAGTTTTCTGGCATATTAAAAAGTGATAATGTCAATATATAATGTAATGTTTTTGAGTTATAGGATTTTTTAATAACACAGCTATGTCAGAATTATTCAACCCCTATTCAACATTGCTGTTTTAAGACAGTTATTTTTATGGTAAGGAACAAAATTGTCTTAAAAAATTGTCTTAAGCCTTTACAAACTTATTAAAAATGAAATTAGCTTGGGGTGTTATATGACCCTGGACAACAAAACCGGTGTAAAGTTATACCGGTATATTTGTAGCAATAGCCAAGAATACATTGTATGGGTCAAAATTATCGATTTTTCTTTTATGCCAAATATCATTAGGATAGTAAGGATCATGTTCTGTGAAGATATTTTGTAAATTTCCTACCGTAAATATACCAAAACTTATATTTTTTACTATACCAATTTTTGATTAGTAATATGCATTGCTAAGAGCTTTGTTTGGACAATTTTAAAAGCGATTTTCTTAATATTTTGATTTTTTTGCTCCCTTAAATTACAGATTTTTAAATAGTTGTATCTTGGCCAAATATTGACCAATTAATTTGATTCTGGATTCTATTAATTTTAATTTTTAATTTTTTGAGAACTTTTGTAGGTAATGCAAGAGATGGATGGATGGATAGATAGATATTATAAAAAAAGAATGATGTATAAAATATGTAATATTAGTATTACAATTAAATAATATATATTATTTGTTATATTCTAAATAAAAGATAATGTCAAATACAGCTTTTTGGTCAGTTTTCATCCCACTCTGCAAGGCATACATTTCCCCCCCAAATTCCATTTTATTATTGTTATTTTTTCATTCAGTTTTTCTTCCATTTAATTTTTTTCTAGATTCTGTTTATTAATCAAAAAGCATGTATAATTAATTTAAAAAATGAAACGTACAGTACGCAATTTATAAAGTTTCACAAAAATGTAATTTTTAATGAAATACATTTTTTCCTCTTCAACTTAAAATAAAATGTAGTTATTTATTTTAAATGAAATTCTTGTTCTCTATTAATTGTCTGGATTCATGAAATTTTAATAATCAAAAGCATCTCTAATCAACCGATTAAAAAGAAGAAAAAAAAAATATATATATATACATACATATATACATACATATATACACATATATACACATATATATGCACGCACACACACACACACACACACACACACACACACTTATTACTATTTTATTTTTACCCCCCATTTTGATGGGTTGCTGTGAAGACCTTTATGACAATAGTTTTACTCAAATGAAGTGGTAAAATGCTCTCAGAGCAGTTCTAAAGATTATTTGTAGTAAACATAGAGAGACGCAGAACATGCAGGATTCATATTTAAATAGTCTTTTTGCAGCCCTAGTCAATATCACATTTTTATTTAAGTGTACTGACCTACTTTTTATTTATTCATACCAAATTTGCATAATTCCGTTATATTCCGCTTTTTCCACATTTCAAATTTTATGCCTGGATTCCATGATTCTTTGTGCGTTTTCCTCATATTGGAAATCATAAGACCCTGATATACATATAGATATAGATAAACAGACTTGTATTTGGGCAAGTTTTAAGTTTGGAATCCATCAATTTCTCTACATAATCACTTCATGTAAAACGACTGGTGCAGTTTCATTCTTGTGGTTATAGCAATTAATGCAAAATTAAGTTAATGTACCCATTCATTGGACAGATTCTTTATAACATTTATTAAATCAATTTCAGAGATACTCCACACTTTTATAAAAGACTGAATCAATTGACCGATCACAATGATAGTAAGAAGAGTGTGTAATTAACCTTTCATTTTTGGCTGGGCTAATTGAAGCACATTGTGCTATATGCATGTGCATCATTCTTTCTCAACCATCTTGAATTGTTCTTCTAATTACGTATTTATTGATTTTTTCGGTTTTCTGCCTGTCTCATACACCCGCTCTCAACGTAATCAACACAATCAGAGCCATCGTTTCAGCCACTTTGTTGTAACGAAGCCATCACTGGCCAGTCTCTCAAAGGGCTGCGCTCAAACGCTCTTGGATGGATTTCAGGGGCCTTCATTTATTTGTGACTGACGGTGAGCCGCTCTGGCGGGAAGGGCACTGCAGCAGATTGATCGCCATTTTCCAAAGGCCTGAACATGTGATCTAATGTTAAGTCAGTGTGCCAATAGAAAAAAAGGGGGAATGGAGGGAAATGAAAGAGAAGGAGAGAAACAGAAAAATGTAATTGCTTTCTCCCAGACTCCTAGGACATGCTTTAGTTTTCGGAATGACACGGGCAGGTGCGCCATTATCTGAACACAAAATAGAAAATAAACTCCTTTAACGGCAATATGCCATGTTGAAATGAACTTAAACTCTATGGACAGCATCTGTGGCTTGCTGTTGATTACCACAGAAAATAATTCATACTCAATTCTCTGCCTGAAAAAAATAAACAAAGAGTGTGTTTACAGAAATACACTAACAAAGGATGTCAATTGGGAAATCATACAGTAGTGGAATATACATTACAAATATAGAATACAGAATTATCTCACAGGTTAAACAGTATAGCAACTCTTGAACAATTTAAATGAGATATTCAAATGCATGAGATATTCACGTGATCACATTCGAACCACACCAGAGTTTGTTTGGAAGTGGACCGAGACCCATCGAGACCCATCTTCAGTCCGTTTGTTTGGTGCGCACCAGGGTTCGGACGGCAATGTTCATTTTAATCGAACCAAACATGACAACTGTGAACACACTCTTACTCTCTTGTTGACCTTCAACTGAAAATTACATCCAAAAGCCACACAATGTGGTATCGTATCAGTATTTTACAATTGTATTGTGGTAAAAATAGCATGGCTAACTTGGGTTTTTCTTCATAATAAACTGGGATAGAAGAAAGCACTCTGTTCTGGTAAATTCCATCTTGATAATGCACCAGGTCCTCACAGATCCATCTACCTGAATTTCACTGGCAGGCGCTACTATATCAGAAAGAGAGTAGGTTTTAGATGGGCAGGTTATCAAGTTTTATGAATTCTTATCGGCATCAAAAGTAAGATTTCCCAGTTGAGACGAGCCCAATCCTATTTCCAACACAACACAACTCTCAAACCGAGAGCAGTGGCTATCTCGTCTATATAATTGACTCCATCTAATTCAGCAGTATGTCTAAGCCCTTCCACAGAGCCGTGGGGCTTTAGTCGTCCTCTCATCTGTCCTACCTGTGTCACTATTTAATCCTCTCGTTCCTTATGGCCAGACACAGCAGCTCTTTTAATTAGTGACCCAATTAAACCTTTTGCTGGTGTCAGCTCCCCTTTCTTCATTAAGAGCCAGATAGATAAGATGTCTCAAGCTGGAGTTCTAGGCTTCACTTTAGTGACGGGTGTGGGCAGCCAGTCACACAGGAAATGCAGATTTATCAGATTAAATCTCTAACGCACACAGAGAAGCTCATGCTGAGTCAGTGCAGGCTCAATGTCTGTAGAATACTACTCATTTTTTAGCTTAATATGTCTATCACAAAACCAAAAATTTAGCAGTCAAATGCACTACTGTCAAAAATGTTGAGTTAATGAACGCAACCATCTATCTAAAAAAGTTCAAAAGTAATATATAATTCATGGTGTATAAATATGATATGTATGTGTGTATATACAGTAGTCAACATTTTAAGTGGATCAAAAAAGTTCATCAAAGTTGTTCTAACTAAGACAAGAATGGGTTTTGATCCATTATAAATGTTGACTACTGTATGTATGTATATATATATATATATATATATATATATATATATATATATATATATAACAAGCACAAATTCAAAAGTACGACAGCGTTTTAGTCCCACTTTGAAAAAAAAAAATCTAACAAGAATAAAGTCAAAATACTATGAGAATAAAGTCAAAATATTTCGAAAAATAAAGTTGAAATAATACGAGAATAAAGTCGAAATACTACGAGAATAAAGTTTAAATATTTTAAGAATAAAGTTGAAATACTACGAGAATAAAGTCAAAATATTTCGAGAAAGAAATGTTTAGAGAATTTAAATCGTAGAAATCAAAGCTATAATATTTTGGGAGAATAGCCTATATTGCGCATACAAAGGCCCAGATTGAGAGCACCGGGAGAAGTTGCCAGATCACCGCCAGAATTTATTTGAATATCGTTGCATCCAAGTGGCCTCATCATCTTACTGGGATGAAAAAGAGTCAATTTTGAACAGAAACAACTTTAGACATTCCTTTGGAGGGGAACAAGCTCTCTTATTTAACCTTTTTTATTATAACGCAAATACGTATATGTGGGATTATTAGCAAAAATCATAACTTGTGTCATAGTATGCTTGGAAATAATATTTAATGTCTTCGATTGCATCCGTTATATGCAATATAAAACAAGGTCTCAGCTTTCAAAATTAGTTTTATAGCAAAATACAAACAAAGTGCCTTACAACAATGTGTTTTTCAAGCTCTTTAATGTGACATGACAGATCGCTATATTCATGTGAATCAATTCACTAAATTATACTGTTTTCTTTGCGAAAATTCCAACACCTACTCTGCAAAAATGTCTGTATTTCTCACAAGTATTTACTTAAATTTACAAAAAAAAAAAAAAAAAAAACGTTCTAAAGGTTGACGTGGGCTTTCAAGCTCAGCTTTCAAGTTCTGTCAATTTTATCATGAAATACAAATTATAAATGTGTTTTTCCTCTTTATTTCAAGTTTATAGCAAGATATAAAAGTAAAGGGACATCAGAATGAATGAAAAAAATAAGCATAGCCCAATTCTTAGTGTAATGAACATTTATCTAACAGCAGTAACAATCCAAAAGCAAATAAAAATACTAATAAAATTTAATAAACAAATATTGATATTATTTGGCACATTGAGTCAAGAAAAAGGAGTTGTGTGGTATTCGGAACCAGTCCAGCAGTGGACAAATGAGCCGCCTGGCCAGAAAGTGCTGTCTCTGCACTTTCGACTCAGAGCTTGTGTTTTCCCGAACGTGTTTTCTTTGATAGAGCGATAGATTATATATACGAGGGAGGGTTACAGTGGATGGACTCCAGATCACTGGTGCTAATCAATGTAATTAACGGAGTCTGAAGCTGGCGACAAATCACTTTCATTTGTGCCAATTGATTCTGACCTTTTTGTAATTATGACTATCAATTGGGAGTCAAAAGGGAAGAGAGACTCTTCCATTCCCTCTTTCCATCCATCATGCTGTGTGAGCCACATGGAGGCCTAAAAAAATTATTAATATATTAAAAAAAATGCTGGCACATCAATTTGATCAGAGTGCCAACTTTTCTGGGCAGAAGGAGTGTAAATTTCATTTAGCATATGTTCCTGGGGCACTGCTTCAACAAACAGGTGGTGGCAGAGATGCAAGGTAGGAATCCGCTCTCTTCCTGTTCTCATAAGAGCTCCCGGGAAAAGCCAAAAAGCTGGCTTTTTTTTTTTTTTTTAATCTTTCATTGCATTCCCTCCAAAACTAATTTTAAGGAGAGCTGGTACACAGACATACCAGTTAAAGTCTAGCTTGGCCATCATTATAAAACACGTCTAACATGCATTGCAGACAGCACAGAAAAGTTAATATTGTAGGTCAGAGGATTGTTTTTCCTTATGATTTTTACTTGATCTGCCAACATTTTCAAACCGGCCCTCTATAAAATACATAAAACATTTTTAAAAGCATGTATTCAAAAGCTTGGAGTCAGTATATTTTATTTATTTATTTATTTATTTTTTTGAAAGAAATTATAGAAATTAATACTTTAAGCAAGGATCCTTTAAATTGATCAAAAGGATTGATAAAGACATTTATAAAGTTAGATTTTTATTTCAGATAAATTATGTTCTTTTATAAACTTTCATTTATAAAAGAAACCTAAAAAATGTTACTCAGCTGTTCTCAACATAATAATATAATTATAAAATATAATTAACATAATAATAATGTTTTTGAGCAGCAAATCAGAATATTAGAATGATTTCTGAAAAATCATGTGACTGGAGTAATAATTCTAAAAATTCAGCTTTGAAATCACAGGAATAAATTACATTTTAAAATATATTCAAATAGAAAACAGTTATTTTAAATAGTAAAAATATTTCAAAATTTTAGTTTTGCTGTACTTTGGATCAAATAAATGCAGGCTTGGTGAGCAGAAGAGACTTCTTTGAAAAAAACATTAAAAATCTTACTGTTCAAAAACTTTTGACTGGTAGTGTACATTTTTATCTATCTATACTAGAAATAATATTTATAGTTAAATTTCACTAAGTTTAAAGTTTTCTTCACTTTTTTTATTACAAAAAACAAAAATTGGTTGATTTTACAGATTTAATGTAACTCATATTTTTTTTTGGAAACAACAACAACAAACAGATATTATCTTTTTTTGTAGATGACATGTAAAATGTAAAATACTCAATATTAAATTCCTGTTTAATACACTGTTGTTTAATACACTGTTATCGCACAGCTTCGTTTTGAACAAAAATAAAAACCATATGCAAATGACAGCAGAAAAAAAGTGTACAACCATGACAGATAGTCACTGAAGGAACAAGACAAGCTCTCCCACCCAAACTAAACCACAAGTGAACTTCTCAGTCTGCAGGTCTTTAATTGCACGGTCGAGTCCACTGTCAGGCCTTCAGGCAGATGAGGGACCATGCAAATCACTTCACCTCTCACCTGAACCTCCTGCTAACAAGACGCATGTGGCCAGTCAACTTCCTCTGTGATGGCTACACATGGCGGTCTTCATTAATACCGGCAAAATGTATCTCTCTGAGGTCATCCTTCATTATGCACTTCTCCAATAGCATGCTGCAAAATAATGGCCTGCCGTATTTCAAGAAACCGCTGGGGCAAATCCTCTCTAATACAACACCAAAATGAGCACTGGACCTCCGGCGTTCCCGTTTACGCATGCTGTGCTGAAATATTATACTTTGCGATAATAAATCAAAGGTACATTGCTGAATCGAGAGTATAAAAAGGCATATACTGATGGCTAACAGCATAACCCCTTGGTATAAGTAGAGCCATCTGTCACTGGTCACCAAACACAGGCACGGGACTATAGAGAGTGCCATTCGTCAGCGCCACGCCGCATCCCACCCGTGATGATGCCAGGAGCCTTTCTGCTAATGCTGCACTTTCCGCAGTGATCCTGGCCAAAGCTGTGACAGACACTTCAGTCAAAACATTCTCCCTGAAGCACCCTCGTCCGTGCAAAGAGAAGAACATCTCATTAGAAGGCAGGAACTAAGAGCTAGAGCGGTATCAACGGCGTGTGTGTCATTAAACATTACAGCCTTTCTGGCTAATGCCTCCAGATGACACACAGCCTGGCTTTTTACAGGAGACCGAAGTACTCTGATGTTGCCGCCAATCATCTGTCCATTCAGGTAAGAAGGGAGTATGTAAATGAGCGGTGGAGAGAACTTCAGTGGCTGAGAGGATTCAGATTCACCAGTGGAATGCTGGCTACAGGGGTCTTTGTTTATGGGTAATAACAAATGCGCTGTGCAATTTGTATGTTTATGGCTGCACATAATACAGGCAATTTGACTGAAAGGGTTCGGGAGTAATTTAGTGAGTTGTCAAAACATGCCATAATAATCAAAGCCTTGCTATTTGCTGTTTAGGAGCAGATCATGGCTGAGGGTAGTGGAAAACAATGTGTGAGTTAACGCCAAATGAAAGTTCAGTGGCCAGTTTAGAACATGTTAAAAATACTTACGTGAAGAAACTACAAAACAAAGGGGAAATAAAAGACATTTTATGTGAGTCTGGGATTCGGTGCACCTCTCAACACAAGCGTTGTGTGCCGCTTTGACCTCCACATGAAAAGCGTTCCAGATAGTGTCACAAAAAGCAATTTTGCAAGGTGCAAACAGGCAAAGCACTGAAAGCAAATGAAAGAAGGAACACGTATTTGAGCTTAGAAGTCTAGTTGATCGCTTTGATACACCACAGAGAGGTGAAAAAAATGGATTTTTGTCTCTGAGCTTCATGTATTTAGATTCACAAAGGATGAATTTCTTTTCTGTCTTGTTTGGATTTTAACGACCACACCACCTCATGACAAATCGTGAATTGTTTGGTAATCGTTAGTCAGGTCAACTTCAATATAAATATTAAATTACAAAAAACCTTCAAGTAATTTTCAATTAACTGTAATTTATAAATAATAGTACAATTAACAGATCGACGACAGGAGAGCGTAAATACATAAGAAACAACAACGGAATGTTTTAAAAACCCTCTTTTGAGCGAACCATTTTCTTCCGTGATGGATTCAAATCTCAGTTTGACAGTTCAATAGCTGAGCCCAAGCCTCTGTTACATTCGAAAACGTCACTTTAGAACTAGTAACGGAGGAACATTGATTTGCTTCATCAAAAGCTTATTGTATTACTGTATTAAAAGCTTACTGTATTATGTAGAGTATTATAAGAGAGAGTTAGAACGAACGAGTGTGATAACTTGGATCTGATACTGCATTCATTCTTCAGCTCAGTCTCATATTCACAATAAAACATTAGTTTGAATGTCCGCTGAGGAAAGCGATATCTTTGTCATACTATCCTTTTGTCTGTTGAAGGTGATTTCTGATGACAGCGCTGTTCAGTGAATTTGTTGGCTGCCTCCTACAAGGTGTTGTTGAAAGTAAAAATAACTTCCTTGTTTACAACCCTGTTTCAGTCTCTTTCAATATAAAAGTCTTTACTGCTGACTCACTCATCAAAAATCTTGTCGCCACCTAATGGTGGAATAATGTAACTAATCATGAACACACACAGTTTCTCAAAACTAAAAACTATTATTAAATGGTACTATTATTTATATAAAATATAATTTATCAAGTTGCTAAGCAATTCAGCAAAAAGTACAAAGGCAGTGCTCTGACATACAGCATTCAATTTACATAAAATATAACTATTTGCTTTGAAACAAATAATAGATTAATGAGACCAAAGACTGCCCATTAGATCCAAAACAAATTATGTCCCATGTTTAACCACATCAGAGCCAGCGGCAAATTCCACAATATTGGACGAGGTAAGGCTGCTCTCTGCGGGTTCATGAGCAGCTGACACACTGGAGCTTACATCTCCAAAAACATCGAAGCAAATTTTCAAATAGATGTTATCTTTATTAACAAACTGCATATTTGGAGTCTGAAGTACATTCTTACCTAAAAAACTATTAAAACTACATTCTGTAAGACAAAAACTGTATTATTTATAAAATAAGAGTGGATTTGAGCGTCTGATACATACAGTGAAACAGTTGGAGCATATATATATATATATATATATATATATATATATATATATATATATATATATATATATATATATATATATTAGGGGTGGGCATAGATTAATTTTTTTAATCTAGATTAATCTAGATTAAATCTTGGAATTAATCTAGATTAATCTAGATTAAAATGGCTAATTTGAATTCTGCTGAAGGCATTCAGAATATGTGTGCTACCCAAATAATGACTAAAAGTAAGTCTTCGAGAACGGGCCAGGTGGCGCATTAGATCAGGCGCTCATCTCCTGTTTCCAAAATGCATCACAAACTGCTTGACAATTGCATTTACAACATAATTACCTATACAAACTTGTGTAACCAAGTACTTGTGCGCAAAAGGCTGCACAACGTGCGTGTTGCCGTTAATACACAGACGCGCACGGGCATGGATAGCCTATCTGTGTGCATAGTCTTCCATTAAACTGCGTTGCTTTTAGAAGCGTCAATTCAGTTGTTGCATATAGTTTAATGTCTTTATTTCGGGATTATCAAAGTAAATTATAATTCACGTGCCCCAGTAAAAAGGGTCTAGCAACACACCTGCCCTGAAGCGGCTTCATAGCTGCATCAATGTCAGCACGTCTCATTTGATGTGGTAATTTCACAGAAGTTGAAGACTCGTTCTCGCCCCCTACAGTGCAATTCGACTAGGTATACGTCATCCGCGCTAAAATATCAAGGTGAAAGTCATCATAGCTTGCGTAGTTTAGACCCAGCTCCCAACTCAACTTTGAGAATAGATTAACGGCGATATTTTTTTTATCGCCCGATAAGAGTCTCACGTTAACGCAGCACGTTAACGCCGATAATATATATATATACACAATGTTAACATGAATCATGAAATGCCTTCGTAAAATCAAAAATCATTTTTGAATCAAATCGTACTTTTTGTTATACCTATCCGAAAAAACAAAATAACATTTTCACACTGAATAAAACTGAAAATACTTGTGACTGTGGGCTGTCAATCATTAAGATCAGATCACCTTGCAGTACTGGAGGTGACTGTGACCCTTGTGACAGGTGTCCTGTCCCATCATCCTTAGCAGCAGTGATGGCACAGTAAGAACAGGAAGTTCTCAAGGTTACGTGCACTATTCCTTGAAGCCTCCCCAATCACATTTCCAACCATTGCGTGTTAGCTCTAAACCTTTTTCACACTTCAGTTCCGCTAAATCAAGCATGACAAATAAAAACAGATATATAAACATGGTACCTCAGTCAGGATGAAGTCAATTGAGAAAATGGCAGGGGAGAGAGTGAGTGTGTGTGTGTGAGTGCATGTGTGTGTTTGGTTAAGCAGTGACATATTCAACCTCTGGACGAAATTGGCGAGAAAGATGACAGCGGCGTGGAGTTTAATAAAGCATGAGAATGGCAGAGTCTGAATCTCGTCATTAAGTTAATGCATTAGATATGATCACACCGTAACCCTCCCCCCTCTTTCAATTTCCAGGTCCTCAGCCAAGAGGAAATCACATTCATAATTATCACCACATTAACCTCTAACCGCCCTATTCACACCCTTCATTTGAATTTATTTAGATGTGGATTTTCTTGCAATCAATCGGCTGCACACATCACATGAGCCGACATACCCAGAACACTGTGTGCATAAAAAATGCCATCTTAAAAGTACTGGTACTTGGGTACCAAATTGATATTAAATTAAAATATATATATACTGTACACATGTAGCAGTCTTGGAATGAAACAAACAAAAGTCTGGGCAAAAAGTCTGTCACAGAATGGCAGCCCTTCTCAGCAGCCCTTCTCACCAGCCCGCCCGCATGTCTGAGAGAAAACAGAAAGAGGCCTGACTGTTTTTCCAAACTGCCTGTTTAATTAGAATGTGCACAATGAAACCGAAAATGAGGCATTAATTGATTCCCACCTAGCTGGTAATGACTCGTTTCCCTGTGTATTGTGCTGCTGTTTGGATCCTCCTAATGATGTGTGTGTGGTAATTAGATAGGAAGTGATGGGAAGCCAAACACAAACACACACCCAGCCTCTCAATCTCTGCTGGCCGTCCTCTCCCGCTCGTGTATTTCTGCACTCTCTCTGTCTCTCATTTGACACATAGCGCCCAAAAACAGCTGCAGCATTGAGATGCAAAATTAAAATGGATTTCTAAATGCAGAGGGTAAACATGTGAGTGGGCAGGGCTAAATCTGGAGATGTTTATTACCTCAGAATGATAAAGATTGTAATTATCAACCCCTTGATGCAGACAGACGCATTTTAAAAATCCTAGAATCCCAGTGTTTTCAGAATGATGTTTACAAAAATCACTTTTCCCCTCATCTTTAATGTAGCCATTACAAAAAGCTCATTTGGAAGAGAAAAAAAAACTTTAATTTTACAGTTAAAAAGTCAAAAAATGAGGATACAAGTACTTAAATGGATCATGTATTTTCACCCTAAGATCAGTAGTGTTTCGTGGCAAAAAAACAGTCAAGATGTATTTCTTATGTCAATTTTCACCCTCAAATGTTAAACATGCCTATGTAAATGTTTGTTTTGTTTGTGAAATGAAATACAGCATTTCACTGCATGTACTCGCATCCAATTTAGTTTTTGAATGAAAAAGGAAATGCTGTCATCATTTACTCATTCAACCTGTATGGCTTTTTCTTATTGCAGAACACAAAAGAAGACACTTTGAAGAACTGTTTTGAAAGTCAAAACAACATTGGACCCCATTGACTTTTATTGTATGTACAAACAACACTGACACTCTTCAAATGATTTTCACTTGTTTCCCACAGATGAAAGAAAGTCAGGTTTGGAATGACACAAGGGTGAGTAAATTGACAGAACTTTTATTTTTTGGTTGAACTATCCTTTTAACAAACTGTTAAGATGAGACTAAAATGACAGAAAACTGTTTCTGAACTATGTGCATGTGTTCAAGCGCATTCATCCGTCTGATGTCGGACAATTGCAGAAGAACAAAACAAGCTATTTTGCAGCTTAGTCTGAAAAAGAGTTCTAAAAGCCACAGTATGTTTTCATAGTACAAGCAACTCTTTCATCTCAAAAGATCAAGGCAAGAAATTTGATTCCTCAAGATATGACCACTAAAACTATCAACTAATGGGGTTTCAACTTCTTAAAAGTTTTAGAAGAATGGTCTAGGGCACATTTCTAAGGTGAAGTTTAATAATACAAGAGAGCCCTGGCAATTTCTGTCCCACAACGCTCATAAATGATTGGCTTCACTTCTATCTTTTTGAAACGACTAATTTTGAGACTCCAGTAGTCTCTGGAAAGCAGAAAGGACTTATGGTTTTTTACTCAAGTCCTTAGGCTTCTCAAGAGGAGCGTGAGATGGATCGCTCTTGACGGGATAATGGCTTTTAATGGCGTCATCTGACATTAGGACCCAGCTGTGAATGTATGCAGACAAGTTTCACTGCCCTGAGAGTGACAATTACAAGCTTTAAGACTTTATGAATGCAACTAATCAAAGGGAGTGCTTCAAAATATTAGTTAAATTTGTGCACATGCATAAAAAGGATGTTGTGTGTTACGAGATGAGGGCCTATATTTATATGCAAGCGTATGTGTGTGTGTGCGGCATGCCTGATAAGGGCGGCCAGTAATGACACGGCGTTCCCGAGAGCATGGCAGGCTTCATAACGCA
Source organism: Garra rufa (assembly GCF_049309525.1). Taxonomy (NCBI): domain Eukaryota; kingdom Metazoa; phylum Chordata; class Actinopteri; order Cypriniformes; family Cyprinidae; genus Garra; species Garra rufa. Next base: position 17,342,909 of record NC_133362.1, read on the forward strand.
ACATGCAGTTCGTATTTGCCCTGATTTGCATCTAGATTGCTTTAATTATAAGTAAAAGTCAACTTTCGTCTCTGTGACAGAAGCAGGCTGAATCGATTGGTAGGCGTGAATAATGGCAAAAGTCAAAGCGCGACTCGCTATCAAAACATCGCCACCGTATTAATCAGGATCGCCGACATGTTTCCTTTCCCCACTCCCGGAAGACACACAACTTCAGCGGTATGAAATGAGAATGTCTCTCAGAATGGTTCATTAAGGAAACATCGTTTTCCTTTCCTCCATATTCATATCCTACAGAAATGAACAGCGAGGTTCATTATAGCTGGCGAAGCCAGTGGTTTTTAAACAAGCTTTCTTTGTATAACTCTTATGACTATGCAATTTTAATCATGGGAGATGCTGGAAACTTTTGAGATGAGAGAGAAAAGCAAAAAAGACCAGGACGTGGAGTAGAACAACTAAATAATTCAGCTTTAAGTTGGAGGTGACATCCAGCCATCACTGTCCAAAACTTTCAACTGTAACCCGGCTCTCGTTCCCGCTGCTGTCGTCACAAGGTCAAAGAGAAGTAATGGTGGATAAACACTATTCCTCACACAGCCACAGGCTTCAAGCCTGGCCAGTTTAAAGGACAGCAATGAAATTTTTCAACTACAGCTCTGTTTGTCACAGCAGTGACGTGCTGCCGGACGCTAGCGTCTCTCATCTTGATGTTTTAGTCGATACAAAGTCAGTGTCAAGTGTCTCAAAAAACGAAAATGGCTTTTTTGACTGCAGGACAAGTTCATGGTTCGAAAAGCTTCAAAAGTCTTCAGAATTTCAATGAAAAGAAGAGAAAGAGCGAGAGAGAGAAATATACATACAAACATGACCACACATGCAGACTCAGAATGAACTAAGGCGCTCTATTTCAGTTCAATATTTAGATCCAAATGCCTGTAAAACTTTATGCCAAAAGTGCATTAAACTTACTTCCAAGTCATGCATACATTTTAAGAAAGAGCAGAGTTAAAGTACAGGTTTTGGCAGCTTTTTTAAAGCCACTTTAGAGGTCAAAAACACTGACAACAAAAAAGAGGTCTCATTTAAAGTAACAAGAAATGCATACATTTATACTAAATACAACAAATAAAACTAGAATATAACTGTGTTAGAAACTATTTTGCTAGTAAACACACAGAGAGAGACTTCAAATCAGTGAATCATTTTATTCTGAACCAGTTTGAAGTTTGACATTGTTAGGTTTTTGTTTGTCAGTTTTAAAAGAGATGAACACTTATTTAGCAAGGTTGCATTAATTTGATGTTGCAAATAAATGCTGTTCCTTTGAACTTTGTATTCATCTATTTCTTTTCATTTTGAACAGTAGTTTATAAAAAGAGGGCATTTTAGTTACAGTATAGTGTTTCACTATTATCTCTGTTCGTGATATGAGGCATTAAAAACAGTAATGAACTGCTGCTATTGTCTTAGAAAGACCACAGTTAAACTAGGTTACTATGCAAAGACTACAGTAAATATTTATATATGTTACTATTAAATCACAGGTCCAACTGTAAAGACTCTAGAAAAGTATATGAGAATTGCTGTGAGAGAAATAGAAAGAAATTAGACAAATATTGCACAAGCTCAAAGCGTTTTTTTTTTCAACCAGCCTCTTAAGCGAAATTTTCTTGCTTTCCTGAAATTGATTAATATATTTCATTTAATGTCATACCTTAATCATTATAAAGATACAGGGGAAGTCTTTGACAATGTAATTAAAGAATCCACGAATGCAAGAAATGATAATCATATTGAACCAGTAAAGTATAATTCTAACACCTTTATTTATTCATATAAAAGCTTATTTTAATGTGTGAGCTTACAGCTCTATTAGTACTAATCATTTATTAATTCCATTGCTAAACACATCAACATGCAAAATGCAAGCCATTTGCAGTTTACCTTCAAACTGTAATTGAACATGCTTTTAGGACCATTATTTCCTCTTATCATGTTTAAGAACATCTCATTCTGCCTTTTTCAATGCTAGATTTTATGTGGAGGACTACTGTTAACGAACCCTGGGTCGGTTCCTGCTCTCCAGTTCAATCTCCTACTGACAACAACCCTCAATAGACTGATGTAACCGCCAAACCAGCAACAACATCAAGACCACTTTCATGCAGCAGCTGTGGGCTCTCTAAAAAAGAAAATATCAATAGCAATTCCACCAATAGTGGTTTTCATTTCACATTTACTCAGGAAATAAACATCTGTTTGATGGTCCAATAACAGTGAAGATCACCGCGAGTAAATAATAGACGAAGACATGTGGAAAAGAAAAGAGGGGAAAGAGAATTTGACCTTTGAAAACTGCCTCCCTTCATGTCGTTAATTTGCTTTGACTGAGTATCTCTTCTCTCCGCCAGCGGTAGAGCTGGCACAGGCTGGGTCCAAATGTGTATCTCCCATTCCACTTCCAGGTAAGCACACACAACTTCCTACTTTGATTCACTGTCGTCACAGACGATGCTTTCATTAGCCCGTGTGGCACTTATGAAGAATGACAGCGCTGATAAGTGGAGAAAGACTGAGATAAGAACGAGGGGGAAGAAAGGTGGGCCGGCGAAATTAAAAGCCTTCTCGACTGTTGTAAATGTTATTACCGCCAGCCTCCTTGAAAGCCAACCCAGTGCCACAAAGCACTTATGATTCTTTCATTTTATGTCGATGCAGAATCCTCCCTAAACTGGTGCCTCACAGGGTTACCGGAGTTGGTTTAATACTAAAAACAATGGCTTTATTTATTTAGGCTCCAATAAATAAAACTGAACCAACACTGGCACATTTGAGTTTCGTGTCATAAGCCACTATCATAAAAAAAAGTAGGTGTCGAACTTTCATATACGATTCGTTAAAACCAATGAATCTTTCCAGAACAAACAAGTGACTTCCTTTATGAGTGAGTCATTCACTCTAGTAAACCCACTGATTCATTTAGATTTCAATGCTGTGTTTTGCTCAGAGATGTGCAATACTGTAGCTTTATTTAGATGCATTTCCTGTTGGTGGAGCAAAAATAGACAAGGAACTGTGTCTGAAATATTAGTATGCCTCTCTGCATTAACTTCTTGTTTATTGAACTGTTGCATAAAACCAATATCACATTCGCAATTGTGGAGATTGATTGCATCAAAAAGACCTAGTTTGCTTTAATCCAGTTCTCAGTTCCCAACCCTGATGCTGAGTCATAAGCACATCTAACATGTCTGTAACACTTTTAGCCATTGTTTTCTAACTGAGAGCTATCTGCGTGGTCCTTTTCTGTGTTCTTAACTCACTCTATACGGAATAATTCGCAGCTCATTGATTCTAACAACAGGACATAACCCATTCAGAGGGCTTTCTTTGAAGCCGTAATGACAGCAGAGCCCACAAAAGCCACGCAACAAAATTATCTATTAGGATGGTGATTACCTATAATGCATCTGGGATGAGGAGGTTTTCAGTTCGCATAAGAGGTAAATGGAGACGGCGAGACGATGAGAAGCATAATCTAAATGACTCGCAGGGGTTTATGTGCAGCTTTGGGTGGCAAACAAACAAACACACACACATATGTTTGTATATAACGTCTGTATGAGTAAGCAATGGAATAAAACAACTTCAAACCCCGAATTTAAACTACAAGAAATCTCGAAATGACGTGCTGACATCAAAGGCCTGCGGGAGAGTGAAAGTAAAGACAGGCTCTTGCAAGAAACTGTCAAGCGTCGGTAGTTTCAAAGTGTACGTTAAGAATCCCCTTCAACCAGGACAAGAGATTCCTCAGGTAACTAAGATATACTTCAAGGGCTCTAGAAACATTCAAACTTCTTAACATTCTCATACTTTTTAAATAAACAGCCACCTTGCTCAGGCATCTGAAAAACCTCAGAGAGTGTAAAAGCACAATTTGTTAACAAACCACATTTTAAACTAAGTTTTTTAAGTTACACTAGTGCTGTGGCTGAACTTTTGGTTGAATTAAAGTTTGATCAATAATGAAACACAGCTACGCAACTGTACAAATATTCTGAAATATAAAGCAAGCTTTCCCTGGACTCTACGGTCTTTCATTTTAGGACACGAAATGCTAAAAAAAACCTATTGATTCTCATTTTTACAAAAAGATATTCATTCTTAAATCCCAAGAATTGGTTAGTCTAGCCTGTTTTCAGTTGTAGCACACATCCTATCCAATAAATCACAATAAGCTTTGTGCTTTGTTAACTTGTGTTTTGATATGAAACAAAGTCTCAGATTTTAAATTCTGTCCATTTTATACTATATTCAAACAAATACTGTTTTGGCACATGTACTGATCGCCTAATCCACTTTAATACCAGTTTTTATAATGAAATAAATATGGATAAACATCCAAAGCTATGTTAAAAGAAAAGTACAACTTACTGAAATCTGTATCAGTCAGTGTTTCAATCGTAGCTTGTAAACAATTTACCTCAGAAGAAAACATTCAGTGACCATAAACTCATAAGTCAGCTACAAAAAATCTCTAGAGAGGAGCATTTTGCTGAATGTGACCCTGGACTACAAAACCAGTCTTAAGTAGCGCAGGTATATTTGTAGCAATAGGAAAAAAATACATTGTGTGGGTCAAATTTTTTACATTTAATGCCAAAAATCATAAGGGTATTAAGTAAAAATCATGTCCCATGAAGATATTTAGTAAATTTCCTACAATAAATATATGAAAACGTAATTTTGATTAGCACTATGCATTGCTAAGAACTTTATTTGGACAACTTTAAATGTAACTTTCTCATTATTTAGATTTTTTGCACCCTCAGATTCCAGATTTTCAAATAGTTGTATCTTGGCCAAATTCTGTCCTATCCTAACAAACCATTCATCAACGGAAAGCCTATTTACTAAATTTCCCTTATGACTGGTTTAGTGGTACAGGGTCACAAATAGATGCACCATATATCATACTCATTATAATTTGTTCTGCGCATTAGTGTTTAATTTATGTTTGAATAAATCCATCAAGTGTTTTTATGACAGCCACCATTTACATGTTTATATATATATAAAAAAAAAAAACTAATCAGAGAGTAAATATGAGTATGTAATTGTAACTTTATTATTATAAAAAAAACTTCATTAAGTGTAATTTACACATTTGTTTTTCAAAAACTAGCCCTGCAAAAAACATTTCAGAAATACAATACAAGTTTGGAATGGCAATGGGGGTGAATATTTTGTGTGAATTATTATTTTACCCTAGCCTAATCTGCAATGATACATAATATTAAATAAATATATATATTATGTAAGACCCGTTTTACACATCCTGTGTCTTTGGTGCATATTTATTCCAGCACCCATATTAACAGGTTACAGAATCCCCACTGAACAGGGGGTAGGGCGGTGGAACGTCCCAAAAGCAGCACTGAAAGTAGTTTTGTGCATCACATGCTGAACTCAGCAGAAAACATGTTGAAAATGCACTTTAAACCTATTTATCAACAGGATATTGTGCAACAAAGCCTTTTACGAAGCAACATAAAGTAATGGAGCAAAACTATTCATCCCTCGTTTGAAATGAGTTCTGTTGTGCGTGACACAAAACCCACACAATGACAGCCACACAAACTGAATTTCCTGTTCACTTTCTCCTCATACATGACTGAGTCCAGTTCAAATGAATAAGTTAATTTAAACAGCTAATTCATAGTGAATGTTCAATACTAAACACGCAAATTTAACCACATAATCACACCACAGTACATGAACAATGTCATCTTGTGTCAGAAATGGTTATCCAATTTTAGAGTCTGTCGCTTTTATCATTGTACTGTAAGTCATACATTGTCATGTGTCACAATAAAACATTTCAACTCGCTAAGTAAGTCACAGCTTGTACATTTGAAGGGTCACAGCACATCTATTCCTTCATTTGTGCTCAGTGATCAATAATTAACTGACCAACATTTTCATTCCTACTTTTAACATCTGTCCAATTAGTTTTCTAAAGTTGAGCCAACAACAACACAAAAAAATTGCCCGAGCCAGTTGGTTTCTTCTTATCTACATCTTCTTTTTCTTTACTTTGTAGAAATGTAGCATATTTTTATGTACCCTAAGATATAAATGATTTATTATACCTTATATTATCTCTTAAAACTGGACACTGCAACTTCAAGTACTATGAATCTTTTTTTAGTGTCCTCCTCTCATTGGAAGAGTTGCACTCTGAGCTAGTTCTTTATATTCCAGTCCTTGTAGTGAATGAGAGTCTAATCAACTCTTCAGCTAGATTATATGAATTGGGTGTCCTGCAGTAATGCTTCTTCTCGTCTAATTTATGAGACTCTCAATCTTCCTGCTACAGTTTGAGGACTCCATTACCCTTGATGACCGAAGGAAAGCAGCCTACCTTCCCCTTCAGACAAAAGATGACTTTCAGTCTCCTTTAACATGTGCTAAAAACACAAGACAAGAGCAGAAATTGCCAAATGTACTTAGGGTTAGGTTTCACAGTGGTACACTACCAGTCCAAAGTTATTGACTGTTCAAAAACTTTTGACTGGTAGTGCATGTTTGGTTGTTTTAGATATTAAGAGGAAGGTATGAAGGTGTTTCTTCATCTGTAGGCAGACACTTTTGGCCTTGTTTTTAACATGCATTTTTTTTCAGGGACATTATTTATCAAGATCATTATTTATAAGATCCATTCATCCATTCTCCAACCTGCTTTTCCTCTTTATGGTCACTGGGGCTGAAATCGTTTTTGAATCTTTTATAATGACCCTGACAAACAACCTTCAAAACAAGAAAAGAAAAGGAAATTGTTTATTATACTCTGTAAGTGACAATTTATTTAAAAAATGGATGGACGGATGGATGGATTTTCATAGTTTAAGATTAAAAGTCTCTGTAAAATAAGGGAATTGAAAAGTAGAAATGCTTTCAAGACAGTTCATGTGAACTTCATATACTGAAAAAAGAAAGAAAGAAAGAATGTTTGAAGAAGAAAGAAATGTATATATGTTCCCTAGAAAATAAAAAAGTGCCTGAGAAACTGAATAAACATCCAATAAACATCTGTGAGTAAGACCTGGAAGTTAGTTCTTCCATGCTGAGGTTTCTCTCAGCACGAGACAGAACTCAGAGCATGGGTGTCTTATATCTCTGCACTAGTGTATGTGCGTCAGGCAGCAGTGAGCTGTCAAAGATCAGCATATAAATAGTAATTGAGCGCTCCAGGCGTCAGGAGCAGGACATAGAGACACTGTGGCCCCTACTCCACAGGAGCACCCAGCCTCAAACGGCCTCTGCTGAATGACAAAATGAAGGGAGGAGAGCATGTCAACTCCCCACGATTGCTCCATCTCTGTGTCTCACTCTTACGATGGGGCAAGAAGTAGCCCGCGGACAACAGCATGGAGCGCCAGTCAACTTTTTTGCATCAGCAGACATACATAAATCCAAATAAATAACCTACTTATTTTACCCCCTTACTAAATCAAATCCCACCACTGTTTTAGTCAAATTATACTCTAAGTACACAAAGTATGGCTAATGCATTGCACGTATGCAGTCCTGATTTACACTGATTTGTCACTAAATGCTTTACATATTGTATTACTGGGTCTGCTGAGGCAGTAATAAATTTCAGTACTGTTGGGGGCAATCCAGTTATTCGATTCAGTATTTTTTTTTTTTTAACTGTTAAAAAAAGCTGAATGAAGTAGCGGCTTATTATGAAATAAAGTCAGTTTGGGTTACATAAGCTAAGGCTTCAACTTACAACTTTTTAAAGTAATATGTAAAATTGCATATACAATTGTGTATGACAAAAAACATCTTGATGAAAATAATTTCAATTCCTTTGGATATATATCAGCTAAAATATATGTTGATCTTACTTAAGGAAAACAATATCTCTAATGCTGTAAACTACAGTATAGAGGGAACTCTGTCAGTTGGTACATTACTATAATACTAAAGGTTAAAATTAACAAAGTACAAAATATTTAATTCAATTGGTATTATAATCAACACTTAAATAAAAACTGAGGTTTATACAAACATTTAAACGTCTTTCTTTTATTTAAAGGAAGTAATACTTTTATTCACCAAGGATGTGCTAAAGTGATAAAAAGTGATTGTAAGCAAAGACTTACATTGTTAGAAAAGAATTATAGAAAAAAAAAATGCTAATCATGTGAAACTGAAGTAATGGCTGATGAAAATTCAGCTTTGCGTCGCGGGAATAAATTATATTTTAAAATACACTAAAACATAAAAGCCACCATTTTAAACTGTAATAATAATTCACATTATTAAATTTTTTTCTAAAGTTTTGATCAAGTAAATGCAGCTCTGATAAGCATAAGAGAATTTTTTAAAACATTTAAGGCAGTGTATTATAAATAGGGGTGGGAAAAAAAATCGATATTGCAATATATTGTTGTGCTCTCTGTCGCAATAAATAATCGATACACTAACGGCCAATATCGATATTTTATTACAACGCAAAAGGATTAATTTACCCGTTGTCAGTGTCACTGTCACTACCCAATATCTACCATTCTGTTTGCGGGGGGCGCTGTTCGAGTAAATAGGGGTAAAGTGGCGGAAGCAGCGGCCAGTGAAGAACACAAGTTAACTAACAACAACAGAGAACAAGCGCAGAAAAAAGAGAAGTGAGAAGAATGGCGGAAAATAATGAAAAACAAATCAAAGACCCACCCGCTAGTTGAGCATGCTGATCAGTTAGTGTTCCTCAAGAAGAATATGCCTTGATGTGTCCACTGTCCAGGTTAACATAAAGCACTTTAGGGGCCGTTCACATGTCGCGCCTAAAAACGCATGGAAAATGCTAGGCGAGCCGCTTTCTTCCTTAAGCCCCGTTCACACTACATGCGACTTCTGTCGCTGCATGTCACCAGAGGCTGGCGATGAGGTCGCTAGTGGGCGTTCTCATTACTGGTTGCTTAGTAACGTCATTTAACAGAAGTTTTTATCCAAAGCAACTTTAGAAACAAAGACAAGCAGGTTACAATTCATTTTAATGCAGTTAATATTGCTTTTAATATGTGGGCAGGGACATGTCATATAAAACAGGACAATTACTAACGGCAACAATTAGTTTCTCCATCACTGCTAGAGCTGAAAGGAGAATGATCACATGAGCACTATCGTCTTCTTTGCTATTGGCTGTCGCTCCCGAAAGTCGCTCTGCATTTGCATAAAGTTGAGAGACTCTGAACTTTGTCGCGTCGCTGGACACGCCCACATCCGGTCGCCAACGGTCGCTGACGGCCGCTGTCGCTCTCGTCGCCGGAAATCGCCAGCTCTCCATTGAAATGAATGGGATCGCGTCGCTTTGTCGCTGCGTGTCGCGTGTAGTGTGAATGGGGCTTTATCAACAAAGAGCTCGGGCGCTTGCGCTCCGGAAGCGTCTGCCGTTTCTAAGCAACCATCAGCTGCGCTCTAGCTCCAAGCCTATGCATCTCCATGCATTGTTTCTTCTATTAGCGTCAAAATAATGGGGGCTTGACAAATCATAAAGTTCAGGAAATCCCTGGACCACAATGATGAGCTGCTCCTCCTTGTTTCTGCTGAGGTTTCAATGTAACGGAAAAACGTGAGGAAGCTGATTAGTTGGTTCATGTCACATGACCTGCGGTGCGCTTGCGACATTCTGAAAAGTTGAGATGTTTTTATCTCGATGCGGCGCGGACGCGCCTGGAAAAACGACTGCGTCGCTTCCATTATGCCCGCGCAAGCCGCGCGTCTACATTTGAAATAACGAACTTGAGCGCGCAAAAGACGCTACATGTGAACGGCCCCTTACAGTAACTTACTACTGACGTTTCAGTATCATGGTTTACACATGTTAATTAATGTTTACATGTTGTTTTTTAATGTTCATGCACTTTTATCTGTCTAGCTGTACAGAGTTTACATTTTAGACCAGGAGGCAGTAAGTTATTATGCAATTGCATAATTCTTTGCACAATTTGGAAATGTTGGCATTAATAAATGCATAAGATTTCCTTATTATGGGTATTTTTTTCTTTTTCAGTCACATATATCGTGATATATCGATGAAATTTCCTCCAATATATTGAATATCGTAGATATCGCGAATCGTGATATTATCATTATCGTGGACCAAATATCGCCACAGAATTGAATCGTGAGTTACCTGTATCGTCCCACCCCTAATTATAAAGCTTAAATAGATTCATCATTTAAAAACAGAATAGACTAATCTTGGGATTTAAGAATCGATATGCATTCATAAAAACTAATCAAAATCTATGTATTATTTTCAAACTGATAGATGGCCATAAAAGAAAACATAATATCAATTCAGATATATTTTTAAATACAGAAATGTATGAAGTCAAACTTGCATTGTTAGAAGTATTTCTGTTCACATACTTACAATTAGTATGTTTTGGGCCTTAGGAGTGAAGAAGCGTAATGATCAAATTCTAATGGAATCTATGAGATCAAAGGAGACAGATACAGGCGGTACACATACAAGCATTCAACTAGCTGAAAAAAAAAAACACACATACACAGGAAGACAATAATAGGAAAGGACTTGTCCTGTCAGAGACCTTCATAGTGATAGAATGCCATGTGCTCCTATGTGACAGTGTGATATTGGTTCAGGCTGAGTTTGATAAATGCATTGGTCATATGAGAAGCAGAAAACCAAGGCCTCGTTGAGCAGATGTCCTATATGAGAACACCGCCAGGCCCAGCGGCGCTCCCACACTGGGGCCTCCAACATGCCTCTCTGGAAATGAGATCGCGAGTCATTCCTACGAGAACATTCACACCGTCCCTTATCGATAACACCTCTTCAGGTTTTGGAGGAAGTTGGTAACAAAAGAATGACTTTGCGAAGTCACTTGTGAGAGAAAAAGATGTGCCTGTTTTGGCAAGAGCCCAAGGTGAACGAGAAGAAGGAAAGATGAACAGAAGCGGGTGACCTCTCTTCAGACAGGTGCGACCCCCCTCTCAAGACCACCTGCCTCTCCTAACAGGGTCAGCCTATTAATTCTGCCCCCGTACGGCCACTGCTACAGCTGCTGAAACAGTGAGAGAAAGATTGCCTAACCTGCTCCAGCCCATCACTCTTTAGTTCAGTGTGCCATTCCAGGAAAGTACTATGGTGGTGCCACGGTACAGTGCAGCGCTGAAGAAAGCAACAACTAAAAATAGAAATGCGACTAACTTAACTACATTTTTCAGTAGTGTGGCAGTACCTCAGCTATTTTCAAAACAGCGCATCTTTTTTAGTAACAAACTAGTAGGTGGTGCAGTGTGACAAAATGCTATATTGCTGTTTTTTGACACATCGCATTGTGTATACAACAAGCTCGGCAATAATCAAATGCACACTCCTACCATGTCCTCTCTTGCAAGCAGCATTGGGAAATCCTATTCATTTACATGAACGAGTTCAAAAAATGAGTCTGCACAGAAAGCCCTGCGCGGCAATTTACAGCTGTTTTTGTCAGAGTAAAACATTTAATCAAATGCTGCTGTGCATTATAGTTTTTAAACCAGTTATAGACAACAAATGGGGTCATTTCTAGTTTCATTAGATGTATTTAATGTAAAATTGTCTATTCAAGTTAAGTGCTGTCAAATTAGAGGTCCTTGTTTTTGTCAGACAAAATAAATATCATAAACACATAGTGCTTATTATTAATGTCCCCATGAAATCAAAAAAGTTTTTGAGCTTTTAGTAAAAATATGTTAGCCTTAAGGTTATCTATAAGCAAAATAAGCTAAATTTACATTTACAAGATAGACACACTTAAAACTTACAGTCTCTAACTTTCGCCAATATGGACCAATGATTTTGATGACATCACCCTGCACTTCTACTTCTCATCAAACTTTCTGTCCAATCAAAAGCTCTCTAGAATCCAAAGAATTTATATTTTCTACACGGTGAATGGCATGAAGTGCACTATATAGGGGATAGGGAACGATTCAGATAGTGTAAATATGCATTATGTTGGGACGAATGAAGTTTGGTTTCGCTTTGTGTCACACGAACCACTGCAGCACGCACACAGTCTGTTCCTGTCCAAAGACACGATAGCGAATCATATGCATGAGTTAGCGTAGACCATAAAACGTATCAGATCGAATTGTTACATCTGATCAAATGCACATCAACATTCTTCAGCTTGGGCAAAACACATAATTTTTGCTTGGTTGGAACAGCAGCTACGCTAATTATTTCTCTATTTGTTTCTCTGTTTCTGCCACGGGATTTCCATCCCGTGGTAACTAGGAATTACACAAGATTCAGCCTGGATTCAGAAGAAGAGATGATGCCAACCCCCCAGAGGACCGCCGATGATGCCAGCCTTGAAACAACATACAGCACTACACAATTTTTCTACAAGTTTGATTGCAACACATAATCATTACTATTAGTGTTCATCATCTGTTTTTGATTACGCCATTACTGTTTTTAATATTTATACCATAGTACATCGACTTAACATACAGTAGTCACCACTAATAAGCTACTAAATATATTGTTGTAGCCTACATTTTTTTTGTACAGCTGCTTTGCAACGTTTTGTATTGTGAAAAGCGCTATACAAATAAACTCGAATTGAATTGAATCGAATTAAAATCTTCACAGAATACTATGTTTTATAGCGATATGGATGATATTGTGGCTGTCATACACTGTCAAATGTGGCTTTACCAAACGATATAAACGAAAGTCTATTGACTACTTTAAAAAGAGACTGCTTGATATGTCCCGCTCTTTCTTCCTGTTTCAGTTGAAATTACGTCAACACATAGAATAAAGCTGCAAGTTTCAAAGTACTTTAGTGGACCTTTGCAAAGGGAAAATGCTTGTAGAGTAATTCAGAAAGTTTCAAGGTAGCTTCTTTAACACTAGTACAGTGATGGTACCGAATAGTAATGCCATGATACTTTAAATATATTTTTACTAGATTCATAAACCTTGGTTTCTGTGGTAGTCCAAAGCATTTCAAAGAATACCATGGCACTTGTCTAAACACCCAGTAGGCAACATCAGATGTACCTGGTCTTCAAAGAGCTGCTCAGAATGTGTGCTGAAAAGCTCTCTCAAAGTATGACACCAAAGGCATCCTTATGCATTTTCTTATTCTGAAAATCTTTTTTCTTTTCATATAGAGAAACTAAAGGGTGAAATGTGATAAATGATAAAAGGACAGCCTCTTCGTGCAGGTCATGGAGAGAGCAGAAAAGCTCCAGATGTGTTCTTGCCTGTAGGAACATGGGCTAGAGAGGGGGGTCATCCAGTCTGTGTTTAGTGAGTTTGGAGATTATTCATGTGTGTGGAACCAGAAACATTGCGAAAACTTACAAAAAACACAAAACTCAAAATCAAGGTCAAAAAACTTTTTTCTCATCTTTTTTTCCACTATAATACTAAATGTACAAAAGATCATGTCCTCCCTGAGAATAACCCAAAAAACATTTTGTGTTTCGATGTGAAAAATCTGACCTTCTGAAAAAATAAGGTCAGTGTCACAAATTTGCTTATTTCTTCAACAATTTTCCTTTCCTTACGCACTCAGTGGCCTTAGTCTCGCGTAGCCAGACCTTCAGACTGACGGCTGAAGGTATGGAATTCATGGCAGCTTTAATTGGCCAAGGCCCGCCCATAAGGCCGTTTGACCGACATATCAAACAACCAATCACAGTTCGTTTCATTCAGCGTCACTTTTCGGGGCGTAGAAATGCCCCCACAACAACAGACTGGCATGCAACAAGTCAGTCATTGAAATAACCAGCATTGAAAGTTAACGAAGAAGAGGGAGAACAAGCAGTAAGTCAGTAATTTGTTCGCGAACGTTGCAAATGTGCATAACAACAACGGCGTCTGCATAAGCACCTTTTAGCAAAACGCCGAGTAAATCAGTCTGCGCTTTGTTTCCCGGCGGACCGAAAATAAAAGCGACACTCGCGTGTTCCGGAAATCCGATCAAATTCAACTAATCAGATGACGACTTCGACATTCCTGAAGTGTTTCCAGTTAAGTGTACCATATGCATCAGACGTTTAGCCAACGTTCCGTGGGCGTGACGTCTGAGGCTGAGACTACAGTGGCCTTGACACCACACGGACAACATAAAAAATCTTGAGGCCAGTGGAATTGTTATCAATCATCCATATAAAGGTCAAATAATGTGCTGGAGGTACAGTGACACCACTTTTCTTTAAGGACAGCTAACAAGAGAAAAAGAGAGAGAGACCCTGATCCCATAGTCTGAAGCTTTAGGTAATACATCTTACTGTACATGCACAGATACAACACAAAGTGTGAAAACACAGTACTTCCCAGTACTGTGCAGTACTTGCAGTTCACCCAAAAATTCTGTCATTAATTAGTCACCTTCATGTCGTTCTAAAGCTGTAAGACCTTTGTTCATGTTTTTTGGAACACAAATTAAGACATTTTTGATGAAATCCAAGAGCTTTCTGAGCCTGCACAGACAGCAACAAAACTACCACATTCAAGGCCAAGAAACGTAGTAAGAACACATGTGTTCATGTGACATCAGTGGTTCAACTGTAACTTTATGAAGCTACAAGAAAGAAATTGTTGAATAGTCGTTATTTTTGTTTTCTTTCTGCACAAAAAGCATCATCATAGCTTCATAAAATTACAGTTGGACCGCTGATGTCACATGGACTATTTTAGCGATGTCCTTACTACATTTCTGGCCCTTGAACATGGTAATTACATTGCTGTCTATCCAGGGTCAGTAAGCTCTCGGATTTCATCAGAGATATCTTTATTTGTGTTTTGAAGATGAACAAATGTTATATGGGTTTGGAATGACATAAGGGTGAGTAATTAATAACAGAATTTTCATTTTGGGGTGAACTAACGCTTTGAGTAAACGGATATTTTAACTCTTAATAAAATGGCTGTTATGAAAATAAAAACTGCTATCCTTATGCATAAAAAAAATAAATCAGAAATACAATATCCGTCAAAATGTAATTAACTAATGAAAGTATTGATGCTTAACCCCACCGTGGAGACAGGAGTAATTGGGTTCACCCTGTTTAAATTGAAAAATATGTTTACATATCTAGCGATACAACACTCCAACAAATTAGTGTTGGGTTTTGTCATGTGTGCGATTTGTTGCTCTCCAGATAGCAGGCAGCATATTGATGAGCGTGCCATGTTAAAGCTAGCGGCCTAAACCCGTGTCTAGTTAAACCCCCTCAAGCGGACAGGTCTGCCAGGCCGTAATTAATGCACAAACATTGACTTTCAAACAGGCTGTGGCCCCAGGCCATGCTTTGTGGCTGATTCTGATTCCTAGCCATGCCAAGGTAAGAGATGAAGATCATTTGGCTCACCTGTGCTGATCTGAGACCTTTACCTGTTGATACACATTCACTGCTGGCCCACTGGCGCTCCACCTTCCTAACCTGGAAATATCACTCAGTACAACATCAGACTCCAAGCAGTGTTTACATAGACGTTCAATACTGAACATATAAATAAATCGAAAAATAAATGATGCTCAAAGAGGCATAACTAGTCAAGTCTAGTTCGAGAAAGTTTATCCAAATAGGACAAGTGCACACATCAGCTTCCTTCTAAGCAACAGCAAAGGCCACACTATGGGCAAAATAGAGAAAGTAATCTATGCTTTGCCACACAAAGTCCCCTTTATATCAATATAGCATCAAGCCAGTGAAGAGAAAAAGAATGATGCCAAATGTAGGCCAGTCAATTGATGGATCTGTCTGTGACATTGAACAGGCGTCTGTCTGGAACGGGCGCATCGAGATACAAAGTGAAATCTGTCACTGCAGTTTGTGTTAATTTCAGAGTTTATTCAAATCATTTATTGATTTTTTTTCCCCCCAGAAAACAGCTCATTCTAAGACAATGCGAAATAGGAGAGACAGACATTAAATAAGGTAGAAAGGAGGTAAACTATGAAGAAAGAAAGAGAGAAAGAAAGAAAAAGAAAAATGGCAGAAATAAGTAACAAATAAAAGAAATTAGGAAACAAAGTAAAAAAGGAAAGAAGAATTTAAAGATGACATGTTATAAAAATCTGACTTTTTTTCCACTGTGCTATAGTTGGGTCCCCAGTGTATATACCAACCCAGAAAACATGAAAAAGGACAACCCAGTAACTTTGTTTCGGTAAGCCTTTTTCTGCAAACGTGAAAAATGAACGCGTCAGATAAACATGCGATTTCTTTTCCATCAGTTTACCCTCACAGACACAACTGACTGTTTTTGTAACTCCTGTGTGTTTTTATCACACAGGGGTATATATTTGACAGTTTAAGTGCAATAAGACATGAAAGAGAACTTAGTTTAGTACTCACATGCTGTGTGACAGCCGCTTTCTGTGCGTGTGCTTTGGAAGTGTGCTCAGAAAACCCTAAATCAGAAGTTTAAACTACAGGGTGGGCCATTTATTTGGATACACCTTAATAAAATGGGAATGGTTGGTGAAATTAACGTCTTGTTTGTCGCACATTAGTATACTATTCAAGATACTAATGTGCCACAAACAGGACATTAATATCACCAACCATTCCCATTTTATTAAGGTGTATCCATATAAATGGCCCACCCTGTATTATGGTTTAAACACATGATTTCAATATGATGACATGACAATCAAAACCAAACAGATGTTTTTTTGCAGAGTATCTGAGTTATGAGTTGTAAAGGTGCAGTCCTATTCTGGAAAAGTGGCGGGGAGCAGCAGCTCATTTGCAATTAAAGAGACATGAATGAAAACAGCATGTTTCTGCTTCCATTCAAAATGGGGATTTTCAAACTTATATAATAAATGACCTGTTGGGTATTTTGAGCTGAAACTTCATTCTACACATTCTAGGAACACCTAAGATATCTATTAGGGGAGAGTGGGGTGAGCTGTGCCAGTTTTTACTCAAAGTGACTTTATAGTGAAGCCATGACAGTAATCCCTCCAATTTAAGCATGTACATATATTTCAGGATGTGGTGCATCCCTGGGAACAATAACTTTGGATCTGAAATAAACTGATTCAGAATTATAGCTTTCAGAAAAAAAGTGGTCTTGTGGCACAACTTGCCCCTGGTGAGGGGTAAGTTGTGCCTTTGGGGAGAATACATTGGGGTTAATTGTGCCAGTGATTATTTAAGTAAAAAAAGAACATTTTAATGTCATGAACTGTAATGCAATATAAAATCAAGACAAATTCATAAAAAAATGACTAATTTAAGGTTTATTTAGATATCATTACCCTATTAAACTATTGGCATGTCATATTTCCTACTTTTTCGGAAAACTCAAAAAAACTCAAATATACAATATATGATATTTGTGAATCATTAGAAGACTGTCTGTCAATCATGTAACATATAATAAAAAAGTGACTTATTATTGAACATTTCTGAACATCCGATTGTGACTTAAGCCACTTAAAAAACTAACAAATGGCAGGTAAATCAAACAATGATGAGGCACGCTCATCTCCTTATACAGATTATCTCTGTGGGTATGTAGGTCTAGATCAGGGGTGACCAACCCCGTTCCTGGAGATCTACCATCCTACAAAGTTCAGCTCCAACCCTAATCAAACACCCCTGAACCAGCTAATTAATCTCTTAGGTCGCATGTGATAATTACAGACAGCTGTGTGGGAGCAGGACTGAAACTAAAGTCTGCAGGTACTGTAGGTAGATCTCCAGGAACAGGGTTGGGCAGTCCTGGTCTAGATGGTCTAAATCCACTATTACTATTACTTAACATCCCACTGGCACAACTTACCCCTGCCCCGTGTCTATAATTGTTCAAACGCAACAATCAAAAAACCTTGATCATATAAATTTTACTTTGAAAGGCAAAAAACAGTTTTTTTTTAACAAAAATGTGCTTAGATGTCATGCCATGTGTGTCTCTCCTCTTTGGGGGATAGGTAAATTGGATGGCTCTTCAAAAGTATGTGGTCACATGACTCATTTCTTCTACGGTTTTCTAGAAACAAGGGTGGAACAACTTACCCCCATGGCACAAATCACCCCACTCTCCCCTACATATTGTAAAAAGGGGTATAATAGGTCTCTGTCTAAAATAAAAATTAGGAAAGTAAAATGTAAAGGAGGCAGGAAGTCTCAAGTACTTGATGTACTTGAGAATGATCTATTCTTCCATAATCTCCTGTCAGTCAAGATATGCAACAGATCCTAAATAATAGTGACGCCTTCTCATGAAAGACGGAAAATGCTGACAAGTGTCTTTTCATTATAAGGCCTGAGGTTTACGGCTTAATCCATTTTAATACAATCACCAGGGAGTGGGGCAAAAAAGTGGCCATTACATTTTTCATAATCTTCCATTTCTGCGAGCCACAGATAGCAAGCATAATTAATCCCTATGATAAACGACTCACTGACGAGGATGTCATCACTTTATTTTGGAGGATGTGAGCTGGCTCTGTGTTGTTTCTGCAGTAAGTTCTCTCTAAGCCAGGCCGGTCTTTTGAACAAAAATTTGATAAGGAGGGTCTAATGGGATCCATATGCATAAGTGATGAAAACTTTATGGATCAGGTATGAGAGTTTAGAAGCAAGTTAACTTATAGCTTTAGAACTGTGACAGAAAGACAACAAAAAGCATGATGGAGCAATAATTGTAATTAGTAAAGCTCATCAAAATCATATCTAATTCTTTTATCAAAAGTGATAAGGTTCTTGATGAGTCTTATTTGATGAGCAGGTTTCTCTACCGTATTAGACTATTATTAAACTAATCCAGGCATGGAACTGAACAGTCAAATTGGTATTTTTAAATAAACTTTTATCTTCGTGAGTTCAGAGTCGTCATCGAAATTGATTTTCATGCGAGCATATCATGGAGGGCATATTGACACTGTGAAAGCAATTGACTGTAACCTTGGGCTATGTATATCTCCTCATATGATCCACTGATTAATTATAACTCTCGCTGCCTGTTTACGCTACAGTTCTCACATTATTTCTTTCATTTAGCACTGTTATCAACGAGTGAGAAAAAAGGTCACACATTTCCAGATTTCTTAATATCATTATTATGAAAAGTGTACGTTTAAGAAAAAACACACTGACACTGTAATTACACTGTTTTGCATGATGTAAGGCTGTCAAACACTGACAGAGACAGAAGGACAATTAATGTGACTGTGTGAAGGTGATGCCCTTGTCTTGTAGACTGTAATGTACCGTAAAACAACTGACACATCGGAACAACTGAATCCAATCATCATTCTCTTTATGTTTAGTCTATTGTTTATGTAATCAAATTAGCATCATATTAGTCTTAGACCTACTGTAGTTGGAAATATTAGGACATGAGCATACAATAATTTCCTTAGAAGATGCCATTATGTGTATTTATAGTTTTGGTCCTCAAATCTGATAAAAGTGCAATATTCAAGTGATATTAGAACTATAAACATTTCACTGTCTGTATCACTCTGCTTGCAGTATTTCTCACATTTACTATGTCAGATGCACGCTCAGTCAATATCTCCTTATAATATTGTACTCCACATAATAAACAGATTTTAACACAGTAATATAAACTTTTACTGAAGCAACTCAAAGTTTCTTCGTTACTAGTTCAAAAGTGACGTTTTAAAATTAGTAACAGAGGCTTGGGCTCAGTTGTTAAACTATCAAAATGAGATTTGAATCCATGGCGGAAGAAAGTAGTTCCGCCAAAAAAGGTTTTATAAAGACACTCAGTTGTTGTTTCTTATGTATTTACACACTTGTTCCGTCAAACTTTGTACAAATGCAGTATCACACTCGTAGCTGTGAGATATGACTGTTTATCGGCATCTACGGCTGAATCACAGCTGTGCCGATATACAGCCATATATTATCGCTGTGAGTGGGATATTGCTCATATTAGCACAAACTAATATCTGGGTACAGATAATAGTATAAAATGGATTTCATATTAAAATAATATAACAAAATAAAACAAATATGACACATGTGTAAATAAGTAAGGAACTACTTTTTTAGGACATGTCCTAACATTTATTACTAGGAAATATAAATGGCTGTTTCTGATAAGTCACTGGAGTAAAAAGATAAAACATGATCATGTGATATTGTTTTTGTATAACAGTTCAGTAAACACGAAAATAATACTGAGAACATTTTAGATGTAAAATTGCCAGTTACTTAGTTTTTGCTCTGCCAACGAAAACAGAATGGAACAAGGCCGTTGTGCATCCTGAATGCTTTTTGAATGAATTGGTTGAGTGAATAATTCAATGACTCTTAAAAACAGCCACATGTTACACTGCTGTATGAATCAGTGTATTTGAACAAAACAGATTTATTGACTCAATTGTAAAAACAGTCACTTGTTGCCACCTACTGGTATGTACATGCACTACTGTTCAACAGTTTGGAGTCAGTATTTTATATTTACTTACTTTTTAATTACTACTTCTATTTTACTTTATTAATATCTTTATTTAGCAAAGATGAATTAAACTGATCAAAAGTAACAGTAAAAACATCACAGTTCAAACAAAAATTGAGCAGGCACATTTTCAAGATTGATTATAATAGGAAATGTTTTTAAGCACAGAACCAGCATATTAGAATGATTTCTGAAGGTTCATGTGTCATTGAAAATTCTGCACAATCATCAAAGGAGTAAATGACATTGTAAATTCTACATTTATTTAAAATAATCACTATACATTTATATTTTTTACTGTATTTTTGATCAAATAAATGCAGCCTTGGTAAGCATAAGAGAAAAACATTAACAAATCTTACCAACCCCAAACCTCTAAACGGGAATAAACCTGTCCACTGACATCTGTGCAAATATATCTACCACGGTATAAACAGTAAAGCTAAATGCTACCGGCTGACACGTACCATCACACATCCCACCGCTAACGCACATTTTCTAAAAGCCACAGCTGTTTCCTTGTGGGACAGTGAATAAGTAATAGAGGGCTGTGTTAGATAAACAGGTTATGACCTCTTCTATTGAGACAGATAGTTCCATGTCAGTAGAGAGGAAAATAAAAGTGCACCCTCAGCATTGTGCACTCTGATTGGACACGCTGAGACCAAGTGAGCAGTGCTTAAAGAGGTCTCTGGTGGCAGAACCCTGGAGTGACTCCAACATGGACTACCGGCTACTCCATCATGTTAATGTTCACAAATGTGTGTGTGTACAACAACATGAGTTCCTCACTGTCTTCAATTTGTTCTTGACCTCACCCCAGGCAGGTTTCTCTGTGGCAGCACAACCAAAACTTGAAAAGAAAGGCCAGATAATTTTGAAAAAAGGCCTGCAGCTACACTGAATGCAGGAGTAGTCTTATGGGTTAGCCTTAGGATGTGTCTGCACACCACCGATTGCAGCATTGCGATGGCAGGTGTGACACCAACGTGAGCTACAAAAGAGATGCCAGCGTCTCAGTTCGGTGAGCACCTTGAGGAGAAACATCTGACATTTCCGTGTCTTTCTCACTGACTTCACCTGAACTGAACCGCACCGCCTAGCAACCAGTAAACGCCCCCGCCGGGTCTCCAGTGTCCACCTACAGCAATGAAAGACGTGCGAACCGTTCCACACGAAAGAGCACTTCACCTTTAAGTTAAAAACACTTTAGATCTTTTCGAAAACCTAGTGAGCTACCATGCTGTCTACTGCCATTTAGCTGAAACGAAACCTTGACCAACACTCAACATGGAGGCAATTAGATCGTTCTTAAAAAATGTTGATTTCCTGAAAACAAAAAGATAAACACAATTCTGAGGGGGAAAAAGACTGATATGTACTCAGAACTGAGTTTACATCTCACAATTCTGACTTAATAAAGTCAGACTTAATAAAGTCAGAATCTCAGAAAAAAGTCATAATTGCGAGATATAATTGTGACTTTATTTCTCAGAATTGCGAGTTTGTCTTGCAATTCTGACTTAATAACTTGCAATTGCGAGTTTATATCTCACAATTCTTTTTTTCTCAGAATTCTGAGATATAAACTTGCAATTGTGAGTTATAAATTCCAATTCTGAGGGGAAAAAATGCTGATATGTTCTCAAAACTGAGTTAATATCTCACAATTTATAAATCTCACAATTTACTTAATAAAGTGAACTGCGAGATATAAACTCACAATTTTGAGAAAAAAGTCGGAGTTGCCAGATATAAACTCAGAATTGTTGTTTATTGTGAGTTTTTATTCCTCCGAATTGTGACTTTATTTCTCAGAATTGCAAGTTTGTCCTGAAATTCTGACAATTTAACTCACAATTGAAAGTTTATATCGCAATTCTAAGAAAATAAGTCGGAAAAGTTATATCTCGCAATACTGATTTTATTTTTCAGAATTCCGAAACTTGCAATTGCGGGGAAAAAAAAGTCAGAATTGTGAGATGATAAGTCACAATTACCATTTTTTATTCAGTGGAGGAAACAGGCTTCCACTACTGCTTACCGCAAAAAAAAAAAAAAAAAAGAAGATTAAAAAAGAAACTAATAAATTACAGTAAATTACAAAAATAGTATACGAGATCAATGAAACCAGATTATATATATATATATTTATGTAATTTTAACAATTTTATTTAACGATTTCTTTGATATGTGGTACATATAAATGTTAGATAAATAATCTGTTTTTTATTATTCTCAAATATGTGGACACTTTTTTAGAACTGAATAAACTATATAATAATTCTGCATTATTCTCTCATTGTTTTGTGACTGGCTTCTCTGCATGGGTTCAAAAAACTCACTAGGTTTGAAACAGAGCAATTCTGTCACACATCATCCCTCATTTTTATAGTTAAATAAAGGCAACTGCACTATAGCCTGATGATTATAGGTCATATATACATATATACGTAGCTTTTTTTTTTTTTTTTTAAATAGCCACAACAAAAAGCCATTCTGCCCTATTCTCCTGTCGACATTTTCAATATATCTTCCTTGCTGAAATGACATGGACTATCTCCCTGATGTCATATTACAGTCTTACCTGCCACAGTCCCTGCTGAACTTGAAATGATATTTACCGTTCGGATAGCAAATCGCACCATCACGACAGGCATTTGTTTCTATTAACCATTCAATCTCAGCTTTCGGAGCTCCGGTGGGGGATTGCATTTATTATCCGCATCCCTTAAATGACAGATGGACTAAAATAAACAAACGTGTATTAAAAAAAAAAAAAAAGAGGAAAAAAAAAAATGACCACGGTTCTTTAAAGCCACAAGTGCAGTGACAACAGCACTGCTTAGTAACGCTTAGTTTCTCTGAGCATGGCATGGATTCCCGGGTTCAGTCAAGGTTTTATTAGGAGGGAATCTCCACAATCTGTTTCATGTGTCAGAGCCTGCGTGGGTGATGCGGGCCGTCTGGATCAGGGTCCGAGACGCTGTATTAAACCGTCTGCTGGTTGCAAATTTGGAAGCGGCAGCCAAATAAAGTGTCACACTGCATTTTTCACCGGCAGATTAAAGCAGTGTAGGTCTGAATTACACCAAATTAGATGGGAAAATGGGAAATAAAGCAAACAGATGACTGGAGCTGCTTGATGCAGCAGAGAGAAGTAGCACGTTGGTGGCATATGGACAATCAGTGGCTGTGATTGAAACAGAGTTTTCCAGGCAATGTAACAGCCCTGATAAAGCCAGTGCAATCACGCAGGGTTTTTTTTTTTTAGATGAGATGTCACAGTTGTTCTTCCCGTAACCCTGCACAATTTGTAAGACGGAAGTAATACGTTATACAACAGATTTGAGATATATGGAAATGGAAAGAATTTATGTAGAGACTAGAAACAAATAATAGTTGACATATCCTACCAGAAAACTAAACCAAAACATTTAGGTGACAATATTTAAACAGTACAGAAGGGGTGTAAACTTTTGAACAGGATAAAAAATTCTGCCTAAATTTTGCCTAAATATCATATTTTTTTCATTTAGTACTGCCTTTCAGAAGCTGCAGAAGACACTTACATGTTTCCCAGAAGACAAAATATGTTACCCTGATCTTTAAATTCCAAAAGTTTTCACCCCCACCTTTTAATGCATAGTGTTTCTTTCTTGAAGCATAATGAGCGTTTGAACCTTCTGTAATAGTTGCATATGAGTCCCTCAGTTGTCCTCAGTGTGAAAAGATAGATCTCAAAATCATACAGTCATTGTTGGAAAGGGTTCAAATGCACAAAAATGCTAAACAATTGTGGGACCTGAAGGATTTTTCTAAAGAACAGTGGGCAGTTTAACTGTTCAGGACAAACAAGGGACTCATGAACAACCACCACTAAAAAAAAACAAAAAACAGCTGTGGATCATTTAATACACAGTATTCAGAATCAAGTGTATGTAAACTTTTGAACAGGGTCATTTTTATAAATTCAACTATTATTTTCTCTTGTGGACTAGATGTAAACCTCTTTTATGTGAAATATCTTATTCAGGTCATTGCTAAATAAAAAAATAACAGACATTTTGAGATCCCTCTTATTTTGGTAAAATATCAAAAACAAACAAAAAAGTCCATAATGGAACCCTATATGTTTGCACTGGAATGAAAATATTGATGCATGATATGATCCTTAGCTCAAGTGGTCACAGTAGCACAAACTATGTGGAAGAATAGAATGTAAAAAATACATTTGCTCTTTGCCATTTCAGTTAACCTTACTAAAGAAATAACTGCACATATTACTAAAACATGCTGCGGTCGAACATTTACAGGTACGTGACCAAGTTTGGTTTAGAAACCTTTACTTTAAGAAGTACTGAAATAGAGCAATAGATTTTATTAAACCCCTACTAACAGGGCAGCCACTGTAATTGATTCATCATGTTGGTTAGGGCAGGGGGCTCAATAGATGTCTACGGCTGCCACAGTCTGTCATATAGAAATCAGACTGATGTCATACTGATGAGAAATACATCCCAGAGAAGGAGGGTGCTGTGTTGTCTGGACTTATGAGAGCAGATGAAAGCGTGACTTCCTACTTTGATGCCCTCAGATGTGAGAGATCATGACAGAGCTGGAACATGCAGTGCTGTGGATGATATTCTCATCGGCTTTTGCTCAACTTTAACACAATAGGGTAAAAAAAAACACCCACGGCTTGGCTTTTCAGAATGATTTCACGCAGGGCACAAATGCCTTCTGTGAAGCTCTGTAAATCTAGCAGGGCAACGGTGAGCTGGACCAGGGGATAAACACAAAGCTAATCTTTCTCACATTAGAAGAAGAACCTCCGAAGTGAGCGTGACCCCAAAACCTCAAAAGGGATGAGGTGCTTGTATGTATTTTTACGGTCCCTTTTGTGTTTGTAACACCATTTTGTGTGGGTAGGACTTTCACGAAGTAACCTATAAGAAGAGGGAATATAGTTTCTGCAAACTTTAATCTCTATGCAAGGTCAGAAAGCTCTCGGATTTCATCAAAAATATCTTAACTTGTGTTCCCAAGATAAACAAAGGTCTTACAGGTTTGGAGCGACATGAGGGTGAGGAATTAATGACAGAATTTTCATTTTTGGATGAAATATCCCTTTAATTTAAAAGCACAGCATATACTATTCTTTACTGTATTTCTGTGGAAAGAATCACCCAACCCCCTTTTCACTGCAGCCCAGCTTCCATCAGAAAACCCCATCTCCATTACTCTTCCCCAATGCGGTATAGTGAACATACACCCTGGCCCGCGAAGGTTAACCTTCAGTCATCAATCACAATTGTCGGAGTGTGAGGTGCAGCGGCACGGCTGTACCATGATATATTACATATATAAGTGGAGGCATCTTAAGGTAGCTAAGAGCCCAGGCTCTAATTTACAAGCCAGGCCTAATGCACCTTATTGTGAAATAAACAGTATAGTGCATACATGCACTTATATCCCGGGATGCTCTCGATAAACTAATGCACCTCTCGCAAGCCAAGCCCGTAATAGCATCCTCACTGTTATGGATGGAGACGTTATCAGCACAGCAAATTATCCTTCATGCATGGGGTTTCAACTGTGTATTTTGGGATGCCTGAGAAAATGGAATGTGGTGAATAGAATAGAACACAATAGAATAAAAGTCTGTGGACCTAGTCACATGTTCATGTCAAATGCTCATCTTCTCAGTTTTTCCCCTGCTTGGCTCCTGGACTACTAAAGGTTTGCAAGGCAGGCAATTTATAACTCATCTCTCTTTTCCTCGACTGGAAAGGACAGTAATGAATCTTTAAATACTTTGTGATAGATTTGATTGAAGACATCCATATGGAAGCAGGTTTCTGCCACTGAATAAAAAATAAAGGTTATTGCGACTTGTTATCTCACAATTCTGAAATAAAGTCACAATTGCCTGATATAAACTCGCAATTCTGATAAATAAAGTCAGAACTCTGTGATATAAACTCGCAATTCTGTCAACATATCAGCCTTTTTTTTCTCCTCAGAACCGGACTTTATAACTCGCAATTGTGAGTTTATATCTCACAATTCTGAGAAAAAAAAGTCAGATACAGTTTATATCTCACAATTCTGAGAAAAAAAAATCAGTTCTGAAAAAAAAAAGTTCTAACTTTATAACTCACAATTGTAAATTCTGAGAAAATAAGTCAGAATTGTGAGTTTATATGATGCAATTCTGAGAAAAAAAAGTCAGAATTGCAAGATGTTAACCTGCAATTGCGAGAAAAAAAAAAGTCAGAATTGTGAGATAAAAAGTTGCAACTACCTTTTTATTTTGTATTCAGTGGCGGAAAAGGGCTTCCATACATCCAGATATGAAATTATCTCTCTGGAAGATGAAGTTTAGAAAACTCCCCAGATATATATATATATATATATATATATATATATATATATATATATATATATATATATATATATATATATTGTACGAAATAAGACAATTCTTTACCATACCAAAAGCTGTGGTCACTCTCTCCATTCCCTCCTTCAGGGAATAAGGGTTACATAGGTAACGGAGACGTTCCCTTTCAGACGGTCACTCTCGACGTCATAGATCTCTCTAAGTGAGATCCCAATTTGTCGGTCATTACAGACATGCCGTCTCTGTTCCCTCTTTCAGGGAATGAGGGTTACATACATAACTGACACTTTTACTTTAGAATAGCAAAGCAAATTATTGCAGCTAAAAATGCAAGCGTTCAAGAATAATTCCGCCAAATAAAACAGTTGCAATGCCAATTTGCTACTCTAAACTAAAGCTCACAAAACTTATCCCCCCTCTGGGGTCTTCTGATTGGTCCATTGTTTTGGAACTGACATTGATGAGAGGGTTTAAAAGTTGAATTTCTTTTTAACTTGACATGGCATCTTAAAAACGGTAATTTGCGAGACGCTCCAAAAGACACAGGATGAGAGCACAATGGTCATATACATCCATCTAGTGTGTGCTTACATAGAAAAACAATGGCAAAGTACCACACTGGAATGGAAAAAACACATTTTGTGTAAACAGCCCCTTACTCTAGTAAGCTTAAAAGAATAGTCCATACAATGGAAGTCAATGGTCTTTAAAATATCTTTTGTCTTATATAGAAGAAAGAAACTCAGACAGGATTAGAAAGACATGAGGGTAAGTAAATGGTAATAGATTTTTAATTTTAGGATGAGCTATTCCTCCAACAGAAATAATATTACTGTGATAACATCTGCAACAATCAGCAGGGAACATCAAATAAAGAGCTTTAGGCAGCTGCCCTTTTACATAAATAATTTAGGAATCATTATAGAGGAGTTCTTATGCTCAGCTTTATCATTATGTTGAAATATCACCAGAACATTATCAGCATATCTCCCAGCGTATTTCACTGTAAAGCATCTTTAGGTATCATAACGATGGCCTAGTGATTCAACACACTGAGTCCATATATATCTGTATCTATCCACCTTTTTCTTTAAAGCGGAAGTAAGCCTATATATGTAAGACTTCCGGTTTAGTAGGGAAATAATGAGAGGAATAACAACATGCAGTAAATGGTAAAACTGTTTGCGCTACAAACCAGTGTGCTCATAATTAAGATAGTACATTAAAATAATATGGTAAGACACACAAATTTGCAATATCAAGCAGTTAAACAAACTGTTTTGTACAGCTAAAAATAGCTGGACGTGGATGAGACCAGAAGCCAGACCCATAAAATTTACAAATGGCTGAGCACACTCTTAAAGGAAGAAAAAGTTGGATGCAAGGTAAGAAAATCTCAGAAAAAAAGGTATTCATTAAGACACTAATTATTTGATCATCGTCTGAAACAATGAGCTAGATAAAGTGCCTAAATAAACTGGGTAACAGTTCTAAAGCTTTTAAAAGTTCTATTCCTAAAATAATGCAAAAAGCATGGGGAACATAAAATTAGAAAATATGTGGGAAAAGCAGTATCAGCAGGTGCAATTAAATCAAATTACAATACTTAGCCCTCACTTGCAAATTAAATAAATAAATAAGCAAAGTTAGCAAAGTTAGAAGTCAGTAAAAAGATCAGGTAACACTTGGGGGTGAAGACACGCTATCAGAACTGAACAATAAATCCCTCTTACGGCTCTTGCTGTGTTTTGTCCTCTCTGGCTAAATACTCTGTAATTAATCCTCACTTCCCTTCAGTTCACAATCATTCTGCAGGCTTTGCTTTGGCCTAACAATCACAATAAATTAAACTGCCCTCTGCTCCCGCAGGTAAAGGCCACTCAATAAAAGCAGCCCGGAAATCTGTTATGCAATCTATTCTGAGAAACCCGGAGGAACGAGAGCGACACCCACAAAGTTTTATTTGTTTGTATGCTTTTCTAAGCGAGAGTATGGGTTGTTCGTAGAACTACTCTATTTATATTCCTCCTGTATTAAGTACATCCTGATTAATGAATAAAGTTGCTTATTAATATCTTTCACTTATAGGAAACCCAAGATTTCCTGAGCATGTTAAATTGTGGCTTCTTTTTTTTTTCTTCCCCATATGCAAAGTGTTAGTACTGCAGCTGCTACACGTACTTCACACGCAGTCTGAAGTCTTAATTTAATTCTGATTATTGCAAATATAAGCTTACTTGGATTAAGATAATAGGGAAATACTGCTCACAAGGCAAATTCCTAACTGCAGTATCTTAATGGGGTCAGCAGATGGATTATAGCAGTATATAAACAAAGTCAGTGTCAGCATTACATGACTGAAAGTCTGAGAT
The DNA here is from genome assembly GCF_049309525.1 of Garra rufa. Classification (NCBI taxonomy): domain Eukaryota; kingdom Metazoa; phylum Chordata; class Actinopteri; order Cypriniformes; family Cyprinidae; genus Garra; species Garra rufa. Next base: position 17,372,184 of record NC_133362.1, read on the forward strand.
CTAGTGTGGAAAGCTTTAGTCAATTATTACGTTCATCATTTAGCATAAATATTTTATGTATTATAATAGAAAAATTATTACATTTTTACAGATAATTAGCCATACAGTATGTACACCCCTTTGGCAGCTGTGATGCCTGGTTACACAATTAAACTTGGTCTAGGTTTCTTTTTGAATTATTTGGATTATTGAGCACATCCTTATAGCTTTATTGACTGACTGGCAATTAAAGCTAGTACACAACAGAAAAATTAGTACACAGTTAAACGATGCTTTATAAAATAGCCAGTATGGTTCTATATCCTCTATGCATTAATTGTATATTGTTATTAAAATGTGTTTTTACAGAAGTCATTATTAAATGATAATGATAAGGATTTAGGCTGTTTCTGAACATTGTGCCTTGGAGGGCACTATAAGACATTTTCCCATTAAGGGAATAACAAAAATCTGGCGATACACTAGAGGTCAAAAGTTTTCATACACTTTGCAGAATCTGTAAAATGTTAATTATTCTACCAAAAGAAGAGGCATCACACAAAACGCTTGTTATTTTTTATTTATTACTGACCTAAATAAGATATTTTACCTAAAAGATATTTACATATAGTAAACAAGAGAAAATAATAGTTGAATGTATGAAATGACACTGTTCAAAAGTTTATTCACAACTGTGGTTTTCTTTTCTTGTTTGTTTTTTTGTTTAGTGGTAGTTGTTCATGAGCCCCTTGTTTGTTCTGAACAGTTAAACTGTTGGCTGTTCTTCAGAAAAATGCATTAAGAGTCAGGGGTGTAAACATTTGAACAGAATGAAGATTCTTATTTTTATATATTTATTATATATTTCTTATTTTGCCAAAATATTTTGTTTTTCATTTAGCACTGCCCTTCAGAAGTTACAGAAGACACTCACATGTTTCTCAGAAGACAAAGTAAGTAAAATTTACCTCAATCTTCAATTTCCAAAAGTTTTCACCCCCCAGCTCTTAATGCATTGTGTTTCCTTCTGGAGCATCAGTGAGCGTTTAACTCTTCTGTAATAGTTGCATACAAGTCCCTCAGTTGTCCTCAGTGTTAAAAGATGGATCCCAAAATCATTCAGTCAAAAATGCTGAAAAACCAAAGAATTTGTTGGACCTGAAGGATTTTTCTGAATAACAACAGGCAGTTTAACTGTTTAGGACAATGAACAGTATGTAAACTTTGAACTCATTTTTATAAATTCAACAATTATTTTCTCTCGTGGACTATGTAAATGTCTTTTATGTGAAATATCTTATTCAGGTCAGTACTGAATAAAAAACAGCATTTGCATTACATTTTGGTAAAATAATGAAGGTGTATGTAAACTTTTGACCTCAACTGTAAATGACAACAGTACATACTAATACATACTAATCTGTTACTTTATCCCTTAAAAAGACAGCATCCCTTGCAGTTATTTTATATTCCACTAGGGGTCTATAGACCCCTGTTGAAAAACTCTGTCATAGTAGCACTCACTTGTCATCATCAAAGTCAAATAACTCAAGAGCAAGCGCAACATTACAGTTTATGATTGCTGAGTGATTGAGTTATTGATCTTGCTCGTTCTAATAACAGGATGATTAACTGGTAGGTCAGCCGCTGTACTTCAGTTAATGTGAAGTTAAGGGGGATTTCATTTATCCACTTTTATGACTGTCAAAACAAATCACGTAATATGCTTTGTACAGCCAATCTGGTCTAAACATACTGAAGCAAAACACACTGATGTAAATAATCACAAATAAACCTGTCAAGTCAAACACTTAATTAGCACATCCACCTGTCAACATCACTACACATTCATGCGTTCAGTGTTTCAACGGCACTGTAATGACTTAATTGATTTACAAATTCATTTTGCTTATTTTATTCACACTTCCTCCCTAACTACATGCACTCAATAGGCAACACAATCCCATTTAAGAAGCCAACAGACCATGTAAGGACTTTACTCAAGCTGAAATGCTTTCAAATTCAAAGCGCAGCACAGATGATCAAGGCAGGTTGGTTTGAGATTTCACAAGGAATTTGTTGCCTTTGTTTAGACCTGATTTCTCTGATATAAGAATAGGCAGGTCATTAATGCTTTGCTAAAAAGTGCTCAACCTCAAAGCTGTGCATCCAAGTACAATCATATGTCTTTAGTAGTGGATAAACAGCTGGACGTGACACAGGAGAAGACAAACATGACAAATGAAGACAGGAGTTGCCACTTTATATTTTCCTCCTGGAAGAGCTGTAAGCTTTAATTGATTTTCCATCAGAGAAATGGACTGTGGATTCTGGTTCCAGCACTTCCTTTTCTTTTTTTTTTTTTTTACAAGCATTTCCTATTTTAAAAAATCTGCCCTTCAGACTTGAAGCAGCTCCTACCTTTTCTTGGTTGTCTAGGATCCATTCACGCACGGTCTTCAGGGCGATTTCTGCTGCCGGCTCATTGGGAAAACCTGTGGATAGGAAGGAGAAGGATTTAGCTTTGAATTCGTGCCATAGACTAGCATATGCACTCACACTTTAACACTTACGCAAACATCTCCATATGGCTGTTTGCTGCTCAACTCTCTCCACACTTTCAGCAGTTACTACAAACAACAGTCTGTTGAATATGCACACAAATCCAAATCCTCACTATTTGTTCATCCAAAAACGCCCACTTTTTTATTAAAGCAGCACCTCCGCTGTTATATAATTCACATGACTGTTTATACATACCCATCTTGTGTCTCAAAATGTGGTCTATTAGCTATATTTATCATGGGGTGCTTGCCAATTCCTTGTAGATTTACTGATCCATTAAGTAGCTTCGACATGATCATTTACACAGTTCTGCCATCTGTGGCAGGTGCCGGGGTCGTCACACCACCGTCTTGATGAGAAAGTAATGACACATTGACCGGTAAATGTAAGAGATGATGCCACTAACTGCCATATTAATCACCAGAGCCTGAGCCGAGATGGGAAAGCAGTCTTGGTGTTAACACAGCGTATCGATTGAGAAATAAATAGATTGGAGGAGATTAATATTTAATATCGCTGAAGGAGAGGAGGAATAGGAGGAGGAGGAGGCATCAAATATGTGCCTTTTCCATTTCGAAAAGGTAAGAACATTTAAAGAGAAAAATGTGTTCAAGTATTAAAAATCTGGGTTGTGTAAAATGAGTTCACTTAATTTGATTTTAATTCTCAATCTTAATTGCAAGATTGTGTTTGGAAAATATAATGCTAAAAATAATCGCAATATTCGATAAAATCTTACAAATATTTAAAATGAACAATTAATCCAAAAAGAAATAATCCAGGCAAGATGTTATAATATAACAGTTATATTAGTGTATATTTAAAAACATATGTAATGAAAAATATTGACATATAAACTACAGTTTGAAAGCTTGTGGTCAGCAAGACATTCATCCCATCCATTTATCCATTTATTTATTTATTTTCAGCAATGATACATCAAACTGATTATAAATTAAAATGAAAATGTTGCAATGTTACAACAATTAAATAAAGTAATGAATAAAAAATAAATATTATTATATATGATTAATAAATAAATATATAGAAATAATCCAGTTGATATAATATAAAAAGTATATTACTGTATATATAAAATATGTAAAAAATAAATAAATAATAATAATAATATTGGCATTATATTTAAACTACAGTTTAAAAGTTTGATCATCTATGTTGCTAAGAAAATTTAGCAATAAATAAATAAATAAAAATCAATACAAAATCCAGATATAATCCAGACAATATGTTATAAGATAAAAATTATATTACTGTATATATAACATATATATGTTATAAAAATATCAACATTATATATAAACTACAGTTTAAAAGTTTGGGGTCAGTAAGATTATTTAATTTATTTAGTTAGTTTGTTATTAATAACTACAATGAAGTAAAAACGAAAATGTTGCAATGTTACAATAAATAAATAAAATATTAAATAAAAAAATCCAGAAATATGTAATATATATGTAATTAAAACTACAGTTTAAAAATTTGTTTTTTTTTCCAGTAAATTTCAGCATTAAACTGATTATAAATTACAGTGAAAATGTTGCAATTTTACAAAAATAAATAAAAAAAAATCCAAAAATAATCCAGACAAGATGGTATAATGTCACAATTATATTAATGTATATATAAAATATATGTAATAAAAAATATTGAAATTATATATAAACTACAGTTGAAAAGTTTGGGGTCAGTGAGATTATTTATTTAGTTAATTAGTTAGTTAGCTATTAATATTTATTTAGAATGATGCATTAAACTAAGTTACAATGAAAATGTTGCAATGTTAGAAAAATATTTAAAAATATTGGTAATACAAATTTTGTTCAAAAGTTTGGGGGTCAGTAAGATTTATTCAGCAAAGATGCATTAAACTGTCTGTAAGTTGCAAAACAATGATGGAATGTTACAAAAATAATAAATAAATAAAATAAATGCTATTCTTTTGAACTTTTCATTCTTGTATTGCAATTGTAATAATATTTCACAATATTACTGTTTAAGTTTTTTTTTTTTTTACTGATGATTTAAACAGCTTCAGTGTGCATAAGAAACTATTTTCAAAAACATTTATAAATCTTACTGACCCTAAACTTTTGAAATTGTGTGTATATGTCTTTTTTTTATTTTTATAGAAATGTAATGTATGCAATTTATGCATACAAAAATGAACTAGTCAGGATGCTATAATCTAAAAATGAAACTGGGACCAAAAAGCACCCATTTCGTACAAATGACCCATCTGTTACTCAGCGAGTGGTGGCACTGACCCTGGAGGTCCACCTCAGCTCTCAGACACCAGGGTGATAGGAGACGTAATTAACACACGGCTGAGGAGATGTTTTCACTATCTGTTTCACCTCTCTATCTCCTCAGCAGCCTGACACTGCGCTCTCCGTGTCTCCTGACGTCCTGTCTGGGCCTTTCAACACCAAATAATTTGGGGATCCGTTGGAAGTGAGGGAGTCTCACACCAGCCCTATCCTGTCAGTCTCTAGCTCTCTCTCCTTCTGAGAGGCAGAATCACTGACTGATTTCTTCTGCTGGCTAGATGCCATCAGACCTGAACTTTGGGTCAAGAATGTGCGTGAGAAACCGATAAAACCTATTATCTCTCTCGAGAATAATCCCCATCCATAATAATATCAACACAAGCACATTTTTTGGCTCCTTTTCACAGTAAACAAAATACAGAGAAACAGATGAAATTACTATTTACAAACAAATGCTCGACGCCGACGCTTCCCTGGCTCTTCAGGTAACCCGGAAAATAGCGGTTTTAGATTAATGTTTTATTCATATTGATTTGAAAATGACCAAAACTGTTTGTGGGGTTGAAATACTTAAAAAGATTACTAGAGATTTAGGCAGGATCAGTGGCTCTGGACAAATGCAAGATTTGACAAATTCACAGGCAGTAAATGATTCAGTTACAACTGGTGCTCAATTATTAATCATGGTTCTTCTTATTATAGGTTTGTTGTGGAAACAGAATTCTTTTAAGAACAGAAAGTTCAAAAGAACAGCATAATTGTTATATTATAAAAGTCTTTACGTCACTTTTGACCAATTTAATGCATCTTTATTTTTTTAAATAAAATCTTACCACAGACGTTTGAATGATATTGTCCAACAGTTCACACAAAAATATCAAGATTGATAATAAGAACCAAATCAGCATATTAGAATGATTTCTGAAGGATCATGTGACATTGAAAACGGGAGTAATGATGCTGAAAATTCAGCTTTGCATCACAGGAATGCATTAAACTGTTTATAAGTTGCAATAAAAATGTGGAATGTTACAAAAATAATAACAATAAATAAAATAAATGCTATTTTTTTGAATTGTTACATTCATTAAAGAATCCTCAAAAAAGTATCATACGTTTCCAGAAAAAATATGCTAATTACAGAATTCATGTGACACTGAAAACTGGAGTAATGATACTGAAACTTCAGCTTTACATCACAGGAATAAATTCCATTTTAAATTCTATTAAAAAAGAAAGCAGTTATTTTAAATAGTACTAATTTTTCACAATATTACTGTTTCTGTTTAATACTTCTATTTTTGATCCGTAATGTAGCCTTGGAGAGCATTAGAGACTTTTTAGAGAAACAAAATCTTAATTATTCCAAACACACGCTACTAGTCAAAAGTTTTTGAACAGTAAGATTTTTCATGTTTCGTAAAGAAGTCTCTTCTCACCAAGCCATTCATTTGATCCAAAGTACAGCAAAAACAGTAATAGTTACTATTTTTAATATTTAAAATAACTGTTTTCTATTTTAATAATTGTTAAAACATAATTTATTCATGTGATTTCAAAGCTGAATTTATAATGTCACAAAAGCTTCTTTTTTTCAGATAAATTCTGGTCTATTCATCAAAGAATCCTGAAAATAGGTAACCCGGAAAATAGAGGTTTTAGATTAATGTTTTATTCATATTGATTTGAAAATGACCAAAACTGTTTGTGGGGTTGAAATACTCAAAAAGATTACTAGAGATTTAGGCAGGATCAGTGGCTCTGGACAAATGCAAGATTTGACAAATTCACAGGCAGTAAATGATTCAGTTATAACTGGTGCTCAATTATTAATCATGGTTCTTCTCATTATAGGTTTGTTGTGGAAACAGAATTCTTTTAAGAACAGAAAGTTCAAAAGAACAGCATAATTGTTTCTTGAACAGCAAATAAGCATATTAGAATGATTGAATTTTTTTTTTTTTTTTTTTTTTTTGCTTGTATATTGTATATTTTGTAAAGTGACCTTGGGTTCTTGACACTATAAAAATAAAACATATTATTAGTATTATTTGTATTATTGTTATTATTGTTATTTGTATTATTATTCTGAGGGGTCATGTGACACTGAAGACTGGTGTAATGGTGCTAAAAATTCAGCTTTGAAATCAGGAATAAATAATGTTTTAAAAAATATAGAAATCAGTTTTTTTAAATAGTAAAAATATTTTAAAATGTTACTGTTTTTGCTGTACCTTGGCTCAAGTAAATGCAGGATTGGTGAGCAAAAGAGACTTATTTAAAAAACATTCAGAATCTTACTGTTCAAAAACTTTTGACTGGTAGTGTATGTATTAGAATAATTAAGATTTTGTTTTTCTAAAAAGTCTCTAAAAATGCTCTCCAAGGCTAAATTACAGATCAAAAATAGAAAAAATAAACAGAAAGAGTAATATTGTGAAATATTAGTACACTTAATTTTTTAATACAATTGAATTTAATCCTGTGATGTAAAGCTGAAGTCTTCAGTGTCACATGATCCTTCAGAAATCATTCTAATATGCTGATTTGCTGTTCAAGAAACATTTGTAATTATTAATAAAATCCATATATATAGTTGAGTTGGATTCTTTGATGAACAGAAAGATCCAAAGACCAGACTTGATCTGAAAACAAAAAGCTTTTGTAACATTTTAAACTATACAATTCAAAAGTGATGACAAAGACATTTATGATGTTACAAAAGATTTCTATTTCAGATAAATGCTGTTCTTTTGAACTTTCTATTCATCAAAGAAACCTGAAAACGTTCTACTTAGCCTGTCTCAACATAATAATAACATTAAATGTTTTTGAGCAGCAAATCAGAATATTAGAATGATTTCCGAAGGATCGTGTGACTGAAGTAATGATGCTAAAAATTCAGCTTTGAAATCACAGGAAAAAAAATACATTTTCAAATATATTCAAATAGAAAACCGTTATTTTAAATAGTAAAAACATTTTAAAATGTTACTGTTTTTGCTGTACTCTGAATCAAATAAATGCAGGCTTGGTGTGCAGAAGAGACTTGTTAAAAAACTTTTGACTGGTAATGTAAATTTAAAATGACATTTATAATTATATAACTGACATGAGTAAAGTTTGTTCACCCAAAGGGAAATTTCTAAGCTTTAGGCTAAACAAATGAAAAGAAAACAAAGCGTTGCTTGGCCCTATTAAAAATGCTATGAACTTTAACTGTTTACTGCATAAACACTCACAGACATGTTGCTCACATGTCCCTATGAGACAATGCTGATACATATCACAATGTCTTAAGGCCAGAAAACATGGCAAGAGACCTCTAGACTCATGTTCAAATCACAACTTCAGTGTATTTCTGTTTTAATGTAAACTGATGTGCTTCACAGGCATTAATTATACAGAAAGAAGAAGAGAAGAGAAAGTGAACGAGAGAGGACCACAGAGGTCATTGAGAGTCGTGTTATGTCTGTCTGTAGAGATATAGACAGGCTCACTAGAGGTCAGAGCTAACCGAGTTAACAGTCAAAACTCACTGAGAGGTTCCTCTGATCAAACGGCTCTCTTCAGACTGCTTAACATTTTCCATACATGTCTGAGAATTGCCCTCTCCACGCAAACATCACCGATCAATCTCAAACTACAAGGATTTTTCTTTTCACTGGATACACATCAAATCATCGGATTCAGGAGTTTTCGTGGGTCGAAAATGCGACTATGCACGCTGTAGTGGATACTCCGAAAACAAACATTTGAGAGATGCAGTCAAGTATAAACCTTATGCATAGCAATCACGAAAAATGCACAAAAGAGCTGTGAGATTTAAAACATCTCAGCATGTGCAATCAAATAATCATAAGGAAACCTTACATGACTTTATATTTAAAAGCGCAGAATAAATATTCTCTTTTCTCACAGTGAGAGGACTAAAAAGTGCTATTCATTTCTTTATTTTTTAAAAACTTTTAAGGAAAAAATGAATTACTGAGTCTGTCTTTGAGTGACCAAATATAAATAATATACAATGTAAATACAATCTTTTTTGCTTGGTGAAGGCTCACCCTGAATGCAGTGCTACATATACATACGCAAGGAAAAACAACTAAATAATTCAGTTGTCATAGGGACAAAAATATATTTCGCCATAAATATAATGCAAAATACAGTTTCATGGTCACAATGAAATATTTCTCAAAAAGATTTGTTGTCAGCTGATGGATGCCCACCAGTGTATGGGCTGCTGATGAGGGCTCCGGGGATTTCTTTTACTTCACAAGAGTGGGAGAAAGACTCTACAGTGCACTATATAGGGTGTCAGCATTTCGTGGTGCTGTCCAAATTCTTAGTGAACAATTTCATTCCATATATAGTTCACTGTTGTGTACTCATAATCCAATCTGATTTATAGTGCACAACACACTTTAACTGGTTACCCATAAAGCAATGCAAAGAAGTCTGCCAAATGGCAAAGGAAAACTCAAAACTTGCATCAACTGAAAAATAAAATAAAATAAAATAAAATAAAATAAAATAAAATAAAATAAAATAAAATAAAATAAAATAAAATAAAATAAAATAAAAACAAGTTTGACTTTGTCTAGTTAATTATATTTTTAACAACAAATTGCATGGAGAGGAAATTATCGTTCAGTGGATGATTCCTATTTTCTGTTATTGTTTGAAGGTGCCGCATTCATCTTTATCTAATCAAATTAAATCATTTCATTCCCTACTCTATTAGTGCTTTTTGGAAGAATGAGGATTTCATGTGTGCTTCATTAAAAGAAGATCTGATATTTCTTTATAAAAGCCATAATCAATTCATTTACTTCTTTAAAGTAATAAAACGGTTACAGAATGAAAACATTATAAAATACAAATTTCATAAATTTGTATGTATTTTATTTCTTTTTTCTTTTGTGTATTAAATACAAATAAATAAATACATAAATAAAATGTTTATTTTTAATTATTTTAGTATGATTATTTTAATGATTGTAAACATTACTGTAACATTGTCAATTTTTTTGCATAATATATAAAATTAAATATTATTATTTAAAATATTTAAAAAATAAATTAATTTAAAAAATGAGAATGAGACTCCTATTAAAATAATGAGAAAGTAACAAGAATTGGAAAATTAATTAACCTAAAAATAATGTAAAAAATAAAAATTAAAGGCAAAAATGAAACAAACAAAAAATAAATAAATGAATGAATGAATTGGGTAAAATGGGTAAAAAAAATTAAAGGCAAAAATTAAACAAACAGAAAATAAATAAATAAATAAATAAATAAATAAATAAATAATGATTATTTTAAATGATTGATTATTTTTAATGATTATTCTCATTACTGTAACATTGTAATTTTTGCACAGTATATATAATAATATATTTATCTTTTTTAATAGAATGAGTACGAGACAATAATGAGAAAGTAATGAGAATTGGGTAAAATTGATTAATCTGAAAATAATGTGAAAAATAAAAATTAAAGGCAAAAATAAAACAAACAGAATAAATAAATAAATAATGAGATAACTAAAAGTAATTAACCTGAAAATAATGCAAAGAATTAAAATTAAAGGCAGAAATGAAATAAACTGTAAATGAATGAATAAAAATAAATAAATAAATAGAATTAAATAACCTGAAAATAATGTGAAAAATAAAAATGAAAGGCAAAAATGAAACAAACAGAAAATAAATAAATAAAACATGCATAAATAAATACATACATGAATATATAATGTTTATTTTTAATGATTTTAGCATGATTGTTTTTAATAATTACCTAATGATCCAATGATATCCAATGATTATCTAATGATTATTGTAACATTGTAATTTTTTGTATAATATACATTATATACTAATCTTTTTTTTTTAATATAACTCGTATAAAAAATATTAATTAATAAAAAAATTTATTAAACTAAAAGCTAACTTAAAGCAAATAAATAAATAAAGGGAAAAATGAAACAAATAAAAAATAGACCAACATTCATTCATACATTCATTGATTAATTGTCTCAACAGTTATTTTCTTTATGCCAAATTTTACTCTATATAGTTCTTTTTTCTTTTCTTTTTTTGTGGTAAAATATAACCTGCAAACCTCTTTATGGGATTCACCTTATTACTAATTAAACAAATAAATTAATAAAATTATAGATAAAAACTAATTATAGATCTGTAACTTTACAATTCCCAAGCAACATTATAACTTTACATTCATAACGAAAGTGCTTCGTATCATTGACTAAAATAAATAAAAATAAAATAAGTTTGACTTTGCCTAGTTAATTATATTTTTAACAAATTGCATGAAGAGGAAATTATAGTTCATAATAGTGGATCATTCCTATTTTCTGTTATTGTCTGAAGGTGCCATATTCATCTTTATCTAATCAAATCAAATCATTTCATTCCCTGCTCTATTACTGCTTTATGGAAGCATGAGGATTTTATGTGTGCTTCATTAAAGAAAGATCTGATATATCTCTATAAAAGCCATAATCAACTAATTAACTTTTTTAAAGTAATAAAATGGTTACAGAATGAAAACATCATGAAATACAAATTTTAATGACAGTCATTGTGCTTTGAGAAAAACAATCTGAACCCATCTAAAATGCCTAACTTTACAGGTACGAATGCATCGACCAACATACAGAACAGCAAGCTGTTTTTCCTCAAGTCAAGTCATATTTATACGGAACTGTGTTTGAATGGACACTGGTAGAAGCTACTAAATAATTAACATGAAAAACTTTTGCACCAAAGAATAAACTGAAAGCAGCTGAGCCAGAACCGCAGGAACTGGAAAGACTGAGGAACTTTGAAATGGTCATGATTTGCCTGATGGGTGAGAAAGTGATGGAGGTGACGTCCAACCAAATCATTATGACATGTGTCCAACTGGACCCGTGGGTACAGGACTCATAAAAATGTAAGAAGCTGAATGTGTCAGCTAGTGGATGAAGGTTCAGACCGACACATGTTGTCTTGGTGGATGTTCAGAGAAATATACAGTACTGCAGAAGACTAGCAACAGATTTTAAAGAATAATGCTGGTGTATATCGGGGGAAAAAAACACAGGAAGATGTGACCCACATCTAAAATGGATAGAGACACACATATAGATGACCAAACCCGGCCTGTCAGGGTGTGACCTTGAAAAGTCATATGTATTGGTGGTGACATTTTTGTCCCACATGCTAAAATTATCACCTAACATTTAGTTTTCACTAAACCATGTCACACACACAAACCACCGCAACATTTTCTACTGTGATTCTGTTGTTTTCCAATGTGACAACGACCCTCCCACTACATCTGGGCCTAACAACATGCATAATTAATATTACTTTTTGTGTTTTTCATGCAAAAGTGTATGTTCAACTGCAAATGGTTACATAAAAATTCAATAATTATAATTATTTTCATTATTATTTTGCATTTTGACATTTTGAGAACCAGTAATTACATATTACGCCAAAATTATCTGATTATTTTTAATGATTATCCACATTATTGTAACAGTAATTTTTTTGTGTAAAATATTTATAATTATATTAATCTTTTTTTAATAGAATGAGAATGAGACTCGTATCAGAATAATGAGAAAGTAATGAGAATTTGGTAAACATAGTTAACCTGAAAACAATGTGGAAAATTAAAATTAAAGGCAAAAATTAAACAGAAAATAAATAAATAAATAAATGAGATAAGTAAAATTAATTAGCCTGAAAATAATGTGAAACATACAGACAGAAAATAAATAAATAAATAAATAAATGAGATAAGTAAAATTAATTAGCCTGAAAATAATGTGAAACATACAGACAGAAAATAAATAAATAAATAATGAGATAAGTAAAATTAATTAACCTGATAATAATGTGAAACATTAAAATTAAAGGCAAAAATTAAACAAACAAAAAAGAAAGAAAGAAAGTAGTAAAATGAATTAACCTGAAAATAATGCAAAAAAATAGACAGAAAATACATAAACAAATAAATAATGAGATAAGTAAAATTAATTAACCTGAAAATAATGTGAAAAATAAAAATTAAAGGCAAAAATTAAACAAACAAAAAAAGACAGAAAGACAGAAAGAAAGAAAGAAAGAAAGAAAGAAAGAAAGAAAGAAAGAAGAAAAAGGAATTAACCTGAAAATAATGCAACAAAAAAAAATACAAACAGAAAATAAATAAATAATGAGATCAGTCAAATTAATTAACCTGAAAATAATGTGAAATAAACAGACAAAATAAATAAATAAATAAATAAATATTGAGATAAATCAAATTAATTAACTTTAACGGCAAAAATTAAACAAACAAACATAAAGAAAGAAAGAAAGAAAGAAAGAAAGAAAGAAAGAAATAGAGAAAGAAATAGGTAAGTAAGAGATAGATAAGTAAAATTAATGGCAGAAATGAAAATAAATACATAAAATATATATTTTGCAGAGCTGATTTTGACAAGGTAAAAAGGTGTTTTTTAAATTTTTTTAAAATTTTAACCAAAGTATATTATAGACTTTTCATTAAGACCCTAAAGAATCATATGAACTTGTGGAAAATGGCATCCGATGACCCCTTTAAAACAGTCTAATGTGGTCTGTAGTTGTCCACCAAACCATTTTCCACAGGCCAGGATGGTCTGGTTTTATGGTTTTAGAACAGTTTTGTCAGCTGTTCAACATGGGAGACCAGTTAAACCCAGTTTAAATCAGCAGCTAAGGCAAGCAAACCACTTT